>NC_064027.1:22859405-23459405 GCF_917208135.1 Athalia rosae
CCCCAACCTCCTAGCAATTTCCATTCCCTTCTCTCCGACAGCTATCTTCGTAAACTTTGCCTCCATATCTGAATAATATGACGTCACTTGACAGACCCTCCTGATCAGAAGCGCGGTGAAATGTACGAGTCGCGTCACGAGCGAAGAGAAATTTTACGCATTTAAAATATATAATACCGATCGAAAATCATCCGCAGCCCAGCTATTCGAATTCGATATTCGTCTAGGGCGGAGTTTATAATATGAATACAATTTTACATTTTCTCATCTCTTTTATCCCCGAATGTTCTACTCTAGCTGTCAGATATATTTTTTTTCGTTTTTTTGTTCTTCTACAAATCTCATAAAATTCAAAAGAATGATCTTTTTTCACGCCTTGTCGTTAGACTGTAAAGGAAAAAGAGAAAGAAAAAAAAAGAGGAATTAAAATTCTATATAATAATTTCAACATTTCAAGTCCATAACTGTAATATGGGTGGTACGTACAATTATCGCCTGAAATAATGGTCGAAAATGCGGTGCCATGAAACAATTCTTCCATTCGGCGTTACAGTCTCGGTTATAGTTCGTTTCACGCGAATCGAAAAAGTCAAAATGCAGAAGTACGACAATGTGGAGAAGTAAGTAAGTGTGGTTACGGTATAATAATTAATAGTAGACGCGGAATAAAATTGAAACCCTGCAACGGTTACAGTCCGTTATATACGGGGGGAGGGGAGGGGCAGCGCAGCGGGTGAAGAAAAAGAAGTAAATAGAAGTCGCGAGTAAGTACAATGTCCACCTAGGAAAAAAGCTCGGCGCGGCCTGCATAGCTGCATATAACAGCAGTAGCAACAGCTCGCACCTCGTACATATACGCGGAAATTGTACGTACATGTGTACGTGTCTCTATGTACACCAAGTTCTGCAGGTATAATTATGTTTTCAACGCATAGTATAAACCTCCCCTGCAGTCTTTTCTCCTCGAATAGTAATTATCAGGTGTATTTTTCCGAGCTTGTGGTCCCGCATTGTCTGCGGGACTGAGCGAGGCGTGAAAAGTACATAAGTATACATGAATATACTTATATATATATATATGAACACCTTGTAAATATGAATTCACACGTAATACGTTACTCATTTCATAAATACGTCTTTACCGATGCAGCCCATACCTAGATGTATTATTTCGCGTCGCATGGTCGTGCGCTTGTACCATATACCTATACGTGATACATAGAGTTTAAATAAAAAGTAAATCGGAAGGAGAAAAAAATAATTTATTCACGAAATTGGAAACAGATGTGAATAAAGAACGGTCGCGCGGGTGATCGATTTCACATCACGTATACCTACTCCGCAAGCGGAGAATTCTATTATCTTTTACTCTTTTTTTTCCACTTCCTTCGGGGTCGACAAATTGGGGAGAAGAAGGAAAAATTTATTATCACATATATGTGTAAGAGGATTGGAAAACTGTGGATTTCTTTCCGACGTAGGGATCGGCTGAAGTGATATTTATGTGCGATCGGTTGGGTGGTGTCTGTATATAGCTGCGTACCTTCGGATTCTTTCTGATTCTTTATTAGGTTTTGATGTTGAAAGAAAAGAGGAAATAATTGCCCTAATTTATTCATTATCTTATAAGAAATAATGAGGGGATGAAGGAGAACGTGGAACCGCGAAAAAATCGAATCTGTCTCATTAGATTGGAAAACTTGAAGAAACGAAGATTATATGTACGTACGACCGCATCCGAACGGGGCTCTGAAACTGGTAAGAATAAAAAAGATGATGCGAAGGGGAAAAGACAATATCTCTCCGAGGCACATACGTCTCCGAATTGAAATGTGTACGATGTATAATAACAATTGACCCCCGTCAATTGAGATTTTTCAGACTCGAAAGGAAGCCCGTAAGTAGGGCTGGTTCCCGAGATATACATCGCCTTCGATTGTTGGAACGACTATTATCGAAAGTAAAGTCGTATCCTTATTTTTGGTAATTGATTGCTTCGCTTCGTAATAATTAAAGAAATACAAATGATATAAGAAATTTCTCACGCTCCGTCGGTTTCCAAGAGATTCGACGAATGAAACGATCGGTCTCTCTTACTCCAAAGATCACGAGGAGTTTGCTTTGTACCATCCATCGGTAACCGGTCCAAAGTAGATGCATCGATCGACGATCCATAGATCGCGATAGTCTTGTGGCGACGTGTTTTACCGATCGAGAAAGATTGGTCCTCGATCGACGTAAGGAATCTGGGCACATAACCAGGCGCGATACTGATTGGGAGGGAAGAGGCTCGAAGGACCAAAATATATTCTCACGTCAGAATAAAAATCATTAAAAAATGATTTACTTTAGAAAGACGATTTCAAAATCGATAACTCGCTCAGAGTAATTTGGGTGAGACTGACAGGCGAATTGTATCCCTTGGGTTTGAATCTTACCAAATTATTGCCGAATTCCAAGCGAATTCAAGTATAACTAAGAAAGAAAAAACGGAATGGCATTCCCTCATCACAGAAGCGATAGGCACGCGGGCCTGGATCATTTCCAAATTTTCTACCTGTTCGTAGATACGTTATATTTCATACTTGGTCGAAATACCTTTGCTATAAATTTCTATCCTTTCCTCCAGGGATTGAGGACGTGGCAACGTCGTTGAGTGACCCTCCCGAGAGGAGGAGCACTCTCCTTATTCTCCGGTCCTTTCCTTGCCACTAGTCGAACTCTCCGACGAGTACAACGTAAGGCTTGACCTCAGAAACCAGAGGACGGCATGTTGAATCCATAGTAGACTATCCACGTTATTTTTCAAATATTTTAAACCACGATAACTAAGTGCAAAAGTAACGCGGTGGATCCAAAACTTTGCACTGAATTATCCGGTTCCGAATCAGAAAAAAATCGATCTCGATCTATCGAATAAATCGCCGGCTGAATTACGGAATTCCGATGCCAGATCCAATAATAAATAACATCGCGAGTTACCGTGCTCATAATATATGTATATAGTGAGCGTGTAAAGCGTAAACACACGTGTAGTGTCGGGAAAGAATTTCTTCCGTATTGTTAACGTGGAAACGGATACATTTGCCTCAAGATCTGGTTGACGTGATAAAATTATTAACGACGATCTTCATGTGCTCGTTACGTTCGTAATTTGACGATAAGCCGGGGAGTCGGTTAGAGAATCAAAAATTCCATATCGTATACTAGGTGAGACTTGAATAATTACGTAGATGAATGATAAAAGAAAAATAGGAGAAAACGTAATCGAATTACCGGATTCAACTGTAGTCATTAATTTTTAGTAGTTACAATTTAGCTATTAGAGAGGAGGTCAATTTCATAGAACAATCGACAGCTACGTATACGCGCATGACGCTAACTTGACAAAAGAAAGAAAGAAAATAAAACTATTCCACACAAAAACGGACTAATTGAAATACGATCTGCACCTGATTGTGAGTACACATATATACGTATAGGTATAGGATTTTATCAGCGACATCTCGACTGTAGTTTGGTCTCTCCATATCCCTGTCGCTAATCAAATATTAATTACGCAATTAGCACTGATTGCGTTTTAATTGGTATTTCATTTTTCGTTTCACCGCAGCTGCTGCGCTCCTGCTGCTTGCAGTTCCGAAGCCAACAATCACGAGCGGATAATGTCATATACCAATTGTCATCGGTCAAACTGCACGTCCCTTCGTTCAATCATTCATTCGTTCGTTATGTATATAGGCTATCGTTTCACGATTACAATATTCGTCGAAGAAATCAACGACGAATTGATCCACGGCGTTCACGTTTCTTTTCTTTCCTTTTCTTTTTCTTTTTTCTTCTTCTTCTTCTTCTTCTTCTTCTTCTTCTTCTTCGAGCAATTATTATTGTCGTTCGGTAATGAGAATTGAAAATAACAAAAGAGGAAATTCACGATTTGTCGTAAGGAATCGAAGGCCGATCGTTCGAGAGTAAAAAAATAATTAAGATCTTCCGAGTATGATGAACTTGTTTGAGGATAAATTTAAATTAATGATCGATACGTAAGACCCCCGTATAATACCTTATTATGAATCTGAAGGATTGATTGAAATTCGAAAGGAAGCTAATTGCATAACCGTACACATTTAATCAATGACGAATATAACATAATGCTTCAAGCATAACGTATTAGTGTATCTCTTTACTTATTCTGAAAACGTAACAATTATTATTCTTTTTTATTCAGGGAATGGGAACCAGAACCATAGCCGTTGGAGCGGCTGCGGGAGCAGCGGGAGTTTCGGGAGAAGCGGGACTCGCGGGTGTACCGAGACTCCTTGAAGATTTGGCACGATTATCGGAAGACACGGAATCAGCGGATATTGTATTTTTACTGGGGAGAGAAGACACCCCAGTTTACGCACACAGGATCATACTTCAGGCCAGGTTAACATATGAGATTCTAACTGATGATTATAATTATTCACTTGGGTTGATAAATAGGGCGCACGAAATATCTCGATTTTTGCAGAGAATCTTTCGAAATTCTAGAAGAATTGCGGATATCATTTCGTTCGACTAGAAATTTTTCTAGATATTATTCCGTAATCAACGAACAATTATTCCAGTGGTGTGATTCGCGTTGGAATAGAAGGCAGAAAATATACGTATTTAGACATTTTGGATTTAATTAAATAGCTTTAATTATCATTATTCGTCATTCGAATATACATAATACGTTCTCCAAGGAACGAACGTGTTAATAATTATTCGAATATCCGATATTCCCATAGATAGTTTCGTGCCTTCTCGATATGATAAAATATATAATATGTGCATTAAAATGAACGATTTATCGATAATTCCCATCGGGTAATAACGCAAACTGCACAAGTGCGCACATACTCGATACGTGGTATACGTACATATTTACACACCCACCCACCCACACACACACACACACACGCGCATGTATCGTGCAACGTGTACGTATACAGACTTTTTATCTGGTGCAGTGGTGATTAATAATTATTAAAAATAATTTGCATTAAAAAATGTTGCTTGCCTGGATGAAAATTAAAACGACACGACGGTGCGATATCTGGAACTCTCTGGTATACAGGCAATGAGTGAGAATAACCCTCTCGGGGGATTAAAAAAATCCTCGTGTTGCGACGTCGATGATTGAGGTGGCGGCAGCAAGGGTGTAAATAACCGCAATTTCATACAGCTGCAACACGTACACGTATGCGTGTACACCGTCTATCTCTACACCCGTCCGCGTTGAATCTGCGATACGTATCTGCACGCGGAATCTACACGGTGCAGCAATTCTTCTTTGAAATTTTCATTGTAAAAATATGCCGTACACCTGTCTTGGTTTTTTACCGGTTTTTTTTTTTTTCTCAGATTTTATTTGCACTGTAAATTTCTCTGTCGTCTGCTTTTTCATAAGGTATGAATAAGAAATGAATTGAAACAAACTCGCGTATTACTTATATATATTCTAACCACCTCGAACAACTGTTCGGTGGATTGAATCGCGTTAAAATGTTACAACATATCGCAGCGCAGTCGATAGATTAATTATAATCAACGAATTCATTGAATTATTCGATGAACCCATCAATCGCAATTACTTCGAGTATAGTATGAATATCGCATGGACAGCTCAGCTCGAATCATCGCATTATTTATACGAGCGTAAAATTTCATGCATCCCGGATGATATTAATCCCTATTCAGTGGAAAATCTTTCACCGGTTTCTTCGTATCTGCAATATCTTTTTCCTCTCTCTCTTTTTCTTATTATTTTTACTTGTAACGATTTCATCCCTGCTGTTGTACAACATGGATATGGTGTAGCTGCGGTTTTCCAACAATACTAAAATTGCTGCCTGCAGATAACGTGCACGTAGAGTTTCACGAGTAGAAAAAAAAAAAGCTGCTTCGTACCTGCAAGTGCATGTGCATGTGCATGTTTTTTTTTTTTTTTTGTCTTCTCGACAATGACATAAATTCATTATCCGAAGAGCCCTTCGCGTACAAGACGATCGTAATTGATGAAAGAGAGAACGTAAAGAAAAAGGAAAGAAGAAAAAAAAAAAAAAAAAGGAGAAAGATAAATGACAAAACTGGTAATTCCAACTTGACGGATTTTAATTAAAATCGAATTGTTCGCCTGGAAAGAAGCAATTATAGATTATAATTTGTGCCAGCGGAGAAAATTTTCCCAGACTTTGAAGCACTCTTTTATAAGTCTGTACATTTATAGCAGATATAACACAGCTTTCAGCCGGTATACTTTCACCCTACTTTTCAGTGACGCGCCTTTTTCGAAGGTCTGCGGCCATAAAGCTGTTCCAACAATCTTTAGAATGAGAGAAAATGAATAAAAACAGCCCCACAATAATAATTATGCATCGTCTCGTGATGTACGAATTCAGCCGCAAATCTTGCGCCCATAGAGTTCAATACGTCTATATGTAGATGAAAATCATATAGGTATCTAGTTATTAGCACAGGCAACTCATGTCGCGCGGTACGCGAAATTTCTAATACTTCCAGAACAGCTGTAGTGATTTTGATTCGTTGACGTTTTTCGGATAATTCTGTAGAATTCAGTTTTCCATTTTGATCATTCCATAGAAGTATACACTATATGTACAGGTACGTGCTCGATCCTCGTCATTCGTTATTTGCATTAACGGAAGAATGGAAAAAAGTTTCAACTGAATTCGAAAACGTCCAGGGGCCAACACCGCGCCCGTATTGACCCGAGACGCTTTATTTTTTCTCTACGTTTTTTTTTTCCTCTTTACCTCTACAACATATTGCTGCAGTTCTATAAAAGAACATTTTTCCGCGCTCTCGCGCGTTTCTATGTAGGGGCAGTGTCGAATTTTTGACGTTGAAAAGCTATTGCGGGTTGACAATAAGTCAATCAGCGGCGTAACTCTCCCTTTCCAGATAAAAATATCTATATATACGAATTGTATATAATATGTACTTTCATATATATATATGTATACGTATATAGTTGTACATATAGTTATACATAGCTTTTGATAACAGAAAAATTTGCAGAGACCCTCAGCCGTTATTATATACCACGAGAGGTTGAAGGGTCGTCGTTTCGATTCAGATTTCTCCTGTTATATTCGACGTATATAACATAATATACGTATTTCGGAAAATCAGTTCTCTGCGGTTGACAGCCGTGCGCTATAGTATTATTATCATCGTTATTACTATACCACTTTATCATTATTTATTTTTTTTTTTTTATCATTATTATACCTGCTAGGTACTATTGTGTTGTACATGTACACCGCATTGCAGACCGTGGTGATGCGCGCGGCAAATGTCAATAAATTATAGTCCGCGCGGCTCACGGTGCAGACGTAATATACCTATACGCTATAATAATCGAATGAAATCCCTCGTCGTATAACAGACACCGATTTTTATATCACGAATATAAAAATATCGTTCCCCTATTCTTGTAATTGTTTGATATGAATTTTATTCTTTCGTTAGATCACAGCGTACATATTTGTATATCGTACAAACTGTACAGGCGAGCCCGTGTGAAAGTTAAAGTCACTTGCCTCGGTCGTTAGTTATGACGAAGCTTTTGCCGCGGGCTTCGCCTACAACGACAGCGTCGACGACGAGAGCAACGACGACGACGACGACGACGACGACGACGACGACGACCACTACTACTACTACCACTACCACTACCACTACCACCACTAGGCACAGCATTCAACCCTTGCCGAGAGAAACCCTGCAGCCTTCTCCTCAGTTATATGCAAGTGGAAAATTCACCCCCGCAAACCTCGTTCGAGTTCTCAGCGTCGCGCTGTACCGCTGCCGCACAGTTCCACAGCTTCAGCAACTGCAGCAGCATTTCTACTTCCTACTTTTTCTCTCTATCGTTTTTTTTTTTTCTTTTTTTTTTTCGTTTCTCTCTTCTTTTTATACTTTATTCTCCTTATTCGCTCGCCTCTATCCCCGTCTCTTTCTATCTTTTTATTTCTCCCTCCATCTCGTTTTAGCTACCCGGTAATTTTTGGTTTTCTTTGATTTACCTCTCGCGTAGTTATATAAAATCCGACGTTAGCTGCAACGCTGCAGGTCTCGAACTACAACACAACAGCACCGGCACCGGCGGAGCGTTGTAGTTCGCGCGTGATTAGAGAGATGATTCTTCCGAGATTCTTCAATTTTTTCCATTTCATTTTGCAGTTATTTTTCTCCCTCTCTCTTCACCTTTCTTTCGTTCTACTTCCGTCTCATTATTGTATATCTACTATCTACGCGACTGTCATCTTCTCATTATTATTATACTGATTATTCTTATTTTTTTATTTCAATTTATGCATCTACCTTCATTTTATGGACGTTTATCTGTCCGTCACCGTTCTCTTCACGTATTTATCATTTCTGCATACACGTATTTTGTTTAATTTTTTTTTCACTCTGTATAAATAACTCTAGCCTGCACATGACATTCATACATCATTTTTTTTTTTTTTTTTTTATCTTTGAACGGGAGACCGCGTTGAGGCCACAAATATATTTGCTTTTTACAGCAGTAAAATTTATTTGTCATTTTGTTTTTTAGTATTATTTTTTATTATCATTCGAAGAATATTTCCATCAATTTTTTTCTCAGTTTCTTTTCGATAGGGTGTTTCTTTAGTTTAGTTTTTTTTCAAAATTTTTCCCCAAGTTTTTCTCTTGCCTTTATGAAACAGCAATTGCTATGCATATACATATAGCGTTGGATTTACCGCATCATAGGGTGGATCGGAGACCGTCATTAAATTTGACCCAGAGTCATTATACGATATATTGGAAATTCTTCTCTTGATTGCAGCTGAATCGATTCGCGGAGCGCATTAACGTTGCAGCAGCGGCTGCTGCAGATCACACGCAGAGATGCGTGTACATACAGTCGTCGTGATCGCGCGTTCGACGCGTGAGATTGTATTAAATATGCGGGGTGCGGAATAGTGGAAGAAAAAAAAAAAAAGTCAAACAAATTCAATCTTCGTTATAACAATAATTTCTGTACAGCGTGTAGCTCTGATCGATTTACAGAAATCATTATTTCGAGAGTTTTATTTATCGACTTTTTTTTTGCATCCACAATCTTCGTGTTGAGCCGCGCGCAAGCTCTGCAGCAATACTCGAGGAGAAAAAGCTTTAAAAAAAAAAATAGATAAAATCGAATAAAATGTGAGAGAAAAAAAAAACAGAAAAATCTGAACGAACCTGATTGGTCGTAGAAGCAAAAATTGAAGATACGTGCAGAGTATGTATGTATAGTTGTGGGTCTGATAACCGTAGAGGACAGGTAGCTATAGGTCGGATCATTTATAACGAATTTGTGGCGGTTTTTGAAATTTGATCGGGCGCGACGCTCACGTAGCAGATTGATAGAAAATGGATGGTCGTTATTTGTATAACTGTATAATAGGGGGTGGACATCGACGTCGCAAAAGTATACGTGCATTATATCCACTCTATATGTGTACGTATGATGTATGCCGCAGTTTGTTTCGCGACGTGTTCACGGCGATACGACCAGCGAGTCGCGAACACGCCACCCTTAATTTCACCCTTTTAACCGGATGGATGAGTAATTTTCGCCTAGCTGTCCACAGGTACATAGGTTTATATACGTATACATATATTTATATAAGGTCTCTGCGGCAGGCACACGCCACCTCATCTAATCCATGTGAGTGTTCTAAGCGCACGCACGCACCAAAAATTGTTCTCACCTAAAAATTATAAACTTGAATGGAATAATTTTTTCAACAAAAGTTGTACGGTTTGATTTGATGAATTTTCTAGGCGAAAAAAAGTCAGGTTTCTATTTAGAAAACACAGGTTGGTCGTCCTAACACCGTCATTTTTTATGTTGGAGGGAAACAATTTTTTTTTTACATTTCCCTTCGAACCCTAAAAGTTTCATAAGACTCAAGACTCGATCGAAGTCGTATTTTCCGAAATAAATCAGGTGTGATATTCGTGATAGTATGAAATCGATATTGTCAGAGTTTTGAAGATAGAGTCAAGTTCATCTAATTCTCGCAAAGATTTCAAGTGCAATTTTCGCACGAAAAAGATATCGAAGCGCATCTGTTGGGGTAATTATCAATTGGATCGAATTTTTCATTCATCGCTCGCACGGCCCATTATATGAGAAAATATGTTTCGATAAATTTCGCCCAAAATCCACGGGGTTTCGAGTCAATTCTATGAATTCTCTCCCCTTTTCCTCTACGTACCAACCGCTTTCGAATGGTTCAGTTTGCTTAACATATGTATTCATATGTTTCAGATCATTTGATACGACGAGTACGCCCTTTTATTTTCTGTGCTGCAGTACTGTACGATATTACGGCACACGAAACTTTTTATATTTATTTTTATATGAAAATATAAGTTTGATAAACGAATGTTCCGGCGGCTCATAGCGAAGCTCAGACGATAAGTTCGTACGGGAAACATAAAAAACATTTAATACGTATATAAAACGTAAGTAAGAAAAACGTGACGACGCGAGGCAAACGGGTGCGCCAGGGTTACAGTATATGTACTTTATATGGGAACGTGTTTTATTTTTGGCGAGAAATAAATGTCGCGGAACTCGGTTGTTCCAACGAGTACGACATCATTTACAGCTACTTTATACCTACACTGTATTATAGCAGGGTGAGTTTTATGTAGAGGGGATTTTTTAATTTTAATCACTATTCTATCTGAAACCCTTTCAAACGTATAAAAAAAATTTGCGAACATGGCGATGCTTAAGCTCTCGATATTGATAATAACTCGACCTCCGATCAGACGAAGTTTTAATTTGAAAATCCGTTGGATTGATCTGAAAGAATTCGTTTTTTTTTTCCATCATCTCATATTTCATTTTCATCAAATTTGATACGCTGCAATTTTTCTCATACGAGATTTCGTGACCCCAGATGAAAAAGATTCACAAATGTATGTGTATTTATACGTCCGTGAATATTGCCGTACACGTCACACTATATATACAAAGTTGAGCAAAGAACGAGGAGGAACTGCATAATATATATTGCACATACAAAGGCATCGCGCACAAGCGTTATATTGAAAGAAATGTGTCAAAGGGTGCAAACAGCGAACTCCAGGCGTCCTCGAGGTCATGTAGCGCATGGGGCTAAGGGTCGAAGAGTCGGAAGACGCGGTGAGCGAGGGGAGGCTTAGGGTTAGAGGGTACGCGGCGGAAGGTGAAAAGTAGAAGGTATAGAAGGGAAAAGGGAAAAGGGAAACGCAAATGGAAGAGCAGAAGACCCGCTTTGAACCCGAAGCCCGCGCGCGCGCCCGCCCAATGTGTATAGGGTACATACTCATGTTCACGTACACGCCACACCCGTTTATATAAACTATACATACCTTGTGCGTTAACACCTATACCTACACCCCTACGATTTATTCAAATATAATGAACACGCGCATACTAGGTTTAGAATTTCTAAGTCAAAAGTACATTCAGGTGTATCGTTGTAAATGTATTTTTAGACCGTTCCGCAAAGAGCTCACACACCGTTGCACCGCACTTTTTAACACGACGATAATATTCCATCGGGGGATGAAAAACAGGAGGGCGTGACCCGCACTTTTTCCGCTCGTGGGCCGTTGTGCCGCGATTTGAAAACGTGTGGAATTGCGGGATTTAAAATATCCGAAGGTGGTCCGTCAAAAAATGAAACGACCTCAGAAAACAAATTTTCGAAACATGTTCAATTTAAACTTTGATTAACTCTCTACTACGGCGGTATTTTCCATACTTTATTGTGTCGGCTACGGTCTTCTGGTTCACGGCGTGAGGTTTTCCAATTGAGAACATTGAAATAGTTAGCGCGACTATTTGATGTGCATATATATTCGTTTCATTGTACATTTACAGCGCAGCAAGTTAAAATCGTCCATTCTGCATATATATTTGCAACACGTATGTGCAGAGTTCTAATTCGCATAGTACCTCCTCCTCCTCCCCCCCCCCCCCTCCCATCCCCCTTTTTACAAATATACCTGCGTCTACGTGTATACGTATATTTTTGCGTATACATATACATACGGCATATGGAGAACCGGATATTGCTTCCCCGGACCAACAAACAGACGGAGGAACGAATGCGGTGGCTACGTACGTACGTATGTGTACGTACCAAACGCCCAACAAACTTATGTATCCCTATAGTTATATACATACGTGCAATATATATATATACATTATATGAGAGTTTATTGGCGGCGTTATTGGTTCTTGACCAAAATCGATCGCCCGTTGACTGCTGCTGGTACCTAACGTATATTTCTATGTAACTATGGGCACATTGCATGGACACGTATATATCCAGCTATATCCAGCCGAGGGAATGTTGCAGCAGCGAATCGCATCGCGTGCAGTTCAATCCGGACTATATATCGAGAGATGAAAGGATTTATCCGGCGATTCTTCTGTTCATTTTTCTTTTCATCCGATACAAGTTGATTTTCTACATCCTTTATCACCTATTACGATACCACGGATGTGTACACGAATGTGAATTCACCTCATCTAACTCGAATCATTCCCGAAATTATATCGCGTGTACGTATGACATGTATCTGAGCCTATATACTACAGCGCACGGTATACAGAACCGCGCTTTCTGACGAAGTCAATTACATGCGCTCATCTTTTGTAACGAGAAGTCACGTGTAATGTCCTTACATCGGTAACCCTACGCATCCTCGTATGTGCGTACATGTATTTTATTTATTTTTTTTATTTTTTTTATTTTTTTTCTTGCTGCAATGTGAGCACCCACCGCATGCATAGATCGCGTCAAGCCCCTGTACACACACGTAAATGCATACGTGTGCAGGCTGCATGTACTTAAGCTAAGATAAGTGGTGCAAAATGCGGCGGGGTGTCGTCACGTCCCTATCATCGGTGTTAATTTCAAGGATAAGGGCGTACGTCAGTTGTCACGCCGCGCGCCGCGCTGCGATGCATATACCGTGCTTCAAGAATAAGGGAGAGATCGTTAGGTAATGGGCTCCTCTAAGAACCGAGGTTGGGTTATTGTAAAATATACACGCGTACACGCATCTATTGAAACGCGTGAATATGTTCCTCTCGTTACAAGAATTACGAACTACAAAAGCTACATTTGTTTTTGTTTTTTTTTGTTTCTCATGTCAAATCAGTTTGAACATCTTTATTGCCCTAATTTCGCTGTACCACGCACTCAAAATAATATTCACTTCCTTTTTCTCTGCGTGCATAAATATTTTCATCACGTCGTCCAAATCGGTTGTCACGTGGTTGTTTTGATTTGTTTCAGATGCAAAAATTTCACCACCACAAAAAGAATGGGAAGTCCAGGAAATCCGACACCCGTTAGAATGCCACACGCACATCCCGAAACTTTCCGCCAATTTGTCAATTACGTTTACACAGGAAAGGTATATTAATGTACAGAAAGTTCCAGATTGAACGATTCACTGCCGTAGTCTGTGTTCGTTTTTTTTTTTTTTTTGTCATTTGAACATCGATTGTTCAAATTTCAGATCATGCTCCAGGACAGTGGAATATTTGAGATGTTGGGTCTCGCGCAAGAATTGGGCGTCGAAGAGCTTTGGCGAAGTTGCGAGGAACACGTTTCAGCTACTCTAAGCCCTGGTAATGCATGCGCCCTTTTGACCGCAGCCCTAGACGCGCAGGATCGGGTACCAGGTGAGTTTAAATAGAGCCATACAAAATTTATCTTTTTCCCAACTGCACGGAATACCATGAAGACCGAAATTAACAAAGACTTTTCTAAAAAGTGTTCTCATTAATTTCAGCCTGAGAAATCCTAAGCTCAACAAAATTTTTTTTGTTGGACAAATATCTGTAATTTATTTCCAACCCCATTCTCTATCTTTGGAAAGAAAAAAAAAACAAATCAAACGAAAGAAAAAATAGAAAACAAGCTAAAAGCTGGCAAAAAAATTCACAAGATCCGGTGAGCTCTGACAATATTATGCACACATTTTTGATAATAAGCAGATAAAAGAAAAAAGAACACAACTTCGTATACATAGCAAATCTCCATTTGGCCTTTAATTCCGTGACGGGGTTGATGTGTACGTAGATCGTTTGCGATGGGGTGTGGGGTTGGGCTGAAGTGTCGGAGTCAGACAAAAGCGGCCGCGGACACGTTTCAGATTCCTTTCCGTTCCGTTGAGGAAGCTTTTCTAAATTTCCCCTTTGACAAAGCGGACGCATCACGGGGTTCCCATTTGTTACCAGAACGACGCGAACGTTGCGGGAAAGGAGGAGAAAAAGAGAGAAGGAGAAAGCTCCGATTCTCCGCATTTTAGCTGGGCTCAACCACCCAAACAACATTTTGGCCCTTCTCACTCTCAATCTCTCTCTCTCTCTCTCTCTATCTCTCTTCCTCTTTCGCTCTTCCCTTTGACTTTTCGCCTTTCACCTTTCACCTTTTGCAACCACCCCTCCCCCCTACTTCCACCGAAAAAAGCTCGAGTTTGCGGTTGGCGACGATCCGCCCTTTACAAAAATTCAAAAAATAAAATCAAACAAAAACGAGGGAAAAACGAACGGAAAATACCTTGGGTTAATGGCTTTCGGTTACGGCAAGCTCTAACCTAATTTCACGGGGTTCCAGGTTTTTTTAAAACCCATTTATCCAACAGATAGCAAATACCTGGGGATAATTAGCAACAGGCATTATAGAGTCTCTATATACGCAAAGGGCAATGTAATAGATATACGTAGGTACACATACCATGTAATGTACTATGTAACGTCGACGAAAAGCGGCTACAGTGCGCCTGGATTTAAATATCATCGAAGCAGAAATTACAGTGATATTATATACGCAGATAAAACCGTGGCACAAAAATTATTAAGGAAATATTTTTAATGAAATAAGAAAAGGGGTGCAAATGAAAAGATAAAAGGAAAGCGAAAGAAAAAAAATTATTCTGAAGAAGATTTGATTGCCAAGAATATTAAAAGATGCAGGATTAACGATGATAACGGCTTATTCTAATCGTATACATGATGCAGAACTAAGGGCTTCCTCGTATTACCCTCAAATATAAGATAAGGGCGTGTTACTACGAAAGATAGCTACACCTTTTTTTTAACGCATCATTGGTTACGGCGCAGAACTTTTGACTACACTGAAATCTATTCATGTGCAGGAGGTTGATGCAAACGTTGATTGATGTATGATATTTTTTTTTCAAAAATTGATCCTTTTTACCGCACCTCCAGCTGGTGGGCAGAGGAAGCAAAAAGATTGTAGAATGAAAAAAATTAGGCGACGTGTATAAGCGGCTTATGGGGGAAGCCTGAAAAGGTGACATTCTCAAAGCACCATCAATCTTCATTATTTTAATTTCGGTGTACACTCATACGCGTAGGGGGGGCGAGACATACCCGTAAAACATATTTCGCAGGGTCCGATATTTGAAAGTGTAAGTGCAGGTGGTTTGTAAGTGAGAATCGATGAGGTCTTATTCGTGCGTGTATATGGTATCGCGTAGCGTCGTTGGAAGTTAAATATGATCGCTCGTTTGATCGTGCAGACACAATTCCGCCCACTGTTCATTCCCTTTCGCGAGAGAGAAATTCGTGAAGCCGTTTTACCAAACGATGCGAAATCCACGCATGGGTACGCAACAAAGCTCTGTGTTTTAAAAGTGTCATAGGTCGCGTAATTCGGTGTGAACACAGCTCACCGCTTTTGGCATCCGTTAAGGCGGGGGTGTAATCGCTTAGGGGCTGAAAGTTTCGCGGATTTTATTGTCTGCTTTTTCAAGAGTATAAACCCTCTTGTCGTATTTCGATCGATATTAACAACTTATCGGTTGAAGATACACAAGATTGTTAACTGCACTTGTGTCGGTAGAAACTATCTTTTAAACTTTTTCCCGCTGCGATACTTTTGCAGCGGCAGCCGGACAAATAGAATTCTACATTTCTTCGCACAACTTTCAAACTGTTCCATCGACAAGGAAAAAGCGCTGCCTTCGTTCTGTCAGCCATCTTCCGGCGTCTGTTCACTACGGTTGGACACTTTGGCGCAACAAACGTGTTGTCAACGTTTATAACGTTTAATCGTGAAATAAAGTGAATTTTCTACCAAGAATTATTCAAAATGTCGTACAAAGGACCACCTAAAGTACAGAAGGTGATGGTGCAGCCCATAAACCTTATATTTCGGTACCTTCAGAATAGATCGAGGGTGCAAGTTTGGCTCTTTGAGAACATTAACCTAAGAATTGAGGGTCACATTGTCGGTTTTGACGAGTATATGAATCTGGTCCTCGACGACGCTGAGGAGTATCACGTCAAAACGAAAAACAGAAAACAACTGGGAAGGATCATGCTCAAAGGAGACAATATCACGCTCATCCAGAACACGAATCCAGGGGCAAATTAACCTAAGAAGCAACAGTCTGTGGAGGAAAGAGAACAAGAAAACATGATGTAAAGATTAACGAAGAGTACTTTTAACAACAAATGTGACTATCAAGAATTAAAAAACCGGATCACAGCGGACGATAGCAACAAAAGCATGGACCTACAGTCTGGTTTAGAATTTGTGATCGCTTAGGAAGCGTTTGAGCATCGAGTTTTCTTTATAAATGTGAACACAAACGGCAAGATGTATCGCAATGTGTGAATGATAATGGAACTATGAACACTTTTATATTCCAGTAGATGGATAACTGTACTTGTAACATTAGAATTCATAAGATATGACGTTTGGTTTGTGATTCACGTTGCTGCAACTATATTTTCTCGTTGCAAATATTAAAAAACAGTACAAACTCTATTTTTGTTTGAATTTTTATTTTGTTCCCAACATTAGTTAGGCTTACCCAAGTGAACTTGGCCCCCCATTATAAATCATTTAAGAAAAATGTTTGCCGTATCTTTATCTTCGTTTGCCAATGTTTGCCATATCTTCATCTTCGTTTATCCTTTTTAACTTCGATAGTTATCCGTTTTCGAAAATTGGGGGCAGGGGGGCCCCCGACTTCGCCAATTTGGCCTCTCAACGTTAGAGTGGCCGTTAACAGGGTTGTTCTCGAATTTCGATACTCCTAGGAGTTTAAACCCTTCCAAATGAATTGAAACAAATTTCGTGAAAATCTGAGCTTTCTATATCAACTTAAAGATAGTCCGCATTGCCACCGAAATTTCTTATCGAAATAACATGTTTAACATGAGAATAACATGTTTGTTTCTTTGAAATTTTCATAAGTCGTTGACGAATATACGTAGAGAATTATAGAAATACATTTTTTAATAGGCAATTTGGGTTTCTAATGGAAATAACATGAGAATAACATGTGTGGTTCTTTCAAATTTTATAGTAAAAGCTTCTTTTGCCAAGCGTCAAATTGTCTATTAAAATATGGATTTCCATAATTTTCTATATATTCGTCAACTACTCATAAAATTTCAAAGAAACAAACATGTTATTCTCATGTTATTTCCATTAGAAACCCAAAATGCCTATTGAAATATGTATTTCCATAATTCTCTATGTATATTTGTAAACGACTTATAAAATTTCAAAGAAACAAACATGTTATTCTCATGTTATTTCCATTAGAAACCCAAAATGCCTATTGAAATATGTATTTCCATAATTCTCTATGTATATTCGTAAACGACTTATAAAATTTCAAAGAAACAAACATGTTATTCTCATGTTATTTCCATTAGAAACCCAAAATGCCTATTGAAATATGTATTTCCATAATTCTCTATGTATATTCGTAAACGACTTATAAAATTTCAAAGAAACAAACATGTTATTCTCATGTTATTTCCATCAGAAACTCAAATTGTCTATTAAAATATGTATTTCCATAATTTTCTATATACATTCGTAAACGACTTATAAAATTTCAAAGGAACAAACATGTTATTCTCATGTTAAACATGTTATTTCCATAAGAAATTTCGGTGGCAATGCGAACTATCTCGAAGTTTATATTGAAAGCTCAGATTTTCACGAAATTTCTTTCAATTCATTTGGAAGCGTTTAAACTCCTAGGAGCATCGAAATTCGAAAACAACCCTCTTAAGGGCCCCCTAATGTTGAGGGGCCAAGTTGGCGCAGTCGGCCCTCCCTAATTGTCGAAAACTGATAACTATCGAAGTTGAAAGGGGCCAACGAGGATGAAGATATGGCGATCATTAGCAAACGTAGATGACGATATGGCGAACAGTGGCCAACAAAGGGCAATCGATGGCAAACATTTTTTCCAAATGATTTATATCGAGGGTCCAAATTTACTTCAGTGTTAGGCTCCTGATATTCCTCAATTTTCAGCAGTCAATGATAATAATAATACCTGGCATTTTCTACAGGTGGAAAAGGAGCTTGTTCGTCGTTTATAGATCGTTGCTTTGCTTTTATTGGTGAAAATGCAGTTGAAACAGTCAAAACTACTTCATTTTGTACATTGCCAAAAGATGCATTGGTAAAATTGATTTCCTCCGACTACCTCGGACTAGAGGAAGAAGATGTCTGGAGGGCGGTTTTAAACTGGGCAAAGTACCAGGTATTTGTAGACTTGAATTTTCCGATTCAATCATTTTCCAGAATTTTTTGAGCTAAAATTGGATACTTTAGGCAGGCGTAACACAACCAACTCAACACTGGACCGAAGAAGAACGAGCGCGAGTTTGTCAGCATTTATCTGGTGTGATTAATCACGTTCGTTTGTTGCTAATAGACAGCCAAGTATTCGCTGAAGAAGTCGAACCAACAGGAGCAGTTCCAATGGAACTCTCTTTGGAGAGGTGCAAATATACATATTTGAAAGTAGTCTATGATCTCTAGAATCACCGAACCCTCTGTGTTTAAATTTACATTGACTTATGCAGGTATAGATTCGCAGCGTTGCCGAATAAGTATTCTGAAATTTGTTCGGATAAAAGGTTACAGCCGAGAGTAAGCGTGGTTCTATTTCCTGGATCTCAAATTTTGGCACGTGACAAAATAGGCTTTCAACGACTTTTGAATCAGTGGTACGGACTGTCTAAGCAAACCTGGAGACTCATCTACAGGTTTGTAATAACATTCGACAATGAATGAATAACATTGGTATAGGTTTTTCGGATTTATCAATCATTTTTACAGGGCATCGAGTCATGGCTACTCAGCGGCTGCTTTCCATCGACATTGTGACGGCGTTTCCCCCACTTACGTAATAGCTCTAGTAAGACTTTTATTCCATTTTTTTTGTAAATTGTGTAAGTATATAAAAAAATATCGCTTAAACGCATATTTATAATTTCAGGGTAGTCGCGGTGAGATTTGTGGTGGTTACAGCGACGTACCGTGGGGTAAAACCAGCGCTAAAGGTCATTATACCTCATCAGAAAAAGCCTTCATATTTACTCTAACGAACAGCCAAGATGTTCCGCCAACAAAATACGACATAGTAAAAAAACCGTTCGCAATTTGCTATCATCCAGAGTAAGTATATTGGTAATTGTGCGAATATTTCGTATATCGAAATCATATTGATGAAAGTAACTCACCGAAATTAACAATTCCATTTTCGTTCCACTAGGATCGGTCCTATATTTGGTGCCGGTGCAGACCTTCTCATCGCCAGTAACTGTAACACCAACACTGATAGCTACAGCAATTTACCTCACAGTTATGACGGCGAGCACGCATCGAGTAGCGTATTAATGGGCGATTATCACTTTTCAGTTTTGGATTACGAAGTCTTTACACCGAATCACGTTAGCGTTAAATAACCATCAGTTTTCCCGCTCCGTATTAAAGAACGTGGTATAGTCTAACCCTGGGTCGGTACTACGTTCCCGAACTCACCGTCGACAAATCTGACTACCGCTTTGCCCGGTGTTTACGCAGCGACTGAACCGGAGTTGTTGTTATCGTTGACCGCTCTCAAGTACGCAGCGAAGTTTGCGAAGTTCCTCGATAGGTATCTACATAACAGAATAACATCACCCTCTGTTTCCATTGTAAAAGTAAGATGATTTGCACGATTCTGAAACGAGTTTCATTGATACTTGCAATCTATTTTTCATCGAATAATTTAGCTAATTAAGTTTAAAAATAGTTTAGAAATTTGCCAATATATCTTCAACGTTGTAAATATTCGATTGTATCACCTATTTTCTTACCTTCAAATAAATAAATGGCTTATTCCCGGCCGTAATAACAGTAATTGCATCGCCATCCCATCATCAGCTGTCTACGTATCCTGTATCCTAAACTTGAAAATAAATGGAAGTAAATCAATATAGATCCTACGTGAGAACCGAATCAAAAGTTAAATTATAATTATTCTGCTTGTGCGCAGTACACGCGTTCATAATAGTTGTTTCTAATTAATTGGTCCGAAGATGCACCGCTTCGGCCATTAAAAATTCAACCAGAAGAGAAAAAAAAAACAGTTTTTTTAATTAAATTTTTCTCTCGAATCCCTATACAGCGTGCAGTAGCTCATTATTGTACCAGCTTAACGTTCTATTGACACGGATGACTTTCGATCCGAGTTAGCCTTCTCATAAGCTGAGATCAGTTTAGGCTTCGTTCTCTCGTTCTTAATCGATTTAACTAAAACGAGCTTATTAATCACCGTGTAGATGACCTAAACCGTATGTAACGCAGACTTCAAAACGATCTCGAGTGATCCCACGCCGCGTACATCTTATACTATACCTGAAGCATATTATAACATATTATACGTACACCTGATTCAAGGATATTGAAATATGTTTGATATTTTTTTAAGTAAGATTTTCGGTTTTTCTTATTTTTAGTGAAATACACAAGTATTCTCGTCATTATTTTTTTTCTCTATCATTAATATACATTATCTCAACTAATATTATTATCATTATTACTCTTAATTACAATTATTCAGAATCCAACAATCGCGACATCATCAATAACAATTGTGATCATGACTATTTACATAATTACTACTGGCCTGGGTCCCATCGGATAGATATGTCATATATCGTAGAAAAAAAAGAAATGAAAAAAAATTATGACAGTTAATAAAAGTGATATAGCTTTATTTCTATTTACACAACGGTTTCTTTTTTTCATTCTAGATTGTTCTTTCCATTTCGACAGTACCTTTATTTATAATTATATATTGTAAAAAAGTAAGTATGGAATTATTGCACTTTTTCGAAACAATATCAGAAGACACAAGCAACAAGAGTGAAAATCTTGAGACACGGTCTACTCGTTGTATTTTTCTCGAGCGTTCGAGATAATGTTGATAAAAAAATAAAAATAAAACGAAGGTATCTACTGGCCGTTAAGTTTTGATCGATTATCGAGTATTAGCAAACAGCACTAGATATTTGTATATGGTACATGTATATGATTTAAAATTAGTTAATAAGACAATAATCGTCAAAGTTTAAACAATATAAAACGGCAATATGTGTACAGATTTATAAAATATGATGTGTAAATTGTATCCACTGCGGGTAATTAGAGAGCACCGCGATTAATATATGTATACGCAATCGTAACTATTTACAATAAAATATAAATATTAAAAACTAAACTTAGAATAAGAGACAATTTATAATATACCCACTATGGGTATTGGTAACAACGTTCGTTTTTGTATTTATTCATGAAATCGATATCGATGAATAATCAAATAACTAAAATGTCATGGATGTATATTTTACATACGTGATCTCGATGACCTGATTTTACTGAACAAATGTACATGTACACACCTATAGCAAGAATTCCCTAAGCCTTTGTGCAGGTCAAATCTATCGGTGCGGGTCTCCGTTTAGCCGCGGGAGGACTTTCTTCGTCGCTAACATCGTCCATGTCGATATCTTCCCCCCTGCTCCGCGATGACTCGGGTGTACCCAGTCGCCCTACCGTTTCCAAATCTCCTGAACTCGATAAGTTTTTCATCGAGAGATCGATGGGGTTGTCTTGAGGAGGTGGTGGAGTAACCGCTCCATCTAAATTTGGACTAACACTGCACCTTCTCGGGGAATACGTCTCAATATCATCGTTATCAGAGTTCGTTTTGATCGATTCTTCTTCAGGCGATCGAGCCGGCGGTGGAGTTCTCTGACTTTTCAGCACAGCTTCTAAATAAAATCTTTTGGTGTAAGCCAATTCCGAAGCCTGCAGATTGTTAGCGATGTCATCGGGAGAAACACGAGCACCGATCGAACCGTTGTGTTTGTGCGCGAATCTGTTGTCGTTGTTATTGTTGTTGTTGTTGTTGTTGTTATTGTTATTGCTATTGTTATTGTTATTGCTATGACTATTGTTGTTGTTGTTGTTATTGTTGTTATGACTACCCCCCACTCCGTGAATTCCTATAATACCCGAGTGTTGTAAAACACCCGGAGGTACGCAATGTCCACCGATAAGAGAATGGGGATGAGGTGTACCTTGAGGAGAATGAGCACCGTACAAATGATAGGGTGTAGGGAACATGGGGATACCGTGAGGTGGTAAAAATCCCGGAGGAATAAGCGGCATTCCTCCCAAAGGGAAACCGAGCGGGAGTCCGAGCATTTCTTTACTCAATGCTGACAATTCAGCAGCTGCAGCAGCGTGGTGAGCGTGGAGTGGTCGAAAACCTGGATGCAAATGGCTCATGGCGTTTCGCCTTTCGGATACGTCAACGGAACTATCGCTGTTGTGCGACTCCGGTGAACTTATGCTCGGGGATGTTGAATTTTTATAATCGTCCAATCCCAACATCAGTATTTCATCCTTTCGCTGGCCCAGATGATGACCACTCATGGACGCGGGACTCCTTTGGTTTTGTTGTTGATGGGATTGTTGGGACTGTTGGTGTTGCTGTTGTTGCTGTTGTTGTTGCTGCTGTTGCTGCTGTTCTTGTAGAAGACAGTGGATCTTGAACCAGTTGGAACGACGACCGTATCGGGAACCAGATTTCGACATTCCAACCAGCAAACATTTTCTCAAACGACAAGCTTTGCAAGCAGTTCGATTCTTCTTGTTTATCACACACTCGCCGCCATTCTTACACTCCGATATACTGCTCAAGTTATTGTAGGAACGCCCGAAAAATGACTGTAAAATAAAAGAAAGAAGGAAAAATGATAATCAAAAATGATAAGATAAAATGGAACATATAAATAAATAAAACATCTCTAGGTTTGACATTTCAAATTAAGTAGAATAATGAGATGAAGAATATATCTAGCCGGTATAATTCTGACAAAAGTTGCACATATTGCATTTCTAAATCTGGGTCAACTGAAGAAGCGACAGCGACAGTTGGAAATTATGAAACTTTACATGGCCAAATTTGTCGTTTGAAAATACATGCTCCGGGTACGAGGGAGCGAAGATTTTTCAGGGTTTTAATTAGCCGCGGTTAATATTATAATACACGCGCCGGTATCCCTTGGAAACGGTGTATGAAATCCGAAGTAACACTTTTAAGAGATCCTAGAATGGATGAATGGAAACACAATGAAAGTGAGATCATAATTATTACGTTGTGTGTATATTCGCAATCTGGGTTACGGTATTCCACAGGTAAGGCTAATTCTGTGCACCCACTTATGGCACGTTTTAATGTACCTTTGAATCGCGGTGAACCTGTGCCTGATGCACTTTGTAAGCTTCACGAATGTATTAATTATCCGTGTTAATTAGAGTGTCTCGACAACGTTGAAGGTCGGGTTAGCAGCTGCTCACCGTGTGAATTTCTATACCATTATACCTTCGTCTGTATGGATATAGATTAACACATAGATCACCTTATCTACACTCTCATTGTTCAACTTTCTCGCCTGCTATATTATTTAAACAAATTACACGAACCTACCCCGGGACGAAAATAGGCAAGAGTTTTGAAATACTTCGCATTTTTTATTTCATTCTTATTCTCCTCACCATGTTATTCGTACAAGGAATTTTGGCACGCGTCGAGTAATTAAACACGACCGGAAGCCTACGATTTTTCGGTTGCCGAAAGAAAAATTGCACCGGTACAATCATATACGCATAATGATACGATCCCGCCGTACGATATGTTTCGGTTTCCACATCTAATTTTCTTCAAATTCAAGTAAATGGTTCAATTTCAAAAGGTATTATTTGTGGAAGGCGAGGAGAAGATCTATATCCGTTAATAGGCTATTCGAGGGGATTTATATCGCGTGTTTACATAATTACCGAAATAAAGTAGGAGAATCGTACGATATATTTCCTCCAATTCAATTGTTCTGAGTAATACGCGATGTACATATCGTTTCCAAAATCAGTACAACTTTGTAATAGCCTCTGTTACGAAAAACCTATTTAGGATCATTTAATCTCGAAAGCTGCATCTACCGATTCAAACCACGTGCAAATTTCCCTAAAAATATGTAGCACTGTACATATGTGTACGTGCACGTATATAAGATAAACTTGAGCATGTATTTCGTAGGATAATGTATTTAGTACATTCGCGGTTCTACTGTCTCGAAATTAAGAGCCTTCTCTCGCTCTTCATTTCTTCAGATGATGTTTTGGCCCAGTGATCTCGATGCTCGCCTGCGAGACAACTCACCTATTGTTATTTGTTACGCCGCTAGTTGTACATACACACATATATTTATAGAGAAACAATCTCGTAACCTCTGCACAACAATCAGCAATACAGCTAGCTGTTATAGTATACCTACTTAAATAAAGTATATGCGAGTCCGACTCACACAGATGTAATTATATTTATATAGTCGTATAAATATACATTTATATCAGTGTATATGTAAAAAACTGTTCATCGTTCTTTTATGACACAATCAAGAAAATCCTAGCGTTACGTCTCCTAATTCCCCACTACCGACTGTAATATACCTTATATATACCGCCGTCGTTGAATGCAGTAGACTGAATTCAAGTTACGTAATTAAAATAAGAAAAAGATAAGAAAGAAAAAAAAAAAAAAAACCGAACAGAACCAGAAGGAAAAAATTATAAAGTAATGACTGTAAAACCGAGCGAATTTAAACGAGGGTCAGATCATGAGTTCGAAATATTCGGCAAATTTGAATACTAATTCGCAGTTTATTCTACATCATGTAGTTTTTTGATTCTATTTCTCAGTTTGTGTTATTTTATTTCAACTCATTTTATTTTATTTCATTCGCGGGATTTCGAATAAAAATCTCTGCACAGCGGCGCACTTTCTCGAGAGTGTTTAACCTGTTTAAACGTTTGTTTAGGCATGCGTGTCAATTATTTTATTGCAGTGTTATATGAATTATTCCCATTCGTAAATCTTACGACGAGCAATATAACGTCTTACTACTCGTCGCGTGCAGACGTGCGGACCTACTCTTCTGTGCGTCGTGATCGTCGGAAGTTGGCTACTGGAGCTTAGCTAGTAAAATAAAACTATAATAAATTAGAGAAGGAGAGAGAAGGAGAGAGAAAGAGAGAGAGAGCGAGAGAGGGAAAAATAGAGGGAGAGAGAAAATGAGGTATAGAGAGGAGGGTGACATGCTAGAGTGGGCCTGAAAACGAAAATAACGAAACGAAACGAAACAATACCGTGGCGGTGCTACTGCGGGGTGACGTAACCGTTAACTAGGGCGGAAACAATTGTGGCGGACAAGTGCGAAGCACCGGAAACCGCCTTTCAAACGGTTGAAACTCACTGGAGCCTAGACGGAGCAAGTGAATATTATAATGGGAACACTTGTACTCTTCAACACTTTTATTTGGGATATCGATATCAACCCCTAAAACATTACGTACTTCACCTCGGCTGATTAATTTCGAAAATCAAACTGACGGTGAAACGAAAATTCTATCCAATCGAGCATCGATGCTCGAGAGATGGGAAAATTTTTAAACCACTTAATACCAACCTTACAACCCTCGCAGGTGAAAGCTCCGAAATGAAAACCTGCCGCGGGTTCGCCGCAAACCTTGCATTGCTGGTTCATCTGAAAAAAAACATAAGGAACAAAACTTAGACATTTTTAAATTTGGAAACAACAACAGGTGTACGCAAAGGAGAACGATTTAAACAGTTTGCATTTTTGGCTAAACTTCTTTTTTTCGATCAACGAAATTCGTATTTTCCTGTAAAATTGGATGTTTCGTTGTTTTGTCTATGATTTTACATTCTTATACCTGTACAATTAACTGCCTATAGACAGACCAATTGTGAGACGTTACATGTAATAGTTAAAAATTGTTGTAGACAGTGTCTCCTGCGATCCGTGAACCAAACAGAAATTTGAACCGCGTCAATTGCCAGATATTATTTGCCACCTTACCACATCGCTCTCTATCTTTACTACGAATATAAAACAGTGTTGTTTATCCCAACTTTTTTATCCTATATTTATTGAATTGTTTTTTAATTATTTTCTTTCTCTTTTCATCATTTGTATTTTGTGCCATTCTTATTCAACTCGAAATTGTTCACGAGGTGTAACATTTCGGGTGTATAGCTGTCTATAGATGCATTCAATACATAGATACGTACATTCGGTGTAGTTGCGAAAAGTCTCGTGAAAAGTGAAATTCAATACGCGATCAACTGTGTACACAATTATTATGTATAGAGTTTTGTCGCATTTATTTTTAAATTTTCTTGAATCTAATTGCTATCTAATCGATGACTCATAGTACAGGTAATACAGATTAGCAAATGGATTGAGAAACATTTTCGCCGACAGAGGATAGTTAAATAATTAAACGACTAATTTTTACTTTCGGGGTGAACTTGTTAATTAATGAAAATTCTATGAAAATTGTATGATATTATTTTGGATGAAAAGATTGAAATTCAATTAATTTCTTCGAAGACAGGGAATCACGGGGATCTGTATAATCGTAACTATTGCAGACAAGTATATGAATCATCGCGCACTGGATTTATAGACTTTTTCTTCGGATTTTACGTGCAGTGGATTTCCACTCGTGGGAATACAACCTGCAGCTATGCGGAAGAACGCGTGGGATGTGAACGAATATCGTTATTTCGGAAAATGACCCGGAATTCGGTTAACCCGTTATCACCTGAGCGAGTGTTATGAATCAGTGACAGATCAGTGACATTGTTTTTCTGTCAGAAAGTCGGCCTCGTATGGTTAACGGTTTTCCCCGGTTTCAATTTATTCGTGCAGTTCAACATCTCGGCTTCGCTTAGCTGTATCTATCGAGCAAATGTAAATGATAAAAGCTAACAAACCGATCAGTTTCTGACCAGGCTGTGGACCCACAGTTACATACGTAAGAGTTCGCTTCGCGGCGACTACGTATATCGAGTGTAGGTCAGGAGGTGACACCTTATATTACCCACCTCGCCTAGAGAATACCCGTGTATACCTACGTGTGCGTATTCAAATGTATGCTGCAAGAGTAAAATCTCGAGGCAAAGCCGTATAAATGCTTCTTTGAATGGGTTAATCAAATATCTCCGAGACGGATGTGTCTTTTCCATTAGCCAGAATTTGCTTTTGCGTTTAGCGACAGTCCGTCATCTATGAAAGTCTTGTCGCGTATGCTCGTCGCATAGTTTCGGTCGACGTATAACCGACCGACAATCTTCGCGTTCCTCAAATTTTGCTCCCAAAATTTATCCGGGTAAATGAATAGCGTGTGCGCATAACCCGAAATCTGTGTACTGATACACGGTATACGACAGTTTAAATCTGGGACACTAGGTACTGTTTTGTTTCGGCGAGCCCCAAAGCGATTTTTAATGCCACCGCCGAGTTGGGCACATACGTAACTACTACATACGTACGTACATGTACGTACATATGTATTAATAATTCCCATGGTCGAATCTCGAAAGCGTCCCGCTGCCGCGCAACGACTCACAAAACTCTAATTGCACGACCTGCAGCAGCACACAGAATATTCCACGTGCACGTACGCTGTATAGATAACTGCATATAGTTACACACGTGTGTTTAATAACCTGGTGCAAGTTTGTTGGTTAAAACAAAAAAAAAAACAAAAACAAAAAAATCGAGAATATTATGTGCGCATAGTATATCTGACAATATATTACGTGTGTATCTTTTGCATACTGCATTAATTGCACTTCAGAGAATCATAACGGAAAAAGTTTCATCCCGCGATCGGACTTATATTCCAATTAAGGTAATTAGCATAAAATATTGCACATCTTGGAGTACCGTCGAGAATCCAGATATGATTTTTCGAACCGTGGATGGACCCTTTTGTTTCTTACTTTTTTTGTTTCATCTGTCCCAAGGGTTTTGACGTTATACATGCACGCGATTACCGCGGGGTAATAGCTGAATCGTTGTTATAAATCACATCGGGAATAATTTCGCGACCGATCGCGCATATCTGCAGCAATAGCAGCGGCAGCAGCGGCAGCAGCAGCAGCAGCAGCAGCAAATGATCGTTGCAGTTATTACACTTTTGCTGGTAGTGGCGGTGCTCCTGTTGCTGCTGCCGCTGTTGAATATCGCGTTATAATTCTCACGGCTTCGGCGTGGTATATCGCAACTTACGACAAGGTCTTTCTCGGCACGATCTTCGATCTTGATTATCGGACTGGGAATTAACCTGGCAATAATTTCCTTGAATCATTGAATATTACCGACGCCTTTGCCTCTTTGCCTTTGCCTTTGCCTTTGCCTTTGCTTTCTTTCGCACTGCAGCTGCAGCATCGGCAGCACGGTGTACGTATATTATACACAACTAGAAATGTTGCAGTCATGAACCGCAGCAGATATACGCGGTGTGAAACTCTATTTGTCTTGTCTATAACTGAATTCCATTCCATTCCTTAATCCACGATCTCCTTAAGATCTCTTTCCACATCATATCCATAAGATATCCCAACTCGAACCCTATCGTAGCTGATAAATAGTTTGAAAATTAAGAAATTCTAGTTATCCGATCTGGATCTATATAGAAAACGTGCCATTTTATTGCGACTGATCGCATAAATGAGGGATGAGGAAAACAAAAAAGGTCAAAAAATGACAGAGTAAAAAAATTATACGGTGATAATAACTTCGGGTTGCAGTCGCTTGTTTTATTATTTTGAGTCGTTTTTCAAAGGACTTAGTATAGCGTCGCGAATTTCGGTAAAATTTGGAAATATATTTCAGGTCATTTTTTTCATTTTTTTTTTTTTTTTCTAGTTTCTTACTTTCTTGTTTTCTTCCTTTTTTTTTTCTAAAGCAAAAGGGCACTGCTGCACCTTTTACAATCTACATATATACATACATACACATCCACGTACATAGAACATGAGTATTCCGATGGTAATAAACGCACGGGTATAATAATTGTATTCAGGACAATTGTAAAAAGTTGGGTTCTTCAAGACCTTGCAATAAAGATGCAGTCGTGCCGGAAAAAACCGTTTGCCATGGTGGGTATTATAATATCTGCATACATGCCGCATTGCAGCCGCATGCTGCTGCTGCTGCTGCTGCTGCTGCCGCTGCTGCTGTTGCTGCTATATATTATATACTGGCGTAATTAACGCGCACCTAAATAGCTGTTAGTGCTAAGGATTATATTATATAGCTGTGACGAGGGTGGCATTTCAAAATCATGATCAAGTTCTTTTTATTTTCATTAGCTCCGATACGCGTACCCAGGTACAACGTTTTGGAAAAAAAATTTGATGAAATATGAGGTAAAAAAAAAACAACTCAAAGACCAAAAATAAAAGTGCCGATAGAAAAAATCGAAGAATACCCACTCGAAAAGATCTGCTCAAATCGGCAGATCTTTTTAAAGCCTGATCATCTACACGAGATAAGTATATCTACTTTTTTTCGAGTATACCAAAAAACTAACCCTTTAAATTTTTTGTCAAATGCACAAGAACTCACCGTATCTGATTAGGTTTCGATCAATTTTTTTTTCTTGTTTTTCCGTCACCGTCCACCGCACGAATTTAGTAGACAGTTATCGCTTACACGGTGTCCGCGGTACAGCTTTTTCGTATAGTTTTTCACCGTGTATTTGTGAGTTCGATTTGCCTTTTCGTTTTGAATGTTTTTTTTTTGGATTTTTTATATTTTGCTTTATATTCTCAACGATGGGTAATCCATTTTTGTTCACTCAATTTGAACGGCGGAGAATATCATTTTTCGAATATTTTACAATTTTATTAATCATATAACGTGAGCTCCTTTCCGACGAGATATTTCATGGACATAAATTCTCCAAGCGACGGCAGATAGCGATGCACAGATCCATCGATTTATTAGCACCGACATGAAATTTTTTAATATCTTATCACGGTTAGCGTTACATCGATGTTATTTTACGCATTTGTTAAGAAATTATCGTATGGATCAAGATAAACGAGGATCATTTCCTCTGAGTTTACGATTGGGACGAAACATAAAATTCACCAATCGAAACTGCACCGTGGTTTTTTTTTGTCTTTCGTTTATTCTCTTATTATCACTTGAGGAAATTGTTATACCGATCGCAACCGATCGCTCAGCAATCAATTTGTTGATTTCTTTTTTTCCGTTCGTTTTGCGATTATTATTAATTTGTTTCGATTAATATCACAGGTGAAGGCAGCCGCGTGAGTTCAGTTGAAAAAAATAGTAAACTACGATCCTGCGTTTTCAGTTAATCATCACCGTTTATAAGATACATAAAATGATGATAAAGCGATCGACGAATGATGAAGAATGACCGGCGCTATGTGCCCCCTCGATGAACGATGGGTGAATGACTTTCCTTCCTTCAGGGGGTGTCCACCTCTTTTTTCTTCTTCTTCTCCTTCCTCTTCTTCTCTCTCTTTTTTCTCCTCTTCTCTCTCTTCTTTCTCTTCTTCTTACGTCCTCCCCGCCCCTCAATTTTTTCAATTCAAAAAATACACCTCCACTATTAGTACAACCAACTATCGATCGACGACGAAGAAAAAAGTAGAATAAAATAGGAACCGACACGACGAGAGTATCCGATCCAAGATCTGTCACGATTTTTCAAAAACACATCGCTTTTTACTTCCGTTCCGGAACTGACGATTTTACTTTCATTTTTATTTTTATTATCCTCAATTTGTCGCAGATAAAAATTCGTTCTCTCTATTAGTCAACGTCCGGCCCAAACTGAGGTATTATTTTTACGTACGATACAGTTCGGGTTAATTTGAATTGCGCGTACGTAATACGCGTGTATATTTAGTGTACAGTTTTGGCTGGTGTTTCGTTGGGGTTATACGCGCGCGGGCCTCACCGGAGAAGTGTAGGGCCCATCCAAACGGCACAGGTGAGCACGGGCTGTCGCCTATAAGGAGGTGGAGGAGGGAGGAGGGAAGAAGAGGAGGGGGTGGGAGGGAGGGAGGGAGACAGACCACTCTTGTGGGACTTACCGATGATGCCCGCACGATTGTGGGCATTGCGATGGAGGGGAGGATTCGTAGGGATGAGGAGAGAGACGCGAAACTTTGTTAGAGAAAGAAAGAAAGATGGAGAGAGAGAGAGATGAAGAGAGATGGAGACACTCATAAAGTTAGAGGGAGGGATAAGAGGGAGGGGCCTATTGCACAGATTCCATCGGCCCTCAAGGGTGATCGTCGTCATCGTACCCGTCATCGTCGTCGATTATCGTGATAACGCGTGGGAAATGATACATTTACGTATAAATTTCACTTATATACGAAGAATCGTGCGGAACACGTGCCAGAAAAATACGTGTATCCGTATCGTGTAAATGGTGTAGGTCTAATAACATATTTCTAACAACACACGATGATAATTACTTCCGATTCTGTTAATGAAAATTTCCGACCATTCTGGTATGTCGATTTTTGAACCGATTTCGTCGCTTCGGGCTCATATATTGAAATTTTGTATGTCAATCGTTTGCGATATGCCCTTAAGGCTGCGGGCGCGGGAAAACAATTATTACAATTATGTGTCCATGTTGTACCTGCGTTGTAAGCATGTAGGAGAAAATTGGAGAGTTTTAGATATCGATTTTCAGAATAATTAGCTACCCATTGGTATGGGGTAAGACTGCACTCAGGTTAACGTAATCTGGTTCGATAACAGCTCTCGATATTATTATACGCGTACCGACAATGAGTATACACATTTGGCAATGGAAACTATAGGTATTTGTCAAAGTTCAAATTTTAGAAACCCTCTCTGGATATAAATCACTGTATTTAATGTCGTCTACCCAGCGTAGTGTGCCGCAGCATATATATTAATTATAGCTCGTGTTTGCCATAAACAAATTACATAATTTCATACCGTGGTATACGGTACTCGTATTTATACTTCTGTTTCTACAGTTGAAACCTAATTACTATATAGACCGTCGTCGCGGGCAAGAATTGTTGAAATATTATGAAGCGACATTAACCAGACTGTGAATACATTCGAGCGATTGTACTATATTCACATTATATTGATGCGGAATGAAATTTTATTCTTGAAATCAGGAGACCAATTCCAAGTAAATCGATCGTACAAGGGAGATTCTCTATACCTGTGAATGGCGGTACGTTTGACCGATATCGTAGTGAGGTACGAATTTTTAAAACAAAAGATCGAGGAGGTATATTTCGGGTCGATGTAATATAATGAGGTAGGTTCACCCCTGCATGGGGTATATATGAGGGGGGGAAATTAGGATGGGATGCGAATGTTTTCGATCGTAAAACTATGATGGTGGTTATTGTATCGACCTCGAGTACAATTGTAGAGTAGGTACTATGCTGTTGGTACTTTCGATTTTACAATACCCATAGAGGTGAGGGTATTTTAATTAAGAATTCTTACACCGTGAAGAGGGTATATAGAACGTATTTATGTATTCAGATATAGCGCACGTTCAACGTGTACACTAGTTTCTAGTCAATTACCTACCGAAATTACTTATTGCAATGTATATAACGCATTCCTAACCCCTGCGCTGCAGAATTTAATTTCCTGCTTCGAAAAAATTATTGCTCGCTTTATGATCGTTAATACATAGGTACGTAGGTCTGTATATTTCGAAAATTTTCAGTGGTCAACACACTGCAAGGTCAAGAATAAATAATGTGCAAACTTTATGATTTTTTGAACAAATTATTCATCGAACCGAGAAATCACTCTATAACACCTATCCATGCCGCAGTGTAGGAGCAATTAAACTGAAAGAAGAGAAAAAAAGGTATCAAATTGCACAAGCGTTCACATAGAGCATTGAAATCTTCATTTTATTCCGCAGTCTACATGGAAACATGAAATTACAGCACGCGGTAGGTAGGTACGTAGCGACGAACGACGGGAGATTTCAATGCGTGGACACGACATCCCTAAACTATACGGAGACTTCAATGCCTTCGCTTCGCCGTGTGTATAAGATACGGCGAATGGGGGGAAAGATTCTCTACCTCTTGCCACGGAACAGTGGTTAGAATCGTAATCCAGAGATGGCGGCACGTGAATTACGCGGATTAATATACAGCTTCTAAATATAACTTCAGATTGAAAATGAGATGATCCGCGGTATGACTCTTAGATTTCATGCGCGAAAATTTTTTGGGCTGAAATTAAACGTCCCGATCAATGTAGAATTTAAAAATTTTTATTATAGTATTAATTATCCTGAACACTTTTTACAACGGCTCGTTGGTCTAGGGGTATGATTCTCGCTTCGGGTGCGAGAGGTCCCGGGTTCAAATCCCGGACGAGCCCCGTGGATGAATATATTTTTGCCCGTTCATGACACTCCTCTTTTTTCCTCTTCCGGATGTGGATCGCCATTAACCGCATACTCGTATCACGTAATCATCAATTAACGGAATTTCCAGCGATTCACAAATTCTCGTGACGAACCTTGAATCATCGCGATGCTCTCGCACGATACGTATATGTACCGGCAATCTAGACCATGACGTTTAAATTCTTCGAAAAATGTCCAGCGAAATGAAATCAGACCGGTCGAGTCACCCGTGCATCCGCAGAGTTGTAAGACATTTGAGAAAATTCGCGATATGAACGGTATTTGGCACATCGTGCATCAGAGTGTACCGCAAACCTGCTGCACCGCAATTCCGGATGCGTGCATTAAGCGATAATTGAGGAAAAGTTCTTCTATTTCTTCCACTTCGTTCCGTTTAAATCCTTCTTTTTTCTCTCTCTCGTACTTCTGATACGCTAAACGCACGGTTAGTTTTAAACACGACTCTCCACTCACGATCGGAACGAACCGTATGTATAGCTCTGATCCTCGCCAGCGATTTTACTGTTGTAAGAACGTACATACGGTTAGTTAATTAATTGATCGATAATTTTTAGGTTCCCTTTTTCTTATAGTGTAATAATTGGGATTAGAATTTGAAAGATTGACCAATCCACGTGCGTATCCTTGTACAGATGTACACACACGTGAACCCATACGAGCAACGGTAAGAAATATATATATATTTTTCTTCTTATTTACCTGTCTGACCTGATTAACAGGACACTTAAGTTATGACTATTTCTGATCCCTCTTTCGCCTCTAATTCATCCGAAGGTATTAGGAGACAGGAGTTAGACAAATCAGCCTACTACTATATAAGCATAGAGAAAATACGCCCGCGGATGCGATGTACGGACAAAAGCATCTCTATAATACCGCTTTGAGCGTTTAGTTTCTAACAAACAAAAAAGAATTGAAATGAAAAAAGAGAAAAAAACGACAGTAACAATAATAAGAATCACAAGTATATCATACATATGTATAGCTATGTGTGTAAGCAGTTAGGACTCATCTTCGTCGCGGTCATATTATTTGCGTCACATACGTATGTAAATACATACAGGCATACATGTACGGGTATAACATAGTCGGGTAGACGCAGATGTATGAAATATACATAGAAATCTTTTCTAGTTATACATACGTAAGCAGCGTCTAATAAATCGGATCCGTTTAACAGAGTTTTCTACCAATTTGGTCGTATGCGTGGGTTATACTCTCTGCAACATTCTGCCCTAGGGCGTCAATTGACTTCCAACCTTACGAACTACTATTTAGGTCTCATCGTTTTTAGTGTGTTTACAATTTGAATTTGAACCCAATGAGCTGCAGAATTTTTCTAACCAATCGGTAAGTTGAGCGCTGCCGCTGGTTTCTCTTTTTAATTTTATCAACTTTTTAATTTTCACGCGCACCTACGTGTGTATGCATGTAAAATGCAGATCGCGCGACATATGTTGTACATTGTACGTATTTTCTTTTTATTTACGACGGTCAAAAGCTCGAAGTTTCACACGCCTTCTTTATTCACATATCCAGTGTTTTCTTCTACAAGCATAGTAACGGTAACGGTATTATATTGAGGAAAAAAATTAATACATTAATAGTATAGGAGAATGTAAAGTCGCTATAAAGGAAACTATAAGAGAAACTGTTGATCTATCGATCGTTATTAATCATCGAAATTAGAAAAGAACTTTGTATTTCTATTTTATACTACCCGTTTCTTTTTTTTTTTTCTTTTTCTTTCATTCTCATTCTCATCCATCCTTCGTGTAGGTACAATAAAATTTATTGAAACGAAACGCTATGTGTTCCTCTCTTCTATTTTATAACACTCGCGCCTATAAATCGCTTCACAATTACATTTAAAATACCTACAAGATGTAGAGACCAAAAAAAAAAAGAAAAGAAAAAAATCAAAAAGAAAAAAAAAAAACAGTTACACTCGTGTATACGGTTACTTCGAAGACATGGCTAAAAAAATTTCAAGCGATAATCAATCGCTGTATGACAAAATTATAATTTCTGCATTAGCAACTAGAATAATATCAAATTTAATATTCCGATTACCTCCGAGCATCGAAAATATATTATTTTCAAAAAACTGAAAATTTTTGCAACCTGGAATTTCGCCACCCATTCACTGAAGCTAATTATATGTGAAATATTTATTTATTACGAAATTAAAGTCTTACGTTAGAATACAGACGACAGTAATGATGAGAAATAAAAGAATTGAAAAAAAAAAAAACAAACGAGAACTGAGAAAAAGACCACGCAGAAGAAACAAGTTTTGCTGATCTTGTTCGTGATTTGAGAGTGACAAAGAATTTTCTTCTAATTTTTTATTCTCTTTGTTTTTTCGGGCCTCCCGGTATATGATACGTTGCGACGACCACACTTTGAGCTAAATGCGGCTTATAAGGATGAACGCGAAGCACGAGCTATAATGTATGTACATTCAATATAAGCGACGCGCGCGTTAACGACTCGTCATGACGTTGATCAGGTTTGAAAAGCGTCGAGCATTTGCTCCCGAGTCCTGTCATCGCGTGTCAAATACCGATAAACGAAACTCACAGATGCTAGAAATATATTTTAAAATACAGCTATTATCAGATAATAGATGATCGGACGAAATCTTTCCCTCGCGGGCTCGATATCGTACCTACTGCAGTGGGAATTTTTACGTATATGATGGTATATTTCGTTGTATGATTTACGCGTTATGAAATTACCGCTGATAAAGTATGTAACGAGTAAAAAGTTTCGTACATACGTATACGAGCACATGCCGCAACCTATGTTCGCGTCGTTGTTTCAGCCTATATATATGTGACGATGGTAATAAAGAAAATAAAAAATGGAATCGTTGCAAATTTACTTGATGTGTAAATGTATATACATATATATATATACATACCACGCATACGTGGTCTTCAATGTCGTCTGCGGATATTAATTAATAATAAAACGTTCAAGGAATATGTATTACGTTATCATTATAATAGTTATATTTTTTACACTTACGATCCTTTATAAGGACATAATTAGGCACGGATATACAGACTGCAGCGGACCTGTTAACGTAATTATAACCAATTCTCGTCATCGCTTATGGTTGTGCAGGAGTATAGGTGCGTACCTACAAAACCTATAAAAATCCATCACACGTGCATTGAACACGGGACAACAATCGTTGCTAATTCATGTCGACAGAAATCTATCCTAATAGACGTGCGTCCTCAAAGTACGCGGGGAACGAAGAAAAAGGCTTGAAACTTCGCTATGAAACTACTGGATACAACCGCGAGAAAGAAAGCAAGACAGAATCATTGAAAAAAAGAAGAGGGAAAAAAAATTGATGCAAAAAAATGTATGAGAATGTTTTGCTACATATTGCGCAATTAATATCTATGTTGGTTTATTTATGCTTATTTATAGTTATCTCATTATTTATTTTTTCTGCTTTTTTTTGTTGTCGTTCGTTTTTTTAAGTTTAAACGAGGACGTTTTAGGTTGTTATAAAAAAAAATATGTGTGTACGGTTAGTACATGTATCTTGTAGACGAAAGATATTATTATAACAAGAAGTTGCGAGCTGCAGGAGAGAAAATGCTACTGAAGTATAGGTACTGACCGTCATGTTACACCGAAAAGAACGTTGTGAAGTACCCGTACTCACGTCATTCGTTGATATCCAGAGGGAGTTGGGAAAAAAAAAAGGTTTGAAAAACATTGAATAGAAAAAATTGAGTAAATGGAAGAAAAAACAGAGGAGTCATGAACGAGCCTTGAACCGGAAATCCGAGGAAGCAGCAGCGACTGTATCGCGAAAGAGAGGAAAAAAAAATAAACACTCAAACCAAAAAAAAATGAACAGGCATGAAGTACGCATTTACCTTGATAGTGCTTCTTTTGGTGATCGGAAAAAATTCATTACTCTTCTTCAACCTGCTGTACGTACATATCGGAGACGTGGCTAATGTTCGTTATGTGATTATGATGTACGGAATATTTATGGTAAAACGTATATATATATACATGTGAAATATGTAAATTCATCTTTGAGCTGCATGTACAAATTATCAAAACCAAATAAAAAAACAAACAAATGTACGTGAGGTATAATAATTGTGCAATCACGTACTCTAATTGTAACCGCGCGTCATCCTGCAATGTACGTACAGGAGGTTCTGTTCTAGCGAATTTAAACTTGAAAAACAATCGTTGATTCGACAGTTTTTTGAAAGTAACATCGAACCGATATCCGAACGGATGAAATATCTCTTAGCGACGATCTTGCGGAATGATTCGGTGATCTGTTTCTTTTCATATTTTTGTTATTCTCGTGTCGTTGGGCGTTTCGGGTATTTGACTGCTTTTGAATGAAGTCGCATTAGTTGGATACGAGTAACGCGATTCCCGCTGCCGAGATATGTTTTATGTATAGAGAAATAGTGTTGTGCAGCAGAAGCAGGCGGCATCACGGTGCAGTTTAACCGGTTGTAAAACGAATCTCTTATACTTCACCAGTAAATTCAAGATAGAAAGGTTCTTCGAATTCCACGAATCTTATACAGCCACTTTGACACGTGCCTCAGGGCGATTATCGTACAACTATATAACTATACATATGTATACGGATATATATATATATGTATATATATATATACGTACGTTTTCATAGGTGCAGGCTATATGCATATGTGTTTCCTATTCCCTATCGTATATTATCACGTTTTGACCCCGTGAACGGCGTCGCGACGCCGGACGTTCGCTACAAATGCTCGTGGAGCCATAGACTAGAAATAGAAATGTGAAAAGGGAAAAGTTCCTCCTCGTACTTCTCTTCTTTCGAACGCTAACGATTTTTGGAATTTCGCGATTATGTCACCGTGACTAGTCGATCACGGACCGCGTATAGTTCGGTGAAATGTTATAGATGGTGAATTGAATTTCTAGCGGTACGTAGATATGCGTATATTTAGGCGTATTCATAAAGGATATATACATATCGCGTGCTACAGGAATCTAGAAGGCAGCAGCAATAGCTACAGGGCTATATCTACCTTGCTCGACTCGCGGACAACCTCAACCGACCTCTTACGACCTCTCCCACATTACCTCACCGCGTGTGTGGAAGGAAACGCACTCCACAAGCTATACGACCATAGCTGCAAGACCCGCATAACTGAGGCGGATGCTTTCTCGTATGAGGTGAAAAAGAGAAGAGGATGAGGAATGGAGAGAAAAAATTTTTGCCCCGAAGGCTTCGACGTATGGACGAGGACACATTTTCCGCAAAATTTCTTCCCACGTCCCTCTGGTAATAATTGAACTTGAACTACGCTATTTGTTCACCTATTTCGAATTCCGTGTCTATTTTTTGAAATAAATCGCTACCAGCTGGAATACAATTTTTGTGCTTTTTTTGATACTCTACAGACGAAAGATCTCGGTCCGTTGATGCTTGAAAATGATTTTTCTGACCTGGCGAAAGCTCAATTTTTCATTAAAACAACGTACCTTGCTCAAGAAAATAGTTTGAAAAAAAAAAAATGCAAGGAAAACAAAAATGCAAAACCAATAAAATTTCTTCACTCACATCCCCAGATCTACGGAGAACAGGGAACACATTTATCATAGAGAATGAAATTTTGAAAACTTGTAGGTGAAAAAGTTTGAGAATGCTAGAGAGTAGGTTGTGTGTACAAGTTGAAAGATGATTGAATAACCTTAATAACAGCCCTCAAAGATCGTACTTCATTTTCTAGGTACATCCATGGACGACTTTTTTCGCCCTATGCCGGTGGTCTCTGCGACCAGTCCTCGGTTCTTCTATCGTTCACATTTTGTTTTGCGTAAATTATCTTGTGTGTGTGTATACGATGTATACTATATAATAGAAGATTTTATAGGTTACGTGTTGAAGGGGTTTTAAGGATGTCGATAAAGATCGCATGTAGCAAGTCGGTTAAGACCGTAAAACGTGAATAAATTCATCCTCCGCATCGCATAAAATATATGATATCACGCTTCAAGTTTGCGGAAACGTCCGTATACGTATATAGGTAGCACATAGATATTTCAAAATCTCGGTCTACACGGTCTTCAAGAATAAGTAATCAATCGCCCGTGTGTTTTCTATTCCATTCCATTCTACTTTATTTCATTTATATTCTTTTTTTCTCCTCCAAACATATTACCGATCGTACGTGCATGGATTAAAAACATAAAAAAAAAAAGAAAAGAAAACAAGAAAATTAGGTCTTTGAAATTATACGCGTTCTAATGGAGCGATCCGTGCAGCGAGAATTCATTCCCGCTCATCTCGTCGATCTTTGAGGTCTTCATCAATCTCAGGACATTGAGGGATATCTAACCTTGACCTTGAATATCACTCCACGTCGTACAAGACTTTGCTAATAACAAATCTAGATGCCCATATATAGAGCTTCATATAAATACATTAATTAACGACGATAACTCGCATCATAATTTCATAATACGAAGGTTAAAAATGTCTCTCAATCCAGAACATCATTACCTCTGTATATAGATAACATTCCTAATGATTCCTACCTTAGGTATGGAACAAAAAATGAAACACCATCTGCAATAAATGATCGTTTATCACAATAACAACGTACGTTGACGATGTATATCCTGTCACAACATTTGAACCGATAATAACACCAACAACAACAGCAACAATCATTGTGATAATAATAAATTACGTGTACAGTCACACACACATATATATATATATATATATACGTGTAGAATGCAGATACACATATGTACATGTACAAAAATAAAGAGTCAGTAATTCATGTAGTTATCGTGCTAGTCTATTAATTACATCTGGAGTGTTAATTACACGTGTTATATATGTAACCAGAGTTAAAGTTCGAAATTAAGTCACGTATGGGTAGACCGAGGTGGAAGGAAGGGATACGCGTACATAGTTATACGTATATACGTACGTTCGTATTATGTACATAAATGAATGCGGTGCAGGAGCAGCAGGTTCGCTCGTGTGCGTGCGATAGGTTGCACATGTGAGGGTATAATAATATACGTATACCGTACGCGAGTTAAAAGTTGCATCGAAGACAAGCCGCTGCGCGACACGAATTTGCATATACTCAACGCATCGTTCCGTGAAGGAGACCGGGTATACGCGCCCGCGGTTACATAGGAAATTCAAGTGTATATACCTACGTACACGTATATATAATGTATATAATATAAGTTGCGCGCGCGGACTCGACGGAATTCGAGATTGATTTATAATTAGTGGAGCTTAAATTGTCGCCTACTTCATCTTCTATAAACTTATATATCTCGTACGCGCTCGTACACCTATACACGTTTATAGAAATAAATGCATTTTACCTTTTGCTCGATTCGTCCGTTCGCGATATCCAGTGAATATAATACACGTTAGTTAATGCGTGTATATTTGTATTATAACATGTGTAGTCCTGCGCAACGATCTTATGATCAGCAATGTTAAATATTTTGTATATAAATATATATATACATATATACGTAGAAACGCGTGTACGTGTACACCTATACATCCATACGTAGCAAAATTGCACGCGGTTATATATCGCGCACGGTTGAATAAATTATGTCCTCTTACATAGAAACATGCGTAAACGTCATAACTTATACGTTTACAGTGTTGAATATTTACATGCAAATATGTGGGAACTCGCGAATACCGACATGAACATCGTCACAACTTTTTTTCACTTTTTTTACTTTCCTTTCGTTTCTTTTTTTTTTTTCTTTCCTCTCATTTTTGCTTTTTATCTTCACATCTTTCCGTATCATCTCCGTAGAGCCGACAGCAGTGTTGTATCGTTTCGATCTACAAAATTTTCGATCGAATCTGTCAGACCTGCGGATTCTGAATTCAATTCATTTCTCGCTTTCAAACGGGTAATGTCGCCACTTTTCATTAACGTAAAAATTGAACAAAATTGTGACGAAAATGAAACATAAAAAATAGTAGCAATAATTCGAGGGTGTGATCTTTCTCTCGTTTTAGATTACGTTCCAAATACTTAAGAATTCCGATAATTTTATGCAATTTGACAGAAAATAATAGATCAGATAAAATAAAATTTAAAGGAAAAAAAAAATTGCGCAACGATGTAGGAAGAGTAGGAAAGGCGTAAATTTCTCAAATTTTTCAATGTCGCAGCACCGCCTTTTAGTTTTGAAAATTTACGAGCTATTTAGTAGATTGTAGATTCATACCTATACATAGAAATATTTGATTCAATAATTCTGGCGCGGCGAAGTTCATTGTCCGTGTAGTTCGACTATGTGTGCGTGTATGTATAACGTTTTTTTCTCAATAACCCGCTATGGACGTTAAAAGTTGGTCACCATCATTTTTACGACCGGCTATTCCTTATTTTCTTGTCGGTATTAAGATAACAGCTACGGGTGTATAGCTGACCACAGAAATCATTCGTAAGCTGAGGGCGGTCTTTCGATACTTGGAAACATTTTAGATAAAGTTTAGTAAAAAATGCGTTTGTACCATCAAACGAATAAAAATTGGAATTAAAATGATAGCTGGATGGTTTTAAAGTTTGTATAAATATCGATCTCAAAAAGTGACGTTGCTCAACGGTTGGACGGATTATAATCAGAATCGGTCGAATGTCATGAAAATTAACCGACGAAAAATAATTATAACAGTAAACCGAAACACAGAAGCGATACTTCGATCCGAGGAAAAAAAAAATCTTCTCTCAAATATTCTCTCTCATCAAATCTCGGTTCGATTTCATCGAATCGCTCGAGGATGAGTCTATTAGCTGTAGATTACAAAAGTACGTGTACAGGTATAAATAATATTTATACGAAAACGCGTGGGTGTTCGCTTGTCTTCGATCTCTCGATCTCCGTGCGTAATTCTGACGTTCGCGTAGATCATATACCGCGTGGTATACATATGTATGGAATTATTATATACACCGGTGGCACGTATGTGACCCCTGAGTTCAGAACGAACGAGCTATGTGTACAGGAACTGAAATTGTTTTATTTCAATTTTATACCGTATGTATATATATAATAAATATTTATATTAATTATTTGCTTGCTATTTTATCCAATTTTCAAAATCTTAAAGCTATAAAGCTAATACGTGCGGTTTAAACACGTGCAAAAGCGCGAGAGGAAAAGGAGGCTGGACGGACGGATGGCCGTCTGACTGGGTAGTTTAATTTTCACGTTCTCTCCATTTACTTTATACCGACTCTCCTTCCTCCATATTCCTCCCGTATCCGCGTATTCCGCACCCGAGAGCCGATTCCACGCAGCACCTCGATTTTCCTTGCGTTAGGCTAATGGAGCGGCGCCATGGACAGACAATTAAATAACGCTTAAGTATACATAAAGGTTTCTATTACGCTATCTCCTGATGTCCTTGACGGTAAATGTAGACCCTCCTCAACCGGCGTCGAGCAGATGCGAGATCATCGAGGGCTACGCAAACTCATTCCGTTCGCGATGGATGAAAAAAATTGACATTCGTTCTAGCAAAAATACTCGGTAAAAATAGATTTCTATTTCGACCACCTCTGACACTTCCGACCGGAGATATACGTGTATGTGTATATCTCTTGCGGACCTTTGCGAATATCGCAATCTGCACACATGGGATAAAAAGTGCGGAGGAGTTTTTAAAATTTATAACGGTTTTTCAGTTATTCCCAGATCGTCTGTTACGAGCTCAGGCGGTTTGTCGCGTATACGCGACTACAAAAATTAATAGCTCGTGTGTTACGCGAACGCGCGTATAGGTGTACGTGTGACACATTATAATAATTCCGAGTCGGGATAATAGAGGGTTTCTTTATTTTGACAGGGAAAAATTTATAACTCCATTTTAGGACTCCCGGTTAGCGTTTTCATAAATATATGATACAAGATATATGGAAAACGATCGTACACGTGTATGAAATCTGCCCGCAGGAGCAGCGGCCGCGCAGCAGGGCCCTTAGATTTAATCCAGGGCATCGCCGGAACTTTATGCAAAGTTATAAAGGCTTTGCATAATGTCATGTGTTGGTTCTACCGCCTTTACACTACCCGATGTCGTATAAAGAAATTAATATCGTTCGTATTCTCGAGTAAGCGCGACAAGGTTGAAAAAAAAGATCAACAACATTGAAGAGAATAGAGGAGCGGCGGAGGAGCGATGAAAAAATTAAAACGAGAACGGGCCGAGGAGCGAAACAAAAAAAAGAGCGACGATGAAGACGTCCCGCTGGATAGGGTGAATCTCAGAAGGATACAAAAGGACGGGGTATTTAATTCCTATTAAGAGGCGTGAAGAAATGGAGACCGAGTAAAAGTCGTATTGCACTCCGCGTACGATATCCGGAGCGATGCCTTTGGAATGGAAATTTTAAAAGCGTACATTCGTCAAGATTATATATCACCCGATTAGGGGGATGCTACCGCGCGCTGACGCGAGGGCTGTTTCTTAACGTCCGATGGGACCGGGTCGCAAGATTAAAGAAAAGACGAACACGCATAGAAACAAAATGGAGAAATCCGAAAAGCTCCACGTGCAAAGGAGAGAATACGGACAGCCATATGTTCGTATTGGAATTTCACGAGTAAAAATATATAACAGAAACGTAAGCTATGTGGAGGACGAGTAGTTGGTCTCTGTAGCATGAAAAACGAAAGAACGAAATGGGCGATCACGTATGTAAATATATCCGACTTTTACCATCTATTTTAAATTACCCGAAATTAGCCGCATCGATATTACATAAAAAGATGAAAGAGTGAAATAAAAAATCTCAGGAAAAAAAAAGGAGCAGCATTTCGGTCCCACGGTTTCGTCTGACATTTAGTCAAATTTTAGAGCAATTCGACGATTTATTCACGAGATTTTTATCTGAATTTAATTTATGTGTTATTGCCTGGATGTTGTTAACTTATACATTTATATATATATATATGTATATATAGATATGTACGTACGGCAAGAGGACGTTAGCACCGTGGGTTGTATATCGCGCGCGTATAATGGAAATGAGTTGACTCGTACTACTCTTATCTCATTTCTTTGTGTCGGTATACATATATATATATATTCATAATGTATAGTTCTCATTTGGAACGACAACGATTTGGACCAGAGATTGAAGCGAGGTGAAAAAAAAAAAAAGAAAAAAAAAAAACTCGGTCCGCACGATCATCGCGTCCCATTAGGAAACGTCAGAAATTGGTCTAATTGGTCGGTCGATTTATTTGCTAATGAACGCATAGGTATGATACATTTGGTGTCTCCATCCATCGGAGGAGACGTAATTAAACGAATCAAAGCGATCGTTCCTCTCTCATAAGGTTGCAATCGCGCGTTTGAATATTATTCGGAGTTTCACGTAGGTTTTCTGTTTTTATTAATTTTTTTTTTCGCATTCCCTCAATTTTTCGATTGAATTGCGTAATTTGTTTATCCGATGTATTGACGTATACGGCGCCGGGAGTATTACATGACGATTATATCGTACAGTGTAATGGTCGGTTAATTAATCAAATTTCGAAATTTTCACATGATAAATTCATAAAATCTCGATACACATTATTGAAAAATAAACGTGTTCACGTATACGTCTAATCAAGTGATTACATTCGTACGAGTTTCTTCACGCGTGTAATAATCTTCGAGCGATTTATTTCCGTTCGTTTATAATTAATTTATAATTGACCTGCATCGATATTAATAAACCATATACGTGTTCCTGGATGTGATAAAGAACGTTTCGTACACAATGCACAATTCTATGTACATACGTATACGCACGTGTACATATAGGTAATAAAGCGAGTGAATATGTTATACGTTTCTATAGATGATCGCGAACAAAGATCAAATCACGCAAATCGCTGACCATTGAAACACTTACGGATGGTTCGTCGTGATATATTTATTACTTGTGTAAATCGAATATGTATTGTAATCATCACCCCGTTGAATCGACTCTAAAAATATAGTTGTGTTATTACAGTCGAGGTTGAATCGGGTAGCCTAAATTAACGCAATTGTTAAATCAAGGTCAGGATTTAAGACGTACTGGAAAAAACTGAACTCCATATACCCAGATCTTCAGCGTCAGCGATCTTAAATTATATATAATATCTGGTTACGTAACATACGGATATACGCGCACAACATATTCCTTTAATATGATAAAACGAACATCGTGCGAATTCAAAAAGGCTTTGTGTATCAGTTGGAAAAAATTGAACGTTTTTTTATCGGATCGGACATTCTCTTATTTCTCTCGCCAGAAGAACGCGTTCAATAATCTCACAATAATAAATAAGTATGATTATACACCGCAGTGCATTAGCCTGGGAAATAATAGCGCAGGCGTATGTGTAGAAAATATATATTATCAGTTGATAGTTCCTATCTAGGCCGATGAATCACACTCCTAATATGTTGTAGAATTATGCGACCCACAACCGGAGTTCCAGAACTCTTAATTTCATCGCTCATCAAGATTCGCATACCTTTTTAAAAAGACGAAAACAAAAAGAAAATCCATCTCGAGTATCTGACAGGGTCTGGCCGAACAACATTTTTCACGAATCTCTGTAAGAGGTTAATCTCCATTTTTCGTTTTTCCAAAGCAATTTTCTAGCGCATCAATTATTCTTTTTCTCCGCGATAAACTCAGAGTTTCTAGGAAACCTCAAGATGATTTTTCCAACGAATCGATCCACAGAAAACACCCCTTCGGCTAGGACAAATACGCGAGGATAATTTTCGTCCGGAGATTAAGAAGAGATTTCTGGATCACGATGCAACAATGTAAAACTGCAATAGAATCGTTAAAATATGCGCTATTCTTACGGCGTTCAGTTGTTTCTGTTGCTGCAGCAAAATAATCGCATCGAGCGCGAGGCCTCTGAGTGTCCTTGCCTGTCGCCGGAAGCGTTACCTTATTCCTTACGTCTCCTCCCACCGACTTCCGCCACCGTTTCAAAAAGGAAGAAAAGAAGAAGAAGAAGAAGAAGTAAAAAAAAAAAAACAACTCGTGGAAATTATACCGCGCGAGTTAAACTTAGCTGACCTAAGTGAACAATGTTTGTTTCGTGAACGGTGAAGATTGTCACACCCCACCCCGCCCCCGCCTCACCCCTGGCATGCTTTTTCCCGACATCGATCAAAACCGATGATCCTTCATCGGATTCCGTGGAATTCCGCTCTTTCTTTTCACGTGCCCGTCGAGGTGTGAATAATTAGAACAGATGAAATGAAATGTGAATCCGAAAAAGTTGTAGCGGATGATTTTGGAAAAGAAGGACCGAAAAAAGTATCCAAGGGTTGTAATTTTACAGCCGGTGCGATTGGCGTAAAAAATTCATCAACACCAATCGTGGTGAGAGTGGACTAAGAGTATAGATATCGCGTTTCTGGGGTACACGGCTGTTACATGCATGAGGTGTACAGCTATAAACATAAATCCCCGGAATCAGGATCAACATGGTCAGGGAAGCGTGTATCAACCTCGTCGACATCCTGTCTGTTTAGGTGCGGACGTGTGTGTTTATACAGTTACATACGTACGAAAATTATATTTACACACGCGTTACACTCGCGCGTACGTCGCACGTACGTACGAGCGTAGGGAGCTGGTGGCGAGGAGGTATTGCGACACCTGCAACGATCGCAGCGGCACCAGCAGCAAAGGAAAACGGCCATAGGTATAATAATGGAGAACGTAGTCGTCTTACCTGGGCAGATCCACGCGTTCTGCAGCAGCAGCAGCAGCAACAGCAACAGCAACAGCAGAAGCAACAACGGCAACGGCAACGGCACAAACGGCAACAGTTAATATGGACACCGGAAGAACGAATTGCGCAAACTTTTAACTCGGCGCGGGGGTATAACGATCACCTACCCACAACTATCATTCTAGACAATGGACTCGCGTGTCTCTCCTTATAGTACCCCCCTCATTACATTGTATGTACACACTCGTGTGTACACATATATACGCTAGAAATTAGTTAACATCATTTACAGTTATACATATATGTTTGTTGTACGTACGCTGCAACGGTCCGACAAATCTACCGATTCACGGATTTTATTGCTCAAATGAATTTCTCCAATTTACCGCAAAGACGTGTGAATAACGATGGCGAGGAAAATAGCGAGTTTGGACGAAAATTGAATGAACAAATTGTTCGAAATTTCGTACAAATACGCTCTGAAAGCATGATCGGAAATTCGGGTCCCCAATGTATGAGATGAAAAAAGGAGCTCTTGTCGAGCTAATATTCAACGTTTTTCCGCAACGATTTCGAAGCGGGTAATATTCACAATAACGCACGACGATATCCGTTGAGGAATTGAGTTTGAGAAGGGTTAGGTCTTCCCCGATGCAGGGCCCTCGGGATGCCAGACATACCTCAGCGAGGTCTCCCGAGATTAATGGTAGTTTAATAACGTTAATTGAACCCCTTAGAAGAATCGATACGGTCTGAGATACCGATCGATCTCATGATAAATAGTCAGCGGCACCGCAGGCGACCGTTTCCGACGCCTTCGATGGGCCACTGCCCGCATATAGATTCGACATTTCGCGTCTCATCGCGGCCGAGCTCTTCTTTTTTTTTCTTTCTTTCTTTCTTTCTCTCTTTCTTTCTTCCTCTGTACTTCCATTTTTTATTATTATTTTTTCTCTCCTCATTTCGATTCATATTTTTATACGATATACATATATCGCACGACCCGGCTATTCGTGTACATTTTTATATTTATACATCGTCGTACATTGTTCACTTGTGGGTGTTACACGCGTTTGGTACACGACATTATACGTATTACGTCGTTTCGTAACGCCAATTAATGACAATTCTTCGAATTTTTTTTTCTCCTCCATAATATATGTTATAATAATACCGCGCGCGTTCTGTGCGCAGACCTCTTGGGATAATTTGCGTATGTGGAGCATGGGATTTCTTATTGTTCATTGTTTATAGCGTACACAGAAAAGCTTATCTCGGGTCATGGTCGAACTCTCGATTTTTTTTTTTCTCTTCTCTTCTCAATTCTATTTCTTTTTTCTTCTTTTTTTCGGAATCGCGAGATTCATTTCCAGTTGTTGAAAATAATTTCATTGAGTGAAAAATTGAATTTTAATTTCAAACGGTGGGAGGCACTGCGTACACTATAGCTAGATCTGAGACTACACATATATATATACATATATATATATATATATATATATATACGTTTATGTACTAATATACAGGGAGATCCTGTACATTGACCGCGCGGAGCGTTAAAATATAAGATATCCGATAAGATAAGATAAAATGATCCTGATGCTGTGCGGAGCGGAGTTAGAGCTTGTGAAGAGATTGAGGTAATTCCAAGCTCAAAGATCGTGTCCCATTCATCCTTGCCGCCTATATCCCTTTTATCCCTCGCATTTTTTTTTTTCGTTTTTTTTTTTTCTCTTGTTTTTATTATTTATTTTTCATTTTTTATTCTTCTACTCCAACAGTCGGCGCGTTGTGCTATTAGAACCCCATTGTGTTATCTCACCTAAGAATTACCTGTAGCAAGATAGGTATATTCAGTCAGTCTCGCGCGGTTGGTTTCTTTCGAATTTTTATTCTGTATCTATATATATATATATGTATATATATATGTGGTATGTATTATGTACTCCTATATACGCACGGTATATAGTGCGTCAAGATAGTTGTACACATCGTACTTGCACGTATACGTATAGATATTACTCTGTATACATCGCGCATAGATCGCGCGCTTCCTATAAAGAACCGAAAGTATATCTAGAAGGCGTGAAAAGCACCTGGACGACGCGTGGGTGGCGCGATATGCTCATGAGGTTAGGCGAGGCTTCGTTATTTCAGATATATGTATATATATATATATATATACACACGAATATACGTACACATATATACGTATAACTATGTACCTAACCGCACGGACCTCGAGTACCAATACTAACGACTCTTCGATTCGACCCCGCGTGCCCTCGGCTATAAAGTAAATTATTATAATTATATATTATATCGCACGAAGCTCTCCGTAAAGGCGAGCTTGTGTGTGGTTTTCTAAACTCATATTTTTCGTATCGTCGCATAATATATATTATATGTACGTAAAAAATGAAATATTTACTAGTAAATTTTCTCGACCAGATCACTTAACGAATACGCGGAGGTGATCGGACACGTTCTTTCGGAGAACATTTTCCGTCTCTTCTTTCGAAGTTCTCCGATCTTTTACACGTATTTATACGCTCACCTGATGCAGCTGCTATAACGGAAACAAACGACGTTAAGATGCGAGAGACAAGGATCGCGTGCTACGACGTCACGCTCAAGAGCGGATGTGCCTTCGGGGTGTGGGTAAAATACGCAGCTCTGCTTGGGTCCCGGCCATGGTATATTATTGGCCAACGAAAGTGAAATTCTTCCTTTTCTTCTTATTTTTATTCCCCTTTTTTTTTTTGTCTTCATCTTCCACTTCTTCCTCCTCTTCTTCTTCTTCTTCTTCTTCTTCTTCTTCTTCTTCTTGTTCTTCCTCAAATAACGGCACCTGCAGCAACGCTCGCAGCCCTCCTTACAACCGGTACCGTTAAGGGCTACGTGGCGTAACGGATGAAGAAGAAGCCGGCGACTCTGTCCGCTGTCGTTGATCTTTTTTTTTTTCTTTTCTATTTTCGCTTCCTTTTTCTCAATCTTCCATTTTTTTCCGTTACCATATTCAGGCGTTCGTTCATCTCTGCGGCCAATCCGTCGATCCTGCGAGGAAAACTTTGTCCGACTAATTTTTAGAAATTGAAACATAATATTTCCTCTCGAATGTAAAATTCGAAACGACGGATAATAGATCGAAAACTGACGATAAGAAATCAGATCGATTCGCGGCGGATATTATTCAAGGCATATACAATAAAAGCGTGCCGTAGTCACGACTCACAATCAGCTTGCTTATATACTTTTATATGACTTATATACGGTTTGTTACAGGGCGTCGATTAATTATCGGATGGGATCTTATAATACCATCCAAGGAGAGTCTCGGTTCTTATATTATATGCGAACAATGGAAGCCGCGCGCCGGTGTAGAATCAACGGTGCACAGGTTTATAATCTTGATTGTAAAAATTGTCCAAGGTCTCTCAGTTTCCCATGCGTATAGATGAGCGCGTTACAGGTATGCGTACGTACATGGATGTATTTTCCTTTTCTTCGTATCAATGTTCGTCGTGGGCACGAAGCAAATGGAACAAACGAGGTTGGAACCTTGTTACACCGTTCCGTTTAAAAAAAAAAAAAAGAAAAGCGCACATAAATTTGGTCGATAAAAAATGTGTAGAACAAAATTTTGTTACACGTACGACGAGCGGCGAAATTTTTCGGAGCGTTGTTCGAGTTGCGAAATGGGTCGAAAACGGAAAAGAAAATAAGAGGGGGAGATGAAGAGAAAAAAGAAAGAAAGAAAGAAAAAAGAAAAATTAGATGTAGAGAAGAAGAGATAATTTGCTTTGTCAAGAAACCCCCACGCCATCGTATACAAGAGTCACGTACCTTGCGTACGTAGGTATGTATATAGGCGTACATGGGGACATAGACGGTGGACGTACACACATACGCGCGTACAGTTCGGTTTGTTCATCATCCACGTGACCAGAGCGGAGGTACGGAGGTAGGATACAGTGTAGTTACAATATCATGGATGGGTATGGTCTTGTCCATTGTTGTTCTGCCCGCGTATTCCACTGCACCGGGTCAGAGACGAGAAAAAAGAGAAAGAATAAGAAGAAGAATAGACTGAAGAGGAAGAGGAAGGAAAAAAGAAAAAGTGACGCTGGAGTACCGCAGGTCTGATGCGCTAAGAACTGACTGACTGACTAAGGAAGAAGAAGAAGAAGAAGAAGAAGAAGAAGAAGAAGAAGAAGTAGATAAGTAGAAGAAGGTGGTGTCCCACACAATCAGGTGGGCAGACTACTCCACGGTGACTCACCAAGAGTCACCGTGAGCCCGCAATAGAGGACTCGCCCCAGTATGAATTGCATTGTGTGTGATAAGTACGTACCGTATAACGCTAAGGACTTGTACTCGCCACTTCCAACTCTATACCGTGTTACATGAAACACGTAAAAGTTGTCCCGCCTTCGACTCTTCACTCTCACAATAATCGAACGTACTCACCAGCTGCTGTAGATCGGGATGCTCGCGTCGCATGCACTCCCGATTCTCGACTCGATTTTTGGAGTCGTTGCTGTTTTGAGAAAAAACAAAAAAATAATGAAAAAAAATCTCATCGAAATAACACACACCCTGAATGAAAATGTGAACTGATTTCATGTACGACACTGCAGTCGTGAACCTGAGCGTTGTCCCTCAATTTTTACGAAAAAAATGAGACACATTTTCATCAGTTCGCCGCCGATAGAACTGATTTTTGAGATGGGTCACCGACACTTAAAAATTCATTGGCCTGTGATGTGCGATGTACATTTCACCGCGATTTCATCGAAGTTGTCTGATCTCAGTTTTTTATCCGAAGCTTGCACCTTATTCGTGGCGGTTGTAAAGTCCATTAGGGTGGAGTATAGATTCTGTTGGTTTTTCTCGGATAAATGGGAAGTTTTATACGGGTAGGTTGAGAGGAGTGTATCGGAGAGTGTTCAATGCCGCGGGGTACGCGGTAGCGCGTAGCAGTTACGATGATATTAGTGCTTTTGGTACGGTCCCCCTTTTTTCCCTTTTGGGATAACTCAACTCCCCGGATAGGTAGGTAGGTAGGTAGGTAGGTAGGTAGGTATAGGAGGTGGGCAGGGGGATATACGGGTATGGTGAATAATGCCTGAAGGGCGTTTCGGAATCAAGACAGCGGCGTGGCACGTTTAAGTTCCGAATGTCGGTTGTTGAAAGGCACCCTAAGCACACAAGCCTCGAGCTAACGGACAATGGGCGATGATCTCGGTCTTTTGTCTCGACCACCACCACCGCGCCATCGGTGCATTTCGGTGCACAGGTGCCAATCCCCACCCTAAAAACCGAGACCACGTACAAGGTACATAAAAATTAAGGTTTGGTAACCCCGTCAGGTAGAGAAGCGAGCGCGGTACCATTCGTTGATTTTAGTAACTATTTTTATTGCTTTATTGGACTCGCACCGTTTCCAGACCACCCCGGACGTGATTGTCTCGGTCTTCAGTGAAATCCGCGAAAACCGACGAAAGAAACTTGATCGAGCCAAAGACGAGAAACAAAAAAAAAATATCGTTACGCCGTATGTTTTATCATCAGACTCGAGGCGACTCCGACTCGTGTAGGTATAACCCCCATTGTTGAAACTGACAAATGACATTTCACACCATGAGAGTTACACCCTGGGTGCTGCGGCAGCGAGGTACGCGATAACATTTATCATTCTCGTTGTAGAAGAATAATAGGAAGAGGTAAACGAAAAAGATGAAAGAATAAAGCAAGAAGTACGATTTTTTATATATATATAAAAGGAAACTACAAGAGGTTGAGAGTACTCCTCAAGTACGGATTCGAATAGGACGAAGAGGACTTGCAACGCGGACAACGACTAAGAGACCTACGACTTTGCAGTCGGTTCTCGACGTAGGCGTCGTCGCGTTTCTCGCACCGCTGATCTTTGTGGGCGTTGCGCAAACATAATCGATCTGGACTCTCTCGTTTTCAAATGAAATTCATTTTGTACACTCGTTTGAAGAGCCGTCCGCACCGTTTTGAGAAAACAAAATCAACTGAAAATTGACGAAGGATACCGAGGAAAATGAATCGTTCGCACTTTCGAACGATCCCCCGCTCTCCTCGCGAATCGACTCGAAACAGACCCGCGCGAAGGAGCGGAAACGTCGAGGAAAATCAGAAATTTTACGCTCTTCCGATAGCGGAGTGGATTCGATGCTCGATTGAATAATTCATCGGATCAAAGTTCTTTTCTTCATACATCTTTCCAATTTCCTCTATTGTCGATATTCCGACAGACGATCGGCTGTTTCTGAACCGATGAAAGGTACGAGACGAGAATTCCGTTGTCGCTGCTTGGATTCCCAACGTCCAAGAGTACGACGTACGAGGTATCGTGCATTATACGTGAACCCCGTCGAACACAGCGACGTTCAAAAGATGCTCGATAGATGAGAAGGAAAAAAAAAAAAAACGAAGAAGAAATTACAACCATCTATATTACTTCTCGCAGTCAAAGAATATAACGAGCATAAAGAAGTCGAGTGTTTCCGGTCGTCTCAGATAGTGCTTCAAATATTAAAGAGCAAAATACAACCGAAATCCGAACAAAGCGTTTCGAAGCTCCCGAGCGCCCCGTCAATGTATCAATGATATGGGCCATTCCACGTGAACCGGATCAGTCACCTCTCAGATATTTTTTTAATTTGACATGTCGATTGTCCATGGGGAGTTAGATTTTTGTGCCAAAGGATTTTTGAATTAGTGCAAATTTCGATTTATTATGAACAATCGAAAAATTGAGAGGCGGTTTCTTTAAAAAATCATAACTTCGTCAAAAATGATGTTAGATTAAATTTTTTTTTTTAAATTTACGCGGATGAGGCTATAGATTTATGAAAAAAATGAATCGTGCCGAGAAAGTTTATTTATCATTTGTTTATTTGACAATGAATTTTTAAATGATTTTTAAAACACTGATGGATAGCACCGAAAAATTTAAAAAAAATGCTGACATATACTTTGAACTATACTACAGCCTGTGAATTAATTTCAGAGATGCGTTCGGCTTTGTTTTCGAGTAAAAAATCATCGAAGTTGGCGGCGCGCATAAATTCGAGCTCGTCGACGCCTATGCGCGTGATGACGCGCGTCGAGCGACAGAGACCCTATCTACTCTCTACGGACGCTACTTGGTGTACGCTCGACCGCGGTATTCACGAGTCATTTTCGCGATGATAGACACCGTTAAAAAATCTGGAAAAAATTCCATAGCTTCCCCATAACACGGCAAAGCCATAGAGTAAGTTCCAGAGATGTGTTATTTCTCGTTTTCGAGATATCCGGACGCATTGGGACTTTCCATGCTCGCTACTTGGTAGACACTCGGCGGCGGAATTCACGAGTCATTTTCGCGATGATAGACACCGTTAAAAAATCTGGAAAAAATTCCATAGCTTCCCCATAACACGGCAAAGCCATAGAGTAAGTTCCAGAGATGTGTTATTTCTCGTTTTCGAGATATCCGGACGCATTGGGACTTTCCATGCTCGCTACTTGGTAGACACTCGGCGGCGGAATTCACGAGTCATTTTCGCGATGATAGACACCGTTAAAAAATCTGGAAAAAATTCCATAGCTTCCCCATAACACGGCAAAGCCATAGAGTAAGTTCCAGAGATGTGTTATTTCTCGTTTTCGAGATATCCGGACGCATTGGGACTTTCCATGCTCGCTACTTGGTAGACACTCGGCGGCGGAATTCACGAGTCATTTTCGCGATGATCGACACCGTTAAAAAATCTGGAAAAAATTCCATAGCTTCCCCATAACACGGCAAAGCCATAGAGTAAGTTCCAGAGATGTGTTATTTCTCGTTTTCGAGATATCCGGACGCATTGGGACTTTCCATGCTCGCTACTTGGTAGACACTCGGCGGCGGAATTCACGAGTCATTTTTGCGATGATCGACACCGTTTAAAAATCTGAAAAAAATTCCATAGCTTCCCCATAACACGGCAAAGCCATAGAGTAAGTTTCAGAGATGTGTTATTTCTCGTTTTCGAGATATCCGGACGCATTGGGACTTTCCATGCTCGCTACTTGGTAGACACTCGGCGGCGGAATTCACGAGTCATTTTCGCGATGATCGACACCGTTAAAAAATCTGGAAAAAATTCCATAGCTTCCCCATAACACGGCAAAGCCATAGAGTAAGTTTCAGAGATGTGTTATTTCTCGTTTTCGAGATATCCGGACGCATTGGGACTTTCCATGCTCGCTACTTGGTAGACACTCGGCGGCGGAATTCACGAGTCATTTTCGCGATGATCGACACCGTTAAAAAATCTGGAAAAAATTCCATAGCTTCCCCATAACACGGCAAAGCCATAGAGTAAGTTCCAGAGATGTGTTATTTCTCGTTTTCGAGATATCCGGACGCATTGGGACTTTCCATGCTCGCTACTTGGTAGACACTCGGCGGCGGAATTCACGAGTCATTTTTGCGATGATCGACACCGTTAAAAAATCTGGAAAAAATTCCATAGCTTCCCCATAACACGGCAAAGCCATAGAGTAAGTTTCAGAGATGTGTTATTTCTCGTTTTCGAGATATCCGGACGCATTGGGACTTTCCATGCTCGCTACTTGGTAGACACTCGGCGGCGGAATTCACGAGTCATTTTTGCGATGATCGACACCGTTTAAAAATCTGAAAAAAATTCCATAGCTTCCCCATAACACGGCAAAGCCATAGAGTAAGTTTCAGAGATGTGTTATTTCTCGTTTTCGAGATATCCGGACGCATTGGGACTTTCCATGCTCGCTACTTGGTAGACACTCGGCGGCGGAATTCACGAGTCATTTTTGCGATGATCGACACCGTTTAAAAATCTGAAAAAAATTCCATAGCTTCCCCATAACACGGCAAAGCCATAGAGTAAGTTTCAGAGATGTGTTATTTCTCGTTTTCGAGATATCCGGACGCATTGGGACTTTCCATGCTCGCTACTTGGTAGACACTCGGCGGCGGAATTCACGAGTCATTTTTGCGATGATCGACACCGTTTAAAAATCTGAAAAAAATTCCATAGCTTCCCCATAACACGGCAAAGCCATAGAGTAAGTTTCAGAGATGTGTTATTTCTCGTTTTCGAGATATCCGGACGCATTGGGACTTTCCATGCTCGCTACTTGGTAGACACTCGGCGGCGGAATTCACGAGTCATTTTTGCGATGATCGACACCGTTTAAAAATCTGAAAAAAATTCCATAGCTTCCCCATAACACGGCAAAGCCATAGAGTAAGTTTCAGAGATGTGTTATTTCTCGTTTTCGAGATATCCGGACGCATTGGGACTTTCCATGCTCGCTACTTGGTAGACACTCGGCGGCGGAATTCACGAGTCATTTTTGCGATGATCGACACCGTTTAAAAATCTGAAAAAAATTCCATAGCTTCCCCATAACACGGCAAAGCCATAGAGTAAGTTTCAGAGATGTGTTATTTCTCGTTTTCGAGATATCCGGACGCATTGGGACTTTCCATGCTCGCTACTTGGTAGACACTCGGCGGCGGAATTCACGAGTCATTTTTGCGATGATCGACACCGTTTAAAAATCTGAAAAAAATTCCATAGCTTCCCCATAACACGGCAAAGCCATAGAGTAAGTTTCAGAGATGTGTTATTTCTCGTTTTCGAGATATCCGGACGCATTGGGACTTTCCATGCTCGCTACTTGGTAGACACTCGGCGGCGGAATTCACGAGTCATTTTTGCGATGATCGACACCGTTTAAAAATCTGAAAAAAATTCCATAGCTTCCCCATAACACGGCAAAGCCATAGAGTAAGTTTCAGAGATGTGTTATTTCTCGTTTTCGAGATATCCGGACGCATTGGGACTTTCCATGCTCGCTACTTGGTAGACACTCGGCGGCGGAATTCACGAGTCATTTTTGCGATGATCGACACCGTTTAAAAATCTGAAAAAAATTCCATAGCTTCCCCATAACACGGCAAAGCCATAGAGTAAGTTTCAGAGATGTGTTATCTCTCGTTTTCGAGATATAGGGACGCATATGGCACTCCGCGCTTGCTACTTTGACATATTAAGCCACAATAATATCTCAAAAACGAGAAATAACACATCTCTGGAACTTACTCTATGGCTTTGCCGTGTTATGGGGAAGCTATGGAATTTTTTTCAGATTTTTAAACGGTGTCTATCATCGCGAAAATGACTCGTGAATACCGCGGTCGAGCGTACACCAAGTAGCGTCCGTAGAGAGTAGATAGGGTCTCTGTCGCTCGACGCGCGTCATCACGCGCATAGGCGTCGACGAGCTCGAATTTATGCGCGCCGCCAACTTCGATGATTTTTTACTCGAAAACAAAGCCGAACGCATCTCTGAAATTAATTCACAGGCTGTAGTATAGTTCAAAGTATATGTCAGCATTTTTTTTAAATTTTTCGGTGCTATCCATCAGTGTTTTAAAAATCATTTAAAAATTCATTGTCAAATAAACAAATGATAAATAAACTTTTTCGGCACGATTTATTTTTTTCATAAATCTATAGCCTCATCCGCGTAAATTTAAAAAAAAAAATTAAATCTAACATCATTTTTGACGAAGTTATGATTTTTTAAAGAAACCGCCTCTCAATTTTTCGATTGTTCATAATAAATCGAAATTTGCACTAATTCAAAAATCCTTTGGCACAAAAATCTAACTCCCCATGGAAAATCGACATGCCAAATTAAAAAAATATCTGAGAGGTGACTGATCCGGTTCACGTGGAATGGCCCATATACATTATACATAAGAAAAATAATAGATGGGAAAAAAAAAAGAGAATAATAAAAATGAAAAACGAAAGACAGGACATACGTGATCGATATGTGAAGCCCGTCCATGCAGGTGATTCTTGTTTCATATTCCTCAGTTGCAACTCAACTCAACTCGAACGAAACTCCTCCCTTTCTCGATGCAATGCCATTGACATTTTAAAGACTTGAGTCATATATACGTTATTGTGATCATAGCGTTATTATCATCATTTTTGTCTCATACTTTTACCTTTTATTTATTCATTTCTCATTGATTTTTTTCCATTTCTTTTTATTTGTTATCCTCCGGGCGCTGTCTGGTCACGTCCAGGGCATACGATGAGCAGCCGGTGCTTTATGCTCTTTCTCAACGCACGTAAGAGCGAGCGATCGAGTATAGGCATAAAGGTAACGCGTAGTCTACACTACGACGTATCGTTTGCTTTGCTACACGTGCGGAGGTGGCAGCCTCGCTATCTATTGTTTAATCGAGATACGGGATACCAAAGCACGGTATCGTACGAAAAAGAATTTCAAAAAATCGAATGAAAATCTGTCTTCACTTCGTCCGGTGTCCAAACATCGGTGTCATAATTAATTTTCACACACGAAGAACATCGGAAAAATCTCACCAAATCTCTCGTAGCCCCAGTTTCAGCTGTGATGTCGATGAAAATTGCGATGCTCCAAAATCGTTGGCAAAAAAAAAAAAAAAAATCCCACGACAAGCGCTTGTGCGAATCAGTTATATACGGTGATTCGCGATATTCGTGCGGGGGACTCGAATTCATCCGCCTGAAACCGCTGGAAAAAAATCGACGGAATGAAGAAAGGAGAATAAATGAAGAGGGACACCCCGATGATCCGTCGGGAGGTCTCTCCGTGTGTGTGTGTTTTTTCAAAAAGCTCCGTCGGATCCTCGGCGTTTGACTTTCCGAGAGTCGGTCGTTGAGCGCCGGATACGCACCGGGTCGCTTTCTGCATCTGTAACGAGTAGTAGCTGGGTACGAACTGACTGACTGAGTTGTGTTGTATTTATACGGGTTCCCCCTTGTCACCGTAATATGTATAAAGCTGTATAATATACATATACGTACGCACATATTGCATTAAAAAGAAATAAGAAGGGGGAGAAAAAAAAAAGACGAAGAAGAAGAAGAAGAAGAAGAAGAAGAAAAAACTTTGAACTCTCGATGTGCAGCGGTGCCCTGCAATGAGGCGTGGCGTTGAATTTCACTGCGGTAGCTGCGGCGCCGCAGCGTGCACCGTATGTATATTTATCGCATGCACGCGGGTATGGTATCTGGTCCCGCGTATGTATGTGTAGAATTATATTTACGATCTTCTCATACCTATACGTCGTTCGTGCGACTGGCGAGGGCCCCCCAAACACCGCCGTCGACATCATCGTCGCGTATGTCGTCCCACCGCGCTGCCGAGTGTCCGTCCAGGATCATCGGATCACTCGGTGTGAGGTTCGAAGGGGAAGCGGTGGGGGAATTCGTACGAGATCATATAAGCGTACAGTTCAATTCTTATCACGAATCGATGATTTATATACTTCGCTACGCGCGCATACACCGGTATACCGTGCCACTGGATGTACTCTTCGAGCGTTTCACCTCCGAGACGAACGGACGAAACGCAAAAACTGGCGTTACGAATACAGCCGTTGAAATTTTTGTCATCCGTATGTCGCGACGCGGTGGTCGATTTTTCGATTTGATTCAACGGAGTTTGCGATTCGGTGTCGCGTACTAGGTGCGTGCTGAAGCAGGGCGCGGATCGGAAGAGAGAAAAAGGGAGAGAAAAGGAAATTATGATACGGTGAAAGATACGTGATAGCGTGGATGAAGAAAGAAAGGAAGAGAGAGAGAGAGAGAGAAATAAATAAATAAAATATAATATGAGATAAAATAAAATAAAAAATTAGCATCAACGACCACAGAAGACAATGGCTGATTTGAATAACAATACCCGCTACTGTGTGGGCTTCTAAGTTGAAACTATGGATGTGTTGAGTAGCGCGGGGCTATAATTAGTATAAGGTGACAGCTGCGACGTGCCGTAGTGATTCGATTTTACTAACCCCCCCATAGAATATCTTACCTGCGTTACATACGCGTATGTGTAGATCGAGATTTTCGAGTTTAGTGTCAATTTTTACCGATTCGCCGATTGTGAGAAAAATCGAAAAATTGTCTGAAAATTGGAGAGATTCGGGGGCTTCTATGGTAGGCGTCGGTAATCCAGTAAGTTTTTTCATTTTTCGTCAGCAATGCAAAAACGAAAAAAAAAAAGTAAAAAATCAACGGATGATATTTTATTGCCGAGCTTTCAAAGTTTGAAACGTCAATTTCGAAAGAGTTTTTTTTTTTTTCTCTCAATTTTCTCAACGTCGAGAAATTATGTTCATACGTTGGTCAAGCTTCGGACTGCTACCATTTAATCGTTTATCGATGGCCATTTAGTCAGTTATGTGTGTATCAGATGTGAGCGCTATAATGTCATCGCACGATCATCGCGACGATCATCGTCGTGATTGTCGTTCATATTTTACAAAGTAGCGATGTATTACATATAAAATCATGCATGCTATTCCCGGTGCAGGAGCCGTTGCTATTTCTGCGTGGTTATATCGTCATCAAAGTCGCCGTGGGCAGACGATGATTATCTACACTTTCATAGTCGTTTAATAGCCTACAATTTCAAGCGAACTTCCACACCCCATCGATATCATGTAATTACATGTATTGATCCCATATTGATAGCTACACAACGATCCGAACATACGTGTGTGCATTTATACATAAGTACGTATATATATATAGATATATATATGTATAACGTGCGTGCCGTGGTATATAATTCATGTAAATATCAATGAAAATTTATACATGTAAACTAGTTGACACCGAGGATGATGAATCACCGATTGAAAAATGAGAAAATGCGGAACGTTCGATCAATTTTCCATCATAAAATGACGGTATTCGATATCGTTTTACGCACGATGACCAAAAAAGATGGCGGGTCATGATTGTTTCGGAACTGGATGTAAAATCCTCGTATGGAATGAAAAAGATCGATAGCTAATGACGAGGTTGATGAGCTACGAGACGGGTGTACGGAAATGAAAAGATGAGATTTATCGAGTTTGGCATAAAATGAAAATCTCTCGAGAGAAAAAAAGAATGAAAATAATAAAGAGGACAAAATAAATGAAAAACAACGAATCTGTTTTTGTTGGTGCACTGAAGCGGAATTAGCGAAGTTAATTTGCAAAAACCAAATCTCGTGATATACCAACAACAGTTGGTAATGAATTCAAATATATTCTCCCTGTTAACGATGTTTAATTAGCGCGATTTTAAAGGGCCCTATATATGTATGGTATATTTTAACTACCGTTTGAATATGAACAAGTAAGCATATATAAGCTTAGTTAGCGTTAATTTAATTATTACGTTAGATTTGCTAATTCGATCCGGCAAAGCCTTCTCCAACAGTAGTTGAGAGGAAAAGGGGCGTCTGTAGTAAGTTTTTCTCATCTTTCCTGCACTCTCTCTCACTTTCTCCCTCCCTCTCTCCCTCTCCCTCTCTCTCTCTCTCCCTTCCACCCTCCCTCCCTCCCTCTCTCTCTCTTTTCCAACCGCATATGCATGAATACAGATGCAGTAGGTAGTTTAAAAGGGGGCGGATTTGAAAATGAAGAGTATGGGAACGAACAACTTGAGTAGGCTGAGGATTCGGTCCAGCGGACTAAGAGAGAGGAGAAAAAAAAAAAATGAAACCAAAAAACAAAAACTTCCTCAAGAGACTCAAGAGCAAATTCCACACTCGTCAGTTATCTTATTTTAGTCATTTTATTGACGAGTTTTTTTTCAACTATATAATTCTCGGTTGAATTTCTTGTACAATATTTTACGGTTGTTCGACAATTAAATAGCTATTAATTAACCGATTAATTGCTTAGCCTTCTTGCTTCTTGGGTCGAGTACCTACTCGATATTTAAGTTTTTACAAACCACCGTAATTTTGTTTTCTGTATTCTTTTCTTTTACCCGGTATCAAAAATTGGCGAAATGAGATTGAGGAAATAAATGAGATTGAAAGAAAAAAAATACCTACCATGCAGCAGACATCAGAATGAAGCAATACGATATTGCAACGTGCAGGTCGAGGTGCATTAGCTGCATTTCGTACGATGTGTAATTGTTTAATACACGGTAAACGGTTATTAATTTATGAACTAACATTACATACGTCATCGCGTACGTTGCATTAACATAGTGCATGAAATGATATATACAAAAGTTTAAACATGCATCTATTTGTATACGAGTTGAATCACGGAAACTAGCGCATAATATATTTTTAGCTATACGTATACGAAAACAGGTATACATAGATACATATATATCTAAACGAGCCACGTGTGTCGCCGTCTTCTCATTATGTACAAGTCCGACACAAGAATTACATAGAGAAACAGTGTGTATTGTACTTACCTCCGTACCTGTGTATATTGCACTCCCACAATATTGTGCGAGATTGTGTCACAGATGTTATAATATTACGTAACATATACATGGACACACGCCTGTATTACATACAGACGACAACGACGCGGGTAATGTGTAATCGTACCATGTATGTACGTACGTATATACTTACACCGTTTCAGCGTTTGCAGCGCGGTGGGGTGTCCTTTATATTTGTAAGCTAGAAACGACGCCCGACGTCGTCGTCGTCGTCGTATAGTCTTACGGACGCACAGCAATTTGCTTTGATTCGATATTGTAATTGTGTCACGAAGAGTGCACGCACTGTAGTAGATATGAGGTGTACACAGATATCCCATAGAGCGGAAAACTATTGCCCAGCACGAATCGGCACATGTAAAAGAAAGAGAGAAAAAAAGAAAATATAAGAAAATAAACAACGAAGAGTACAATTCTGTCAACCTGTAATTCAGAAATTTCGTCACACGTAAAACCGCGTTCAAGTTGCTTTTTTACTCTTCGACGAAGAAAACCTGCCGCTCATACGTTCGGAAAATGTTCATGGGAAGCGTGTACCGTTGGCAGCAGATCATCAAGTTCTTAGCCGATTGTTCGAGGTTTTTGTCTAGGCGGTTCGAAATCATTTTCGAATCATTGGAACATTGGTTTTTTGGACAGTCGAACATTTCTCGAATATCCGTGGAAGTAGGTCCGTGAAGAAAGCGATCTCGAAATATTCTAGATCGGAAATGAAATTTTTTAAGTATTTTATCCAGGATGCAATAATACCGAGTCAAAGAACAATTCCAGATGCGAGGAAACGAATGAAGGAAAAATCTGGGGCTGCTGAAAAAAAATTATCCGAACCGCAAATACAAAATGGTGACGTACGGACCCCGTGCTTGAATTAAGGTGGACTTTTTCGTACGTGTGTTATGAACTAATGTTGGATTTTACAGGCGTCGGGTCAAAATTTAATCATTTCGATACACTTAGATCGCACAGGTATTCGATTCGTAAGGTTGAACGGTTTGTTACGTAAACGTAACACGCGTCGATAGCGACGTGAGTACCACCCACACCTTGGTTATGAAATAATGATATATATTCCGAACGATTCACCCAGTATAGTACGTACAGTCCATTATTATAGCATAGGTACGATGTACAATACGTTTGTCGCTTATTCGACGCAGCCATTTTGCAATTTATTTCGTACCGCAGGTGGAAGAGGTTATCGTATTACTTAAGATCTTTTCGTTCCTTTCGCCGTATCCTGCGGCCGGCATGTATATGAGAACATGTTGGAAAAAAAAAAGAAAGAAAGAAAGAAAGAAAGAAAGAGAGAAAAGAAAAAAATGAAAATGATAAAATAATGAAAACTTTTCTGCAGTAGCTTATTATACGCGGTCCTCTTCTACTCGTACGCATACGCGCGCCATGCATCAAAAGAGCTACTCGAGTTACAGATTATCTGTTTCGATAATATAAAAATGTAATACGAGTTTTCTTGCTGGAAGTTAATATTTTAATACATTCTACCGTGCGGCGATATGTGCCGAGACTGCAGAATCGTCCGCGTATATGTATACAAATACCCCACGAAATTATATGGAAACGAATTATTAACTACGTGTCTACGGGGGATAGTGTATTAATTCGTTGAATTTTCAAAGAGCGTTGCAGCCATGGTATGGGCTTACGACGCGTCGTCGCGACGCGTTGGACGCGAAGGACCTCTTCGTGCGATAGTACGGCGATGCCTTCCTAAGACACAAACCGGATACGCGTGCGCGCCCCTCACTTCCGGTGGGTTACCTACCAACGAGTTCCCCATTTTTACCTTCGCGATTGTCTTTCTCCCGTATCCTCAATTTCTACCGATATCCCATGGTAGGTAGTATGGTATACCTACCTACTTAAAACTTTCGTTTGTGAAGCGCGCGGTGCGCTGCGTTCCCGAGGGAAGAAACAATATACACGTTGTATATATGTTCCGTACGTACAATACACGATCCGCAGGAGACCACGAGACCAAAAGAGGGGGCGGTCATTTCTACCTACCTACTTTAAATGCGTACCGAACCACCCACCCCCGGAATATGAAAACAAAATCATATTCTTCGCCAAGAGCTTACTAATGAGCCCGCGCCATACGCTATGTAAAGTATAACTTGAGTTGGTGTGGATTGTGAGGCAGTTACGAGAAAAAAAAAAAAAAAAAGATTTTTTCTTCCTCTCCTTTTATCTCCGAAAAAATCTGAAGAAAATATTTCTGATATTACGGGGAGGAAATCGTGCTTCTGTTCCATCCGGTGAAACTTGAATTTAGAAATTGAAAAGAAAAAAAGCAAAACAAAACAATTTACAAGTGAGATCGAACAACAATAATTTCGTAATTGATTATTTAGGAGGAAACCATTTTTCTGATCCGTTTATTGCGTACGATAAAATGATAAAAAGTTTCACGCAATTGATCGTGTTTAAAGGATATAATGGACGTACGTGTGTACACGTATAACGCGCGTGTGTGTATATATAGGTATATGTTTATGTAATAGATTTATAATGGAGGACTTTCTAAAATTAACAAAGTTGTAATAGATTAGGATTCTTTTCTTCATGCTAGGTTAAAAGAGTAGTAGGTAGGTAGGTATTATGCGCACGTAATTCAGTTTGCGTTAGAAACAAAAGCGCCGATATAGAAGAAAACCAGTTGAGAGAAAAAAAGTAGCGTAAGAATAATGCTTCCCAGGTCCGTAGGAGCCGTTTTCAAATTGCGATTAGGAGTGAGGTATCAGCCGCGCGTATAATAGCGGAATAACTATATAGTCATTAGAATTAGTGGTTCGCATGACCTTGTTAAATGTAACTGGTAATTAGTTGGAATAGGTAACGCGCGCGTTCTGTGCGGTGAGGATATTAGTCATTTTTTTCACCAACATTCGAGCGTGTCCTCAATGCATGTGACTGATGTATTGTAATAGTTCTCGAATTGTGCATCCGAATGATTGAGAAGGTAAAACACTTTTTGAAACACGTACACGTGACTCGCTCTCGTATTCGATGACCCAAGGGATCGACCGTTCGTGGGAGTCATGTATGCCGAGTTAATATATATTGCGACATCGGAGCAGAGCGAAACTGCTACTTCAACGGATTAGACGTATTGTAAATTAATTGTAAACAGAACAACTATTTTCATGATCATCGCGCCGATGTACCATACGTTGTAAAAGTAATTTTGTAAACGGTCGATAGTCGTGAGTGTTTTTTTTTTTTTTTTTTTTCTTTCTTTCATTCTGTGGCCGTCAAATAATTCAATGGTCCGTGATCGGGTCCTTTGACGGTAACAAATGTTTTCATCGCCTTCAAACAGGTCTGCGACCTTAATTCGTGAATAATTTGACGAACAACAATTATTGCAATTTAATGTTCTTACCAGCGAATTCTTACGGCTATTAAATATTCCGGTGGCAAAAGTAATTGATAACTCACCCCACCGTGGTATTCCACGTGGACGTCGTATGATTTTTTATGGACACGGATCAATTCCGTGATCGCGAAATCATTCCGTCGTCTTCGAAAAATTTTTTATAACCGAGCACAAAATGGGTGCTCGTCTAACGATTCATTCGATTGTCGCCAACGAATTATCGCGTGGCTATCCCATCAATTCCGTACGGTGATCGAACGATTCTGCGACCGTCAATGGATTCCGCGGTTGCAGCAACTATTCGTACGATAGCCGGGTGATTATGTAACAGGTGGTTCGTCCGATGGCCACCGAATCACGCCGTTGTGGCCGCTAAGTAATTCTGTGGCCACCCGTTAATTCCTTCGGCTGCTATAAATTAACTTCGCGGCTCTTGAATACATTTCTGCAACCACCAATTGAATGAGTACAGCCACCGAAGAATTCCGCGGCTAACGATTCATTTTGTAGTCAGAGGTACGACGACTCCATGGCCAGCGTTGACTCTACGGCCGTCAAAAAAATATTCTGCAACCGTCAAACGAATCGACGGCCTTTGAACAATTATCCTGGCTATCGATTATCTTCTGCGGCCCTCGAGAATTTCGTACGGTAACTGTACTGTACGTGTAATTAAATCGACGACCGTTGTAATTCTTACCCTATCAATTAACTCTTCGACATCGAAACGATTTCTCAGCCACCGTTTGAAATCCGTGATGACCGTACATAATAACGCAGCAGTCATCGGAGTCCTTTGTTTCGTCCACCGGTCGGTGGCGAGATCCCGTTTCCACGCATATTGTGTGTAATTTGATCGAATAGACGTGCACACGATATCGCCGATGATGAATATTTCGTTAGTTGAATTATTCTCAATTCGCACGAGCGAAACTGAATTGTCCATGGTTTGTTTATCTGTACATGATACAGGTAGATTTAAAAGTAAAGATTGCGTAACGTTGAGATATCCGTAAGTAGGTTAGCGTCAAGAGGTAGTAGGTTGAAATCCATGCGGATTCAGGCACCAAGCGTAAGGCATCGATCGCGTGAGACACAAACAACCGGACAACAAATTGACGCAAGAGATTACCTATAGGTGTACATGGCAACTAGACGGACCTCCGTAAGAATGAACTGCACAGTAAGTTTACCGCACGATTTCGCCTCGCTCGAATACAACGATGTACAACGACTAGGTGGATCACGGTGAAACGGTGACAAACGAGTATACGTACACCCCGTAGCTGTCCGGTAGAAATTTCGCAACGTTATTTCCGGTTCTCGCTGAACTTTCAATAGACCATAGATATATGTAACCGATAGTCGATCGATAATATATTTGTAGAAGATACAGTCAAACCTCCGCATAATGGTGAAAGATGACGTTTCATTTCCCATCTCTTCTCGATCGCATGTAATTTATACAATTGTTATGACTCATTCTATTATTATACACACGGTTAATTGATTAGTCACACATCTTTCTGCAGGTGGCTCGCATACCCACAATTTTACGTAGGTGTACAGCTTGTGTCTACGTATTGTATGTGCCTGCACAACGTATGTACGAATACGAGGTACATATGAATGTACGATTATCTTCAGTTGTATATCAAAGCTCCGTTCAGATGCAACATGTCAAACGGTACGTTCCGTTCGTCAACCTCAAAACACAACGCTCTGAGATTTTCTGACCTTTGCATTTTTTCTGTTCTTACAACGCAATAATTCGAACATACGGGATCTGCGCGATGACTTGTGCATCGTACTGATATTTTCCACGCAAATATAGGGTGTACCACCGAAATCGCGCGATATCCTGTCTACTGTTTTACGCGAGACGCACAATCGGATTCCGAAAATAATTATAATTGCCATTCGCGGGAGTGAGCGGAAGAAGGTCTTTTCGCTTAATAAAAAGAATAATCGAAACGAGTCGTAATTATTTTTTATTTCATTACTTGCAGCGGCCGCACCATCATCATCATCATCATTATCATCATCATCATCATCGTTTCGTTTAAAAGCGCTGCTATCTCCAAGAGCTTGATGGCTCCATTAAAGTATGACAATACGAAATGGTACAAGTTTAAACACTCTCATATCTTGCGTAGGTATAAAAGATGTGTTGCATTCCGTAATGATTTTACGAAATACACGCGCGCGGTGTAGCGCGAGTAAATGGTAACAACTGTTCGCAAGTGATCGATGATGATACGGCCTGATGACTTTTAGCACTCGTGAAATGCTTTTGAATCTGTGACCCGAAGTGTTTGACTTCAACGATTTTGAATCGGGCCCCTCCACCTCCCCCCCCGTCCGGTTAACTTTTTATTTATCTATACCTATATTTCGTTTTCTTTTATTTTCTCATGCATATACCAACTCCCGATACATTTACAGACGTATGCCATTTAAACCAAGGATAAATGGATAGATGGTTCACCGCATTGAACTCTTTCGATTCACCTAAACGCCATTAATCGTTAAACAAAAATTAACGAATATTATTCACACGGTACAACCGTCCACCACACTCGAGCGTATGTGCGTGTACGTGCCAACTCTACGTACATATACACGGACCTAAAAACTATAAGTAAATTTTATCGCGCTGGTATATTGTGTGTATATAGATATATGTGCATGTATATAAGATAATAAGTGAGACCCTGGCAAAGGTGAACCAAAATCGTTCATCACCCTGCATATTATGATGGTCAGCGACTAACGATACTACCGCTCTTCTTCTACTCCTCTTTCTTTTCTTTTTCTTTTTCTTTTTCTTTTTTTTTTTTCGTTTTCAATTTTTTACTTATTTTTTCATTTTCTCGGTTTAAACAAGCTTAGTTTATACCGTGTAATACCTACTTGATACACATGTAACACCGCGCACGTATAATCTGTTACGTGCATGCGTTTCGCTGTGGTGGAAAAAAAATTTTAGAATATAAAAAAAAAAAAAGAAGGAAAACGAGAGGAAAGAAAAAACGTAGAACCCGAGCGACTCGAACACTGCACATCAAACAAACTTCAGATCGTCTTCCTCAACTTCCCAAGCATCGTAAAGTATTAACCTGATGAATCTGCTCGATAATAAATCTTCACGGATTATTTCCAACCGTAACCAGTTATCAACGTCCGGAATAGTTTGTTTATCAAATGCAATTATTCATCCGTGTATATTATTGTAAAATACGAGCACCTATTTTCTTCGCTCCGTAAGATAGGAGAGAGAAAAAAAAAAAAAAATAGAAGAAAAAGAAAGAGAAACCGAAGATGTAGAAGAAATCGTAAATATTGTACCCGATTAGCAGGTGTACGGAATGTTTCTTCCCAGTTTGATTTATACCGAAAAAACGTAGTGACCACCGTAAATATAATCGTAACGATCGTTTTCAATCTCCCGCAGGGTGCCAACCGTCGTACATATTTTGTGCATCCGTTCCCTACGTCATTTAGCGGTCGAGAGTGTACGCAGAAGATGCTATAAGAAACGGAAACATTATAATACTGCATCACTCGGTACATGACAATAAGCTTTTCCCTCTCTATTTATTTTGTTTCTCCTTGTTTTTTCTCCATTTTTATTTTTCATTTATTCATTTTTTTCCATTCACCCTCTTTCGGTTCATTCTCATTCCCCCAGCTGTCCCTCCCCCTCGTCTTCCTCTCGCTGGTCGTATCTACCGCTTGTGCGCACCTTGAGGACACATCGCATCCAGCGTAGGTAGGACGTGCACTGGATACTACGCACAAATATTATCTATTCCTTTTTCCAAATATATATACACACGTACGTAGACGCATGTGATACCTGTACACGTGTATGGGTGCATATGAACTTCGTCGTTGTTCAGCGATCTCAACCACGGGCTGCCTCCCTTCGGATTTATAAATGCGCATAATGCACATCCTGTCCGCACAGCTACGACACATTTCCAACCTGGAAATATCCCTTCACGGATTCCAAGTCACATGGAGAACATCCTTAATTTATTCTTTTACATCTTTCAACAATGAAGTTATTCCGAAATCAAGTTTTCCTAATTTCAATTAAACGATGAGATTTTTTTTCCAGAGTCGACGCGCTCCCAACACTTTTCACCGATCGAATACCTGTTCTTCGGACATTGCGGGTGCCATTTCGAAAATTTCAAAGTTCGCGTTTCGAAAAAAGAGAAATACATATGTACGTTATCCTACCTACGCATCGTGCGTTTTTCTCTTCTGATTGCGAGAGCTAATTTCTTCGTTGCAGGGACGTCGATTTTCTACCGATTGAATTATTCGGGATTATTTGGAAGGCTGTGATTTATTCGCAGTTACAGGGCGATCGGTTACCATATCATGTGGTCCGAACCGGCGTCAGTTTTCGAAAGAATGCCTCATTACAAGCGTACGTACGTTTCGCGTATAATTACTACACGTATACTCACGTATGACATGCAGTGGGTTTCTACGTAAGCAGCTTACCTGGCATTATGATCGGTTGTGTAAATGTCCTGAGGTCAATAGGTTAAGGGGTTAGTTCTTTGAGCCGTCAAACTGTCAAAAAGTAACATTAAATCAGGTGTAAACTGTCGGCGATCCATCAGTATATAAACTATAGGAACATATATTACACGCGAGATGGTCATGTACAGACGTACACATATTTGTGACAATTAGGCGAGTATGCCGTTGCTGCAGAAAAAGTATAAAATACGACGAAAAAAAAGAAAAAATTTCGAACCGGACAAAAAATCACGTCAAAGAACAAGTTCGCGGTAAAAAAAAAAAAGAAATACAGAAAAAAAAAAACAATCTGTAATGTGGAGTGATTCTTTCTTTTCACTACATGCAAATTTGTATTATGCATCGCGGCCCACGTTAAAACTGACGAGATAATGATTTTTTCTCTCGTCGTTGGGTGTTTTTTTTTTTTTTTTCAGTTTCTTTTATTTTCATCGAATGCGGGAAAAAAATTGTCCGGTTCACGACCGACCGAACGAACGAACGATCTTCACATCGTAATGGTTATTTCTCACCTCTTGTAACCGCGATCGTATAACATCGATGATTATGATGATGATCGGGCGGCGGATGCGCCGTATATGATACGTAGCCGATCTACCCTCTGCCTAGTTTTCAACAAAATCACCCGGCATTATATCGCGCGCGGTTCTGCCGTCCGTGGTGAAATAAAATAAAATGAAAGGAAACCGAACCAAAACAAAATGAATGCGCAAAATATGGACGGCGCTGGGTCTTCTTCTTCGCGGAATGGGAATAACTTGCTGTTATATGTATACAGTCGGCTGCAGTGTGCAGGTTTTGCAAAATGTACACGTGTACTATACGTGTGCGTAACACACTTGAAAGTAAGCGCAATAAGAAATAAGGATATATTTTATGATCGATATGGCGAACAGTGTAAGTATACGTACGTACCTGTAAAGGTGTTGCAAGTATCAAAGTATCGAGCGATATAGGTATACGACAGGGTTATCCTCGATCATGATCTCTTCACTCCACCTGCGACGATCTAAATCCTTGAACCAAAAAAGGGAACACCGTATCGATACGACGAAGCAGCCGGCACAGAATTTTCCGTGTCCTCCCGTCTAATTTTGAAAAACGAAACAACGCGTCGAGGTTGGAAAGAATCTCCATTGCATACGTCGAAAAAGCGTCTCTACGATAGAACGAGAGAAATTCGAGTTTTTTTCTACCTTCGGTTCGTTTTATTTCCCGGCGAATAGGTACGCGGCGCGGGGGCGCAGGATAAGAATCACCTATTTATAACATATCTATAGCACGAGAAATGGTCAGCGTAGCGATTATCAAATTATTCACTCATGTTATATACCGTCCGCCATTTATCTTATACGGCGCGCAAAGCGATGACCATAACGTGTTATTATTTGATCCTCACTTTGTTAGCGATCCGACTATATACGTACCTTTATGTGTGTGTATGTAAACTATATGTATATAATACGCCGTATCATATATATATATAGTGCTCGCGATCTCATGGATTATGATCCTATGTAAAAGATGATCGTGCAACCTCGCCAATCATCATCTTATACACCAAGTAGATGATAATCCTCACCTCAAGATCTGGAGTAGTACTTCTCACGGCCCCACCATTCGACGTTATTATCTATCATTTTTTTATCTTATACAATTTTCTTCTTCCTTTTCTTCGTAATTCGAAGAATCTTTTACGAAAATTTTACAATTCACGCGGCGTGCTTGCATGCACACCGTCTCAACGGTGTACATTCTAGACCGAAAGAAATCTGAACGTCGGAAGAAAGTGCGCGAGATTATCTGGAGTTTTTTTTTTTATTCATTTACGTTTATTTTTTCCCCGTTTCAACTTCTTTTCTTTTTTTTTTTCTCTCTTTCGACATTTTTGCCGCTCATCAGGGATCATCGCGGTAATTGTGAATAGCGAGAGTGGTTTATAATCTAAATAGTTAAAAGTGATTGCTGCCGTGTTGCTGCAGTTGAGTACCGAAGTGCCTAAGCTGTGATTGAGTAACGAATGACACTTTCTAAAGGATCAAAGATCTCGTTGCGCTAAGTTTGTGATATATGGTACATAGACAAAACATGTATACACGCGCGCACACACACACACGCTTAGACGTGTGTCTGTGTGCGTGTGTGAAAGAATGATTAATTGTCGATTGAAGATCTTTTCGTTGATAAAAACCGTGTGCGCGACTATGATTAATTCATTAAACCACAAAAATCCTCGAAGTTAAAATTGCAATATCGGAGGAAAAAAAAGCCCAACAAACACAGGTATACACATAATCCTCAAATGCGTGTAATTTTTTTTAAATTTTTTTCAATCATTTTTGCTTCGTAATTCTCCGCGGTGCGACCTTGCGAACGAAATTACGAGTAAATACATGTGGACGGATTGAATAAATCACCTTTCTAGTTTATAGATCATACCGACAATGTACTATATTTATACGGATATGTACACCCGTATTATTTAACCTTATACCTATACGTAACGATCGAAGCGGTTCGATTTTATATCCATTCCGTTTTCTAATGACGGGTTGATGGCGATCATGATACGCTAGCTTTTCATTGGACGCGAAAGAGAAAAAAAAAAAAAAGAAAAAAGATCAGAGAAAAAAACAATTAAGAACGGTGTGAGAACCATGGCTACGCTTGTATGCGCGCATATACATCCTATGATCCTTGCGTCAGGTGCGATCACTGCGGGATCCGAAGTGATCTTTGATCCGGGCTATTCGGAAAGCATAGATAATGACGTCACCGCTCACGACCCGCGTTGTTGTACAGGTGTAATACAGATGAGGAAAATATTTTCAACAATTTTTATTCATCAATATGAATTTTTGTGTCATAACTGATACGGACGTCGGCTGATATTCATAACGTACGCGAAGGAAGAATAAAAAGAAAAAAAAAAAAAAAATTAAGAACTCAACCGATTTATTAATCTGTCTCATTAATTCGGTTCCGTTAGAAGCCCGGCCATTGAAGAGAAAAAAAAAAAAAATTAATGAATGAATAGAATTGAGCGAAAAAAATAAAGCGAATCCAGAGGGGAAAAAATGATGTCCCTGAATATTTTTACATGAATACCTGAATAGGTTGTGGTTGATTTTTAATCACTTATATTCTTCTCATCTGTCAGATATTCAAATATATTTGCGTAACACGTTGAAATTAATCATATCATGCCTAATGGGTGATGGACGCTAAATTTCAAAGAAATAAGATTTCGAGACGTGAATAAAAAAAAAAGAAAAGTTTTGCGATACCTTCGCATCGAATAGTATAACGCGCGACGCGTGATCTCTTTTGCCGTTGTAATGTATACTCGTATACATGTATGTAGGTATGTAGATGCCGTGTATATATATATATGTATTAATTGATATGTGTCACAGCATCTGAAAGCTTCCTTGGAAAAGCGCGCACACCGGACGTTGGAGGAGTTCGTGGGCGATATGACCATTGTCTTTAGGCGCCTCCGCATCGCTTTTATCCCAACCGACTGTACATGTCGAATACAAGTATACGGGATGCATTTTAATTTATGTATAGACTCCTGCTCCCGCTACCATCGATGCGGTTACCGTAGATCGTGGATTGGAGAGGGTTTAGTGAATTTCCAGTAGCGCTGGGAGGAAAGAAAAAAGATTTCGGAAAAGCGCGGTCTTCGTGTAACTGAAACGGACGGTAACGCAGGTGAGGTGCTTCGTTCAAAATCCCGTTTTCGAATGGTATGTGGTGCACTTGTGATACGAAAACGCGAACTTCTCATCTTCCTTGTTTTTTTTTTTTTTTGTTCAAAGACCGGAGGTAGTACATAAAAGTTGCAGCGCGGACTGCTTCTGGGTAACAATTTACATGAGAATGAATCGACATTTCAATTTCTACGAAATGATTTTGTAATTCTCATCCGTTCAATTGCGAGTTTGGAATAATAATAAGATACCGTAGTACGCGTGCTGCGGGTGAAAATTCTCAATCAACATCGGGGCCGCGTCAAGGGCCAGGGAACCCGAGATACGTAATCTAAGCTCTTTCCGTCGAGTTATTTGGTGACAAAATTGAAAAAAAAAATTACCTTTCGATTTCTGTGGAATACGTTCTCCGGTGGTTGGACCCTTCCGGTTTTCGGCACCCGGTGAAAGAGAGAGCTTCAAGAGCTGCATCGCCGGTAGTATTAAAAATTCGGTACCAAATAATAACGATCATAATGATAAAAATAAATATGATCGGAAACGTGGTTAGCATTTCGCTTAATAACTTTAATTACCAACTGTTGGTTTAATTATTGTTATTGGTTTGAAAGGTTTAATCATCGAAGATGTTAACAGATGTGGGTGGGGACGTACGTAATATGCCCTGGGCTGTTTGGAGGCTGATCTTCGTTCACGGAGGGCTGTTAGATTTTATTTATGAATGACCACCTCGGTATTTCAACTTTTTATTATATCCGATCCTCCGCACCTACCTCCCTTCCTCCCTCCGATTTTTCCTCGCTCAATTTTTTTTTTTTTTTTTCTTCTATTTTTTTCACGTTATTTTCATCATTCCTTTTCTTTCACGCATTCTATTTTTCTTCGTCGCGCCGCGATTCTTCGTACACCTTAAAAAATCGTATCTATAATAATATTGCATAATCTGCTGTAGTATTGAAGAAAAAAAAAATAAAAAAAGAAAAAAAAAAAACTAATAATTCCGAGATGGATAATATCCTCTTTCTTAATTGCTGTACTACGATATAATAAATGTATAAAGACGCGATGATCTCACTCCGACTAATTGGAATCACTTCGAATCACGGCTCGTTCCAATGGTCTAATCCGATTAGGGTTAACGATTCGAAATAAACAATCAAATATCGAAGTGGTCCAACTCTCTAATAATCGCGCTATGCCCCGTGAACCGATATGTGAGAAAAAAAATTCCAAAATCAATAAGTAATCTATAATCATTTTCAATTCTGTTTTTACGTTTTTTTTTTTTTTTTTTTTTTTTTCTCTCTTCTTCTCAATTCTTTCGGTGTAATTCTCGTCGGTGAAAACGGAGTAGCTGCAGCGTTGAAGAATCGTGTGTAAAATACATAAAAAGTCGGAGAGTCGATCTTCTCCTTAAGATAAGAAAACCGTTGCCGGTGTGTAAGTTAGGTGGGCAAGGTATCTATAAATATATATATATAAGAGTCGGGAACGCATATCTCACCGTGGTACAGAAAAACACACAATTGAAGGAAGTGGTAGAAGAGATCTGTGCTAAGGTCAATTATTATTTTTTCAATGTGTAATTTTTTTTCATTCTTTTTTTTTCCTTTTTCTAATCTTTTTATTTTTCTAACCATTATGAGGCAACGGACTCCGCCGTGATTATAACTAGACCTAATTCCGAGCGAATAAAGAAAAGAAATAACGTAATGCGTGTAGTACGGATCTACTTCAGAAATATTTGGAAACATTCTTTGTCTTCTCTGGATCAAAGCTTACGCAGTGACTTAACGAAATTGTGCTAAGGTCGCAGAGAAGGCTCAACTTCAATCTGTAAATTGACGAAGATGCCAAAAAATTTTGAATTTTTTTCTTCATCGCTTATTGAAAAGGAGGGGGAAAGAGGGATAGGAGAAATTCTGGGGCTGCGGTGTTTCCAGTAAATTCATCACTGACTCGATTCCGTTGCAGGGAGATACGGGATAGAGGTAGGTGGGTATAATCATTATTATGATGATTATGTAACCTCGTGGGAGTCTGTTTGGTGGATCAGGAAGTGGGAGTTTCCACCTCATAAGTCACTCGGTATTCTAGCTACGTTTATTCTCCTCCAGAACAAGAAGAGGAATAATAAAAATAACCCGTGTATCGTTTAGACGTCGCTCCAGATCCTCGGGGTTAAAAATGAAGACGTTAAAATTCATGACTCGGAAAGTGAGCTGTCACCTTTCGGTTACCCCGCACTTACCCCCGCTACGACGTTCGAACATTGACGAAATTTTATCACTTCTGTTCCTATTAGTATTTATGGATATGCGTTTGTATCCACAGAGTGAATGCTTCGAGATTTCATGACTTCCGTCAGGAATAGAGAAATCTAAAATAACGACGAATCGAGTGCGGAGGTGGTTCGAGCTGGATCTTATTCTTTTCCGTTCGCATTTAGATCGCTAGGGGTACACGGAAGAAATTGAAGATCGGAACGGTGCAGCCGGCTGACTAGGCATAAGAAGAAGAAAAAGGGGAGGGGAAAAAAAGGAGTCTGGATTGCGCGTGCTTTAAAGCTCATATATCACCCAGGCGGACGGATACGCCCCTGGTATTTGTTCAGTCGTGAAGAGGAGGCGAAGACTTTACGGGCGAGAGATCAAACAATTAATAATAACCATCGCGCGCGGAAAGAAAATTGATCGAGGTAGCTGCAGTGGAGAAGAGATGAAGAAGAGGTGAGGTAAGTTAAAGATATACAGAGAATTGAACCTGCAGCTGATAATATGCACCGTAGAGAATCGTCGATACGTACGTAGAACGTGAACCTAATTCAGAGGCAATGATGTTATTCTAAACAAAAACTATATCTATACACTTGGCTTTCTTTATCGCGCGGGTAACCGACGCGGACGATCATCGTTCGATTTATTACGGAGGGCGTACGAGAGTTTTAATCGAATCAAGTGCACGCTGAGGACGATCGTATCGCCACTCCAGCATCGTATTCGGTATAAGTCGGACTGCGGGACGAATTGTCAGTGTTATTCAATATTTAATATCGACGATGATTATCGCGGATCCGGTATTATGAGACTGGTTTTACGTACGGACCGTTTCGGGTCGCGAGTCAGCTCTCGCTGTTCGATGAATTTCGTTAAATTTTTCCAACCAACCGAGCAATACCCGCGAGATACTCCTATAGTTTCTTCGAAGACGCGCAGAGTCGTTTCAGAAGTGCTGAAAAATTTCGATCGAATTAAAAACGTCGAGGGTGAAAATCGAGCCGCGATTCTCCGTTGAACGTGTAAGTGGCGCAATACAGCGTCTACGGATTGAGATCATTGCACGAAATATTAGGGGGATCGTCGTCATCGTCGTCGTCATCATCGCGCGGACTTCACGGACTCGCCCACGATAATTTACCCAGGGGGATTTCTGTGTAGGTACGATCTCGCCTCCGGAGATAAGATCTGGAGTCTCTCACACAACTTGTCCATTGTGGTTAATCGATCGATCGTTCGACGTACGTACGTGCGTCGGTGATGATCAACGGCGAAGCGCGCAATCTTCGCATTTCAGTCCCAAGGATCAAAGGAGAAAAAAAGTCTCCCACACCCACTTGGCTCTAAGTGTCCTCATTTCGTTAAGAAAATAATCGAAATGGCGCAATTCCGTAACTGCTTTTTCAAATACATTCTATTTACGAACGGAGACCCCCCTAAAAGGGCACGCATTGTGCAAAATTTCAAATATTCATCGGCATTCGACTCACACCCACGTTGCCACTTGACCGCAGATGAGCTATGAGAATCCAGATTAGGTGATGCGGAAATGGAAAAAAAAAAAATCCGGCTTATTATTCGGAAATGAACGATCGATAAATCGATTAGCTATAAAGTGAAAGTACAATATCTGTATGGGATTCCGAATTCCGGAATGAAAAATCACGAAAGAAATGCATAACGTTTACGTTTCAGCCCGCGCGTTTGTTCTAGGTATACATATAATACACGTATAATACATATGTTCGAAAAGAATAATAAATACGCATCTACATAAGTTGTCGGGCGTTCGCCCCCAGGTATAATATCTGGGCTCCCTTACTAACAGTTGAAATATGCATGGTAGGCGTAACAGTAATTAATTTTTGCCTGATAATTAAGATATCCAGACCAGAGCGCCGAGTCATGTAACTATAACGTATACCCGAGGCGTCATCAGGCGTCATTTTTCACAGAAGTAACTCGTATCAGCCGCCTTAAACTCACCTGACGTGAAATTCATATCCTTTTTTTCCAGTTTCGTTCTTTTTTCAATTCTACACCGTTCCTTTTCTCCCCACTGGAATAATTCCTCATTTTCGTACCCGTGGTCAAAAAGTTAAAAACTCAATGAAAATCTACAGCCACACGAACTCATCCCGAAATAAGTTAACAACTCCTCCCATATCAAATCACAAAAGAGAAAAAAGGACTCGATTACTTTTCTATCGCATCAGCATTGCGCGTAGGTTTTTCACCGGTGTACACGGTTCTAGCCGAGCCGTGAGAATAACATAGTCCATACATTGCTGCCAATGTATAAATTCAATCTGCAGAAAATCAGATTCGGTCGGTTGTTCGGTAAATTCAGTACAGTGTGGGAGTCTCGGTGGAAGGGTTAAAAGGTTTCCGTTTATAAAATTCCGGGCATAGCCATTCGTGTGCACCAATTTTGTACGCCAGTCCTCCCCACCCCCTTTCTTCCCCGCTGCACTGCAACCGCGATGTAATAACGCTCGAAGAGAAGGCTGAAGGATCGGAAACGGACGCCCTCAGGATCTTCAAACCGTGCCATGGAAACGTATCACGAACTACGCGTTACGATACGCCGAGGGATTTTATTATTTACTTTTTTTTTTTTTTCCCTCATTCCATTCGTTCGATTTGTTTTTTAAACTACTCACTCTCACGTACGGCGAATCGCATATCCTACCTACGTACAATATATATATATTCATCGTATCCTGAGAATGAAATTTACTCGAGCCTAGGAATGATCGCTGAACATTTTGCGTGATTTCCGCGCGGTACAATATGGTCAAGGTCTGCAAAATTGTCTGGTTCAGATTTTTGCGAATATCGATCGATATAAATTCGCGGGGTTCGATCGCGTCTCCGTCGATACCGGGCGCAACGCCGTTAACCACGTCGTCATGAAACAGAAACGGAATGAAATTTCTTTTCTCCGCTTCCACCGCGTACTTTGGAGTTGGAATACCTCATGCCTACCAAGTTGCGACCACATCTACGCGACGAGACGGGACAATGGCACGATAAACTTGTTCGCAAGAATTATGAGGGCAATAAATTCAACTGTGATCCAGTTTAGAACGCGGTCCAATGCGTCTCGCCCTCCCTCCCTCTCGTCTCGCCGCCTCCCGCCCCTATCCCCGTGTAAAATGACGTCATCTTATTGTCATTCCTCTATGGCCCACACAAAGAGCAGCCGGCAGCAGAGCTACTGCCTACTGGACCAGTTTATACACATCCATATTGCTAACCGTAAACAGTATGACATACGATCAGGCATGACCGAATAATATGAATTTAATAATACGGATCGTACGTACGTACGTTGCGCTCCTACCGTAAGACGTATGAATAAAAAATATCGCTTCGTCGGTCGTTCCTCGACATTCGTTGATCCAAATACTCGGTCTGTTGTAAATCACCGGTAAAATCTGATATGTTTCTTCTTATCTCGCGATTAGTTTAGACTTTTTTTTTCCTTCGAGAAGAGACCGCACATGATTCCGTTCGCAGTGGTATCGGAGTATTATTCCTCGCTCAACTGATTCCGGGAGTTGATTATCGTCGACTTAAAACTGGAGGGAAATTTCGCATCTGTCATGTGTCGCTAATTGTGAACGGTCTCTACCTACACGCTAACGTACCTGTATCTGCATATATTCCAGGATTTATGTTTCACATGTTCACGACAGGCTTTGGACGTGGTCAGTCAGCAGTCGCGGGCTTATAGCACCTATCGGGCAATGGAACACGTGCCCTTATGCATATCATCTACATAGGTGTATATATATATACACGTATCCCTATGTATTGGTATAGGAATAATTCATCTAACGAACGATATATATAAACTTGCATAGCGTCAGCAACGGCAGCAGCAGCAGCAGCAGCATCAGAAGAAATTACGTGGTACCCCCCTATGCCGAGGTTCATCGGTTAGGCCGTCACTAGGAACAGCATCTGCTTGACAAGGCGTATAATTAATCCTTAATGACTCTTATAGCTGCCCGTATATAAAACGATCGTGGATTATTACAGTCGCGTTCCTCGCTATTCAAGTGTACATATCCACGGCTAGAATATACATAGAGATATTTTACTGGCGAAATCAGCGCTTTGTCGATGTCAGACGAGCGATTATTTTTCATTTTTTATTCACAATTTGCGGGGCCCGAGTCGCGCTTCCCTAAATGGACCGGACGGTAGATCGTTGCGGATTACGACTCGAGTTGACTCGCGCACGTCTTCGGAATCATCAACGCCCTTAAACGTACGCGCGTTGCAATCAGGCTTCAATCCGAGGGAGAAACTCGCGGCAACCCTTCGTGGATCCCGTCGTCATCGAAGGTTCGTCTTTTCATACCAGAGATTCGGATTTTTCGCCAATCAACGACAGTCGTTATACAGGTGTACCCGTACGGATGATCCGATCCTGGCGTATGATTAATTTGGATTTAAGAAAATCAGATGATATCATTGAGGTTCCGGAATTTCTATAACCACGTTCGTGACGTGGTTAACATGGGCCGCGATGTATTCGAAACTTATACCATACCCGGTTCAACATGTATATTCTCAGAGGGTCATGGGAGATTCCTGGTTTTCGATCGCGAGTTTTGATAGAAGCTTTATAAGGAAGGAAAATGAACGCTGCGCAACTCGCATTAAGAATGTACGTGCGTTTAGTGATAACAAAATGCGAATCCTTCGAGGCTGTTGATCCTTATTACGTATCAAGCGTTTTTTATATTACAGCCTACCTGACTCCGCGCACAACGTACGTACGAATATACGCGAATATCGTGATTCCCATTCGCGATTTTCGAAACCGTGGAAATACTGAAGTCGAGTCGATTCCTCCATTTTCGCGAAGTCTCGTCACACATCGACTCGTTCAACCGGATCGCAACAGTCGAAGTTGGAAGCGCGAGAGTAAAATTGAAAAAAAAAAGGCAAAGAACCGATCAGTCGGAAGTTGGAACAAAAGTGGAGATTTGAGAAAAATTGGACGGGGTCACAGGGCGTATGGTGTAATAATTAAAACGCGATTAGCGCCGCTATACACCCGCACCGTGTTTCGATAAATCAGTTTTCTAGGGGCCCCGATCCCCTTCTCCGTTTAACCCTCTGGGTATCCTGTTACACACCCATAGGAAAAAGAAACGAGATAAAAAGAGGTTCCTAGAGGCTTCCGACGCACGTGAGTAATGTGGATATATAGGTTAACCGATAATTACAAAAATGGTTCGCCGACTGCAAATGTTTCATCATTCACCCTTTGGTGAGTTTTTTTTTTTCCTTTTCTTTTTATTCTATTCTCAATACAAGTCGAAGAGGTCTCGTCGATATCCGGTAAGAAATTTCCCGTTCAATTAAAATTCGCATCAATTGTTTTATCAGTTATTGACGAGCATTTATGCAATGAAAAAAAAAAGAAGGGAAACGTATGCGATCTCCACGAATGGGTCGGCGAAGTGTGGGCTCAGCATAGAGTAAATCTGCTAATTGGGGCGAAAAGCTCGAAAAGCCCCGCAGGTGCCGCAGTCAGGGCGGCGGAAGTCTTTAGGGTTGTCACGACCGGTTACGCGATGTGATGTTGAAGTTGCTATATGTAGATGTATATAATAAACGGCGGGCGGGCGGGCGGGCGCGCGCGCGCGTTATGCCTACGGGCGGAAATGAAGGCAGGTTTTCTGATACGTGAGAATGAGAAACGACGAAGCGATGCGTCACGACGACGACGACGACGACGACGACGACGTTCTAAACAGACGGGTAGGTAGGCGAAATATGCGGGGCATTCAGGCCGAGCTGAAGACGAAGAATGAGAAAAAGGAGGAGAGGAGGAGGAGGAGGCTGACTGGGTGCACCGCAGGTTTATTCCGTTGGCCACACAAGACAGAATGTACGCAATAATACCTCTACACATAGATGCGATATGCAGGGGACCGGACAAACCCTGAGAACAAACAGACCTACTCCTGCCGGCAGAGAATCCGGAATACGCGTGGGCGAATCGTTCGTATACCGCTACGAATTATTCAATTCTATTACACGTTATTACTCATCCCGTTCTCCGATTTTTCGGCGAACGATGCACCGTGTGATTCACATCGATGTCCGGAACATCGCCCGTAATGAAAATCGGCAAAAGTAAATCGCTTTTCGATTTCCTTTGAAAAAGTACAGGTGATCGACGACCGAAAGTTTAGCTTTTTCTTTCCCCGACACGCGGTAGCGACGTTGAATAACGAAGCTCGGAGAAATTTGAAGAGCCGCCACGTTCCGAAGGATCTTCGGAACGAAGAGAAAAAAAAGACACGCGCGGTTTAATCGTGCGGTGGTCACGCATCAAGCATTTCCGCAACGGTTTTGCAATGTAACGTACGGGAGATATCTATTTCTCACGAATCTTATGGTACGTACGTACGTATACGTACGTACATGTAAGAGCCTGGCGAGGTTGATTCCGAGTCAAAGTCCCACTCCGTGTGTTGTACGGAAAAGTGAGTCACAATCAATCCCACCAGGCGAACATGGACGTACGTACGTACGTACCTATATGGGTCATCCGCACAGGCGAGAACCCCGTCGACGGTGAAGCTCACAAATCAGCATTGATGAGTGACCGTTTTCCAATTAAACTTTGATCGCAAATTTAATCAATAATCGTATCGAATCGGATAATTTTTCCCACTTTTCTCCGCTCTTTCGCTTGATTCGTTATTTATTCATTCGTTCTATGATTCTTTTTGTCTTCATTCTCGTCGAGAAAAAATCGCCGCGCCGTTAACCGCGTTGATATTTGCACACGTCGAAGATTATCGGGGATGGACGATCGGACCGGAGATACAGAATTACAATCCTTGGATATAATAAACCGACGCGTGATGTTCAATTATAAACGAATGGAAAATTTAACGTACGTTTTAGCGATTCGGAAAAAATTTCTTCCATTTCTTTTCACCGCATGAATTCTTACGCCGTATTGGATAGGTAATTTCTCATGTTCTCGTACTTTAGATTGATTCCGTATATCATAATCTCTAATCTCCTATGTACATAGAATTAATCCTTGAATATTGCATGTTGAGATCATAAATTCACACCGTTTCACACGGCTACGTGTATGTAGGTATATAATAATTTATAGTCACACTCAAGTTGTTTCAAAATGACGATTTCTATGAGTCTCACGACATCGTTGTTTACATTTGAAATATGTATGGGTGCGAGGAAACTCGTGACATCGTCGCCGTCACCTCGTTTCGTTTGACAAAAAAAAATAAAAAAATAAAAAAAAATTAAAGAGCACCGAATTAGTTAAGACGAGAGGGGAAGGTGGTGCAGCAAAAAACGGCAGATCGACGAACTGTGAAATATGAACGCGTACATACGTATGAAACGTCGCGAGACGAAAGAAAACTGTGGAAAAGAAAAAAAAAAAAAGAAAAAAAAGAGTCAAAATTAAAAATAGAAGAAAAAAGAAGCATGGCGGAGTGTAGTTTCCGGAAACTAGATTCACCGAAGTTAATAGTTACGCTATAACTATACGTGGACTTGCAGAGATGTTCACGGCGATCCTGTGTACCCTAAGCTAATTTAAAGTAACGACTTGTAGCAGCAATTTGTGGACACAATTTGTAGTTTGTACACTTACTAATTTAAACTGTGGGTTTCGGTAATCTTGAGATTTCTCATGCCAATTTAGTACCCCGACCTCCGGTACGCCGTTCTGGAGCCTTATATATATTCTTTGCACTTATAAATATGTACATATATGTATATATGTACGTGTATTTTACCGCAAAACTTTCCTATTATTATAAACCTTTAAGGCGACATATCATGCTGATATTACAAAGCTACGTCGTCGACAGATTTTTCTCTTCAACGTTATAAAACTCGCCGAGTCTCGATGTAACGACTTTTGAAGGGTAATTAACAAAATCAATTATATAGGCTTACACCGACGAGAGTCGGGTGTATGTACGTAAAATGTTTATAGACAGAAAGAAAGGAAGACGGCGATACGGATGAGAAAAAAAAAAAAAAAAGAAAAGAACACCGTTAAAAGTCGAATTGCGCCACGAGTCACGAGGATCGAGTGAAGCAGCACGACGATATACATACGAGTACGTACATAAAGAGAAGTAAAACGGTGGATCATTTGATCTGGCAAAGTGGTATTTGCGGTATATAGTGCTTAATTGGCCTAATAATTATATGCGCGCGTTGCGGGATCTGATTTCGCGCCGCATGCTGTACGTTTTCAGACGAATAAAAGAGCCGAGCGAAAAAAGACAACGAGCCAAAAAACCAAAAAAACCAAAAAAAAAAAATGAAAAAAACTATGAAAGGCAAAGAGAAAAAATTGACAAATAAATTTAAAAGAAAACCAAAAAAATCGAAAAAAAAAAAAAATGAAATTATCTCTAAATGTATCGTAGCGACAGATCAGGTGAGTCGCGCGCGTTAATCGACTATGTGACCTCAACGACGATGTTGAACTCTTGTGAAAGGGTGTACAGGTAGGTACGAGAAATGTGCGCGCGGCTCAACTCTCGATCTCCATCTGTGCAACTCTTACGATATATATATATACGTATAATATGCATATAGTTTAAAGATAATATATCTTTCCTCTTAATTCATTCCCATAAGACCGGGTTTCTTATCCTTTTCCTTCTGTTATTTTGCTTTAATTTTCTTCACGATCCTTTTAATTCTTATATCATTCTCGAAACTCGTTGACAAATGGAGATGTTTTGCTTTTACTTTTCTTAATTCGCTCGCGTATCTCCGTACGGTTGATGAACCATTTAAAAATATGTATGTTACGTATCGAGTTATATTTTGCTTAACTACCTACTTCATATATACCTGTGTACCTAAACATGATATGCTCCGATCTCAATGGAAAAAAATTCACCAACGTTACCGGAAGTCTGTACAAATATCATCCGCACCAATTATCATTTATATATACGATTGCAGACAGCGAGAAACGCTAGTTACAATTTTTTTGATCTTCTTTCGTCATTTTGGGTTTCGATGACTTTTTGATTCACATTTCGTGGTTTTTTGTTTTTTCCGTTCAATGCAGGTGACCGATTGTGAGATGAGGAAGAATCAGGAAATTGTACGGGATGTATACATATACGTATTACGTATGTTGTAATATGTTAATTAAAGTTTTATGGCATCTATATGTGATATCACGCGATTCTTATTCTTTGGGCAAATATCTGATCCGTTCTTAAAAAAGAAATAAATAAAGAAACGAATAAAACAACCCGTAGGCTTTTACAACGCTCCGAAGTTTATACGATTTCGTATAATTGGGGCACTCGTGAGTTTGAGGTATAATATAGGTATAATTATTATCGAATCGGTAATTTTATGGGATGAATCTTTTTTCCGAGACAATATAATAAAATAATCATCGTTTTCGAATAATTGTTCCGGGTTCGGTTATATTGTGATGTTAAAATAAAACGCGATGATAATCGTGAAAGTTATTATTCGGATAATAGAAAGAACCCATGTTTATGAAAGAATAAAAGAAAAAGCTAAGAAAACTAAGGCTGCGCAAGTCTTATAACCGATTCAGTGTCTCATGACCGAAGAATCGATACATCTATCGTACGAATGATATTTTTCAGTACCAAAATAACGACTTTACGATAGAAAGTAGTGTAATAAACCCGACGATCGAGTGACAGTGAACAATAACGATAATGTTGAATTCAAGCGTTACATTAATTTAGCTAGAAAGACCGTTTTTTTGCTCGTGCATGAAGAACAAAAAAAAAAAAGAAAAAAAACACCACGAAACTCTCTCGCGATCAGATGGAAAGATATGGGCCCCGATCGTCGAGAGTTCGTTTAATGGTTCCCCAATCAGTCGCAATCATAAGGGAGAAGAGGAAGAAAAAGAAGCAGCGGCGCGGGGGCCCTAATTTTCCCGCGTAAATCCTCGTAATGCGTGACGTCATCGTACATCAGAGTCGAGCACGTTGATTGGGTGCGAAAATTGGGCCCCCGCCAATTACAGAGTGACCCTAACTCGCGATTTATGGGGTCAGTCGTAACTCACGTAAGGGATAAGCTCGCCTTCGCGCTATAGCGCAACCCGTACATGTACGTATGTGTGCAAGCTTATACATTGGGTAACTCTTCCAATATCCTCTGCAATTTATGTGTACATAAGATGGAATATATAGATGCGCCAAAAAATCAACTCTGTGATTCACACTTTGACTACGGTTCGATATCTTTCAAGTTATCGCTATGTGTGGGATGAAAAAAAAAAAAGAGACGTTGTAGAAAAATGAGACCGATCAGAGAAACATAGATTGGAATCGAATCAACGTTGGTCAATTTCAAACACTGTACGGATAAAAAAAAAAAACAACAAAAGAAAAAAAAAGAAAACTAATGACGGGGAAACGGCTAAGCGGAGAAATCTCGACCGTAAAAATGCGGATGAGCATAAAAATTGATTCGAGTATAGAAAGACGGTCAAAGTTTTCAACCTGCTGAGGTTTTATCTCGCGCATATATCCCGGGATTTCATTGCATCGCATCGCATTGCATTGCATCGAAGAAGGAACATCACCACTAGCACCAGCAGCAGTATGGCGTCCCCGTGTGGGCGAAGAGGTCACGGGTCGCAGACACGCCACAGAGGTTCTCAACGGTGGATAAAACACGCCCCTTTTTTCACTTTTCCAAAAATCAAGCAGCTCACCATGTTCCGAACAACCGCGCGACTATTTGTCGCCGGTAATTGATCCGGTGGACCGAAATATTCACTTGGCAAGAAATCGCGAGTCTACCGGTACGTTAAAAATCGATTTCAGAACTTGTACAGCAATTAGGATTTTATAATACAAGAACTGACTCGGGGTTATAAATTTACGGTCCTGGAACCGAATGGAGGAGATGAAGTGTATGCATCTATGTAACTACATACACGAGTTGCATAGGGACATTTGTACCGGTCAGGCGACAATGCGCGGACAATTTGTCCACTCGCTGCTACATAGTGACAACGTTTTACTCTTATAGTGGATACTCGCGCGCGCTGACTTGTACAACACATTCACCGAGCGCTGTACGGACGAGTGAGTTTTTCGAAATTTCACTACTCGGAGGAAAAGTTTTATACGCTTGAAACAAAATTATCCGCTCGAGTCTATTTGCAAGTTTTCGAGTGACTGAAACGAAAAGGTTCGTCCCATTAAGTTCAACACCCACGTTGATATTCCTTTTTTCTACCAGAACACATGGGTGGCACAGGTTTGCTATAATTTGGAATTAAAAAGACGCTGCGAACCATGTCACTGCATTTGTCGCGTTGTATATGGACACGTTATGTTGAACGATTCTCGAAGAACGCTCGTCACTTCTTCATATTGGAAGAGCAAAAAAGAAATGGGAGAATCCTTTTCATCTATTCGGACAACGGGTATAAACATGTGGGTAGCACCTGTCACCCGTACAGCGGGTCTCTTTTTTGTTTTTTTTTGTTTTCAAGATTCATGTAATAGATAGGTCTGAAACCGTGAACGCATTTATGCATGAGACCAACAGATATATGACTGGTAAGTTGGGACCTACTTCGAATGATCTGAAGATAGGATCAGCTGTGGCAAAGAGGTCCGAGTGTTACCCTTTTGAGAGGATCCATTTATCTCGATCCTATTGTTTTCTATCTTTGCAAAAAGAATATTTTCTCCTAAATTTTCTTCCTGTTGTTGTTTTTCTTTTTTTTCTTTTTCTCTTCCACGCCGTGGTATCGTATAATTCTTCAATTTTCCCGCCAGATTTTATCACTATACACAGCACCTACACGGCGCTATATAACGTCGGCACAGCACGTGACCGGAGAGAAGGAAAGAAACGGTGAAATGAATAAGCAATAGAACCTGCGGAAGACAGGTCAAGAATTTGTGAAATAGAAATGTCGTTTTTCTATTTCCCCCTCTCGCCACTCACCGAGGAACCGTTTTATTCGGGATGAAAAAATTTGTCTCAATCCGGAGGGCGATCGGGGGAATCGACGCAACCCCAAAAAAGCCTGAAATCCATAGTTCGTAGTTTTACAATTGAATGGGAAAGATAATATTTTCGAATTTTCCGAAACCACTGATCGTAGGTAGGAAGAGGGGGAAATTTGCCTTTCGAGAAATGAAGATAACGTTGAATCGCATATTGAGTGATTATGACTCTCATTATAGGCGAAGCTTAAGGAAATCGATGGGGAATAACAAAGTAATGGTGGTTTTCTTAAAATGCATATACATGTACATATACCGGGTTGTTTAGGTATAAGAAGTACATCGCAGAAGCAGTTACACTGATTGCCACGTTCGCAAAGTCTCGAGGGTCCAGTAAGGGATATATACAGTATATAGTGTATACCGTATCTATATGTATACGCGTCCGCGTGGGAACTCACGACGACCATCATCACTTGCCAGAGCCAGAGCTCTTTCCCTTCCTTAAACACCATAAGAGAAGATAATAAAAGAAGAATAAAGAAAAGAGAAGAGAAGAGAAGAGAAGAGAAGAGTGTCTATAAGAGACCGCCGCGTACGTCCGTACCGCGGCAAATATATACCAGTTTATATCCTCCGTTTGTACGTGTGTTAGTTTTATACAAAAGTACATGCGAGTGGAGTACGGACGGAGTACAACAAGTGCAACCGAAGATGAGGCGAGATAATTCCGGGGCGGCTCATCACTCGCGAATTAGCTCACAGGCGCACTCAGAACTCCGACTTTCCAGCGATATAGGGGTGGGTACACACGTATATATATATACGTATATCGGAAACTTCCTCCGCTGCGGCGTACGAGAACGCGGTACGCGCGCTCTCTACAGGGCGATTCACCTTCGAGTCCGAATATGGGAGGAGCCCGATTTCGCCCAATTTCCACTCCGGTCGCGAGAGGTGAAGGGAGGGGGATCGCGCGGCGGCGTGCCCAACGATCGAGAAAAACTAGCGGCAACCGAATATCAGGCCTCGCCCATATCGGGACTTGGATATAATTCGCCCTGTACAATGTGTAATACAGATATCGGCTGCGTTCCGCGACCTTTCGGAATATACACTGCGCGTAAAAATTAGCGGGTCACCCCGTTTCTACTCCTAAAAATGCCCGATTTCAAATCCTCATAACTCAGCAAATAATGTGCGTAAAACGTCGCAAAAAATGTTGTTTTGAAGCTCAAAGCTTAACCTTTCGAATGCCTTTTGTCGAATTGAATTATTTTTTTTTTTCAAAGAGTAATCCTTTTTCGAATCATCTCATGTCAAAATCGCGAAGTGAACTTCCGACTTTACAACGATGCACCGAGTGTCACAGCGTGGGAATGCAATTTTCACGATGATAATCTTCAAGCCTGAAAAGTCTTCTTCAAAATGCGATTTTGTGAATTGATCTACGATTTTTTTTGGCCGAGTTATGTGACCTTGAAGCAATTGTTGTCCCTAAATTTTCGAACGAATGCTCCAAGCGACCCAGTCGACGTATTGAAGTTTTTCAAAAACGATTTTGAAGGTCAAACCTTCATCTTTTCCGAAGTTTACTGCTTTTTTTTTTCCCGATCATTTTCGAAGCTTGGATACCTTCCGAATGAACCCCTCCAAAACACGGTGCGGAAATTCAAATTTCGACCTTCAGTAGGTCGCAGAAAAATGGCGGGATAGGTGGCACGTGATACCATCTTCGAGTTTGAAGTGTCCCTTTCAAAATGCGTTTTTGTAAGTTAATTTACGATTTTTTTTGACAGAGTTATTCAACTTCGAACACGGATGGAAGATTGAAACGTTACCTCCGGCATCGGCATTACCAAAGGTGTACCACGTGGAGGTTGCTCGGTAGGATTTACACCTCGTGTGTAAGTGTGCATGTGTTTAGCGTGTACAAGAGATCAGGACCCCATGGTTCGTCGATTCCACGGTATTTTTTGACTCCAAACCCTCTCTGGTACGTGTGTGAGTGTCAGAGTGCGGTATTTTTCGCCAAATTTCGATTAAAGCTTGACCAAGCTCGGCGAATTTTTTTTTTGGAAAACGACATCACTCTCCTCGACCATCCAGCTATGAGTCCGGATTTAAATCCCATCGAGCAGGTCTGGGACATGGTTGGACGGCGACTAAGAGAACGCCAGGAACAACCTCGAAACCTCGCCGAGCTTGGTCAAGCTTTAATCGAAATTTGGCGAGAAATACCGCACTCTGACACTCACACACGTACCAGAGAGGGTTTGGAGTCAAAAAATACCGTGGAATTGACGAACCATGGGGTCCTGATCTCTGGTACACGCTAAACACATGCACACTTACACACGAGGTGTAAATCCTACCGAGCAACCTCCACGTGGTACACCTTTGGTAATGCCGATGCCGGAGGTAACGTTTCAATCTTCCATCCGTGTTCGAAGTTGAATAACTCTGTCAAAAAAAATCGTAAATTAACTTACAAAAACGCATTTTGAAAGGGACACTTCAAACTCGAAGATGGTATCACGTGCCACCTATCCCGCCATTTTTCTGCGACCTACTGAAGGTCGAAATTTGAATTTCCGCACCGTGTTTTGGAGGGGTTCATTCGGAAGGTATCCAAGCTTCGAAAATGATCGGGAAAAAAAAAAGCAGTAAACTTCGGAAAAGATGAAGGTTTGACCTTCAAAATCGTTTTTGAAAAACTTCAATACGTCGACTGGGTCGCTTGGAGCATTCGTTCGAAAATTTAGGGACAACAATTGCTTCAAGGTCACATAACTCGGCCAAAAAAAATCGTAGATCAACTCACAAAATCGCATTTTGAAGAAGACTTTTCAGGCTTGAAGATTATCATCGTGAAAATTGCATTCCCACGCTGTGACACTCGGTGCATCGTTGTAAAGTCGGAAGTTCACTTCGCGATTTTGACATGAGATGATTCGAAAAAGGATTACTCTTTGAAAAAAAAAAATAATTCAATTCGACAAAAGGCATTCGAAAGGTTAAGCTTTGAGCTTCAAAACAACATTTTTTGCGACGTTTTACGCACATTATTTGCTGAGTTATGAGGATTTGAAATCGGGCATTTTTAGGAGTAGAAACGGGGTGACCCGCTAATTTTTACGCGCAGTGTATATATAATATTCGTATGTACCTACTTTCCTGGGAGATTTCACCGCGCGTCGTGTATCCTTGAGGAGTACACGTTCTCCCGCGGTGTTTCCGGGAGCGAATAATCGACGCTTCACGCGCGAGCATCGTCGTCGTTGCCGCTGCTGCTGCTGCTGCTCCTGCTCCTGCTGCTGCACAATCGTTGATGAGAGTTTATGGGCGTAATATTCCGCTATATATATATACGTATAGATGAAATTGAAAGCTGGTAGTGCGGAAGTCTAACTAACGATACGACAAACAGTTCGGTTTGAACGAGTTATCTAACCTGCTTCCAAGTTCCGTCGGAATTTGAAAAAAATCAGAATAAATAGCAGCGATGCTGCGGTAGTTTCAGATAGCCGGGGAAGCCTGACATTCACTTAAATTTCACTTCGCAATTATTTGATCTATATGCACGTTGGTTTTCAGTTCTTGTCTCTGTGAGTTATCTCGCAATCTGTTCCAATAATGCCAATCGCACACCAGCTGAGTAACCGGGGGCCACGATAAATTCGTACCATCGTATCTGTAGTTCGCGGCCATTATCCCGCCCGGAAGTCGATCGTAAAAACGTTTTTGGAAACCGTTTTATTATGTTTGGCAAAATCTTTTCCTCCTTCGGTGCTGCCGATTTTTACTGCGGCTTTCGGTTGGCACGCCGACGCAGTAAAATAAAATGGAATAAAAATCGAATAGGGAGAAGCGAGAGGTCGGTATGTTATTGTAAGGTAAACGATTAGTCAAAGCTCGTAATGGCGATCGGCTCGGTCTTTTTGAAGATCTGGGAAATTTTGGTTTATTGCCCGATCGTGTCCGGAGTGCCTAGATTCTTCGGTTTGCTGTTTTTACAAAATCGAAAATCTCGAAATTTCGGAATAATGGAATCGCGGTGGGTGCGGCGCGTGGGTGTCATAGGAAAAGCGTGTACATCAAGGGTGTGCGGAGATGAAAATGAACAATGCGAAATGTGTATGTCAACACTTGCGGGTACACCGTACGCAACATCCTGCTTGAAATGAAGGAGGTGAGTTTATTTTATTTCACTTCGCTTCGTTATTATATTTATTGTATAATTTTTTTCTTTCTCTCCCGTATCGCGTTGCCGTTGCCTTTGCCGTTTAGGTGATAGAGGAGTAGCAGCATCGGCAATGAGTAACTCCTTCGCATTTCCGATTTAATCCGCAATGTGGCGCGCTTTGAATAGGTATATTGTATTTGCATAAATCGCGCGCGCGCGTTTGTGGGAGGACAATGAAATGGAGGTGAGTGAACGAACTGACAGTGGCAATAAATGTGAAGGTCCTTTACCGCTGCTGCCTGCTGATGCTGCTGCAGCTGACACGTCACTTGTAATGCATCCAACGTATTGCATAACTACTGCACAATTGTGTTTGAGAACGAAAAATGAATCAATATAAATGTACGTGAATAAATAAAAAGATGCACCGAAACTATCGTACCCCAAAATCACCCTCCGATTTTATCACCTCCTCGGTAACGATCGTTCAAAAATATGTATCATTTATACCGTCGATATCCTTTGATATCTTCGGACTTCCTGCAAAGTAATTCACGAGGATTGGAATTTTCAATTTTTGCAGAGTGATCGATAATTGGAAAATTCACTACGTTACGAAGAATTGAGTTTTTTCTTTTTTTTTTTTATAGAAACCTTTGAAATTTATGCGATTCTCTTATTCACGCACTATTGATCGTGTGGACGTGATTTTACCGTAACGTAGATAATAAGCATATATTAGAATATATGACGCCTACGTAGCTATACGTACACGTACCTTAGTTTTCTCAGACTTCCTAACAAGGGACAATGTGTAACAGTTTCTCATTTACCGCTTGCAGGTATAATAGGGTATGTGCGTGTGTAAACGTAACGTTGAATTAGAGATTAGTCATCCGGTCTCGATCGAATAAGATTATCCAAATCAACCGAACAGATTCAATTAAGAGTCGAACGAACGAATTTTTATTTCTTCGGTCGATCGAAATATCTATTTTATCGGATTCGATCGAATTATGCTCGGTGGTTTTCCAACTTTGATTGTAGATATATAAGAATAATGCGAATCGTATGGCTGTCAAGAAAATAAATAAAAAAACTGAGCAGAATCAGAAGTCACGGTATTTTACCTCTCTCTCTTTTTTCTTTCTAATTATTCCGTTCAGAACGCGGTTAACTCACGGGGGTAACTCAATTTGTAGTAACAAACGAGCATAATATGATAATTTGATCTATCCGCATAGCACGTTTTAGACTTTTGACTCTAGGGTTACGGTTATATCTCCTTATAGGTGGCAGGTTTAAGGTTGCGTTTTCAACTCAAGGATACGGCTGTATACGTGTAACGCGATGCAGATCCCTCGGGGAACCCCTGCCTGGCGACTGTCATTTGTTCACGTCCGTCAATACGTCATTGATAGTCTTGTGTTATGCAGCAACTGTACAGGGTGATCCGTCGGGGCTTAATTTTTAGTTATAGGAGTTTGAAAAGTGGTCCCGTCTGATTTTTTTTTTTCCTTCTCTTATTTCGCCTTCTATTTTTTATGTTCTCCTATTTTCAATTTTTTTTTTTTTTCTCTATTTTTCCTATTCGTTTCCTCCGCATAACTCGGGATTGACAGGCTTCGGCGATTGCGTGTCAAAAGTTTTTCTAACACTCTACTCTATAGCGGAGTAACAGACACGTCATGGTTAGCAATTAAGTCACTACCAATTTTCATAGTCTGCAAGGTACATATTATACCATATGTACTATTATAATTACACTGCAGCACGTGTACCGTACACGTACTCCGAAGTGTAACTTTCAAACGAGCCAAAAAGTTTTCACCGCTAGCGCCGCGGTTAAGAACAATAAATCATTTACAGTTTTCATTATCGGCCCAGAGGCGCCGTTCAGTTTCCGGATAAATTACGATACAGCAATACGGTTGTCTCGTTAACCTTGTTGCAAATGATCAGCGTCGATTGCGAAACAGGACACGGAGGAAACGACGGTCCACCCCTGCGATGATTTTCGTCGTTTTGTTTTGTTTTTTTTTTCTCTTCGTTTCTCACCCGGATTTTGTTTTTTGAAAAACATCGACCTCACGCGAGGCGGCCATTTGTCAAATTTGGAATCAGAGATCAGAGGTATCGTTTCTCGATATAAAAATCTCATTTCCAATCATTACCGGCTCTCCATGTATATTATATACGTGGGCACATGCGGTTATATGGGATCTTTTAGTCTCCTTTGCTCCTACGAGATGCCATAAATAATAACAAATCGCCGTTGGGGTCTATTTATTTTCAAACTAATTTGTTACAATCACGCGCCCGCTGACTAAACCCCGAGTACGAGGTATACGTGTATATTGTACGTATGTTAAAAATATATACATATATATACATATATGTATAATATATACGTATTAGGAGGAGGAGGTATCGGATGCCTGACAGCCAGCAGCTGATCTTTAAGATCTTACGGCTGCACGGACGTCTGTCTAACTTCGGATGGATGGTTGCACGCCTCTAGTTCAGACGCAATCGAGTATTTGTCAAATACAATCTAACGCTTCTTTTAACCAGCATTATAACCTTTCGGCTATACATCCATTCGGCAACTTATCGGTACCGGTGGTTGCTCGAAAACAATTATCACCGTTGCAGCTAAAATGCGAGAGGACACGTGAGAGGAATTGTACCTTTTTTGTGTACGTCGATGGTAATAAAATACATTCGCTAAACGCTATACCTACGATAAAAATTATCATTGAGACGAATGGCGGATCGTATGGTTTGAAATACATGAAACTTTCGTTTTATTACATCTCGTCGTTTACAATTGAGGGGGGTAACGGGGGAATTGAATATCCTCGAATTATATTAACGAGTACCGGAAGAAGACGATGAAAACGTAAAGGAAGATGAAAAAGGAGGAGCTGCACGGTGGAGATCCTTACGGACGATAAGAAATAATATCCCAAGAAATGAGGACGGTAATGCAACATACTCACATATCCATTCAGTCATCTCTATCCATCTCTCTTTCTCTACTCGGTATAATAAAGTTGTCGCTGCGGAGGATGGCCGTTATTATTATGACATCCCTTCAACTCGAAAGTGGATATAAAAGTGGAAAACACATTTTATATGGAGGTCCCAGTCATCTGCATTCATCACGAACCAGCGTTCACGTATTACCTTCAGGCGCACCCTTGCGATACACGTTACCGCATCAGCGGACTCATTTCTAATAATCTGTACAAATCCATCGATTTTAAGTTTTCTCTGACCCACTAAAATTTTGTCAAGTATCTTCAATTTAAGCTTAATTCCAATCACATAATTCAATCAAATTTGAACAAGCCCTTCGAAAGCTCAGTTTTCTTCTTCTGGAAATGATTTTTTCGAAACCAATTTTTCGTTTCTTTACGAGCGACAAAGTTTTTCAGAATAATATAAACTCGCGTTCATATTTCAAGACCGGCTGAACTTCAGTTCGTCACTTTTTTTCTATCACGATCTCGAAACCACCCCGTGTATCGATATGACGCGCGAAGAGATCCGAAGTGGGTATATAAGAGACGCCCCGTGGGGTCGGTTTCGGTCGGGCTATATTGTACGAGTATAGGAGCATATAGTAGGTGTACATATATGTATACATAGTATATCGATATCGCGCGCGTCCTGCGGGACCGAGGGGCCTGATGCCCGATACCCCGAGAAAGAGAGGAGAGTAGAGGGGCAAAGGGGGTCATATTCCCAAACCACGTGCGTGTCGGACGCCGCGTTGCGTTTTCCAGTATGGACCACTGACTGTGCACAATTAGGTCTCTGCGCCGAACAAATTCATCTTCGTTGGTTACGCGCGCGTTTCGATATTCCGTTATCAATCATTCTGAGTAGGTACCATCGAGCGGCGTTCAGCAGCATCTATGTATTATAGATATATGTGTACGTACGTATCGCGTACATGCGGCGTGTAGGTAACGATATCGAACGAGAGAACGGGAGAAAGAAGAAAAAAAAAAAAAACAAATGTCCGAAGAAGAAGAATCGAGTGGAAAATTCAGCTTTATTACTGCAACGTTTTTCTGCACTTTGAACTATCACGTTGTGTGTCTCGCGTCAAAGTTGCACCGCACATGTCGCAAATATCATATACGTACGTACAGCCATCCGCTCACTTCTACATGTGAACAGTGTGCACAATACGAGAATCACCGATTGCGAGTAGGTATAATTTACATGTGTACATGAGTTTTCTCGTATTTCACCATAAATATTCTCAACAAAGGAATTATATACCTTTGACACAGCTGCAGTGAATCTCTAATCGCTTCGATACTTAGGCTTATTCGATTCTTGTTTGGTTTTTTTTTTCTTCACCGTATCGCCGCACATCGTAAGAATCCGGTAATTTTTCATGATTTTTTTTGTCCATGAAACGTACATCTTTCCTCTCTTTTTTTTTTATTTTTTTCTAACGGCTATCGAACGCTGAATTGATATTTTCTGCTAATTGTATCGCCCACGTGTTCGAATGACCTCAATTTTCAATCTTTGTCCGTTCCGCGGTACCTCCGACGATTCGCGCGGTACGCGGAATGCGAAGACGCGAGGATGCAAAAGAGGATCAGGTGGATTTATAATACGAAGTTGGGGACAGTTCGGAGTGAAAAGAGCAAGAAGAAAAGAGAAGAGATCTTGTCGGCCTACAAGGGCTTAAATTACAGAGCAGAAGCTCCGGCAGCAGCGGTATAACAGCGGCGAACGCGCGGGGATTAGGAACGCGCCGCTCCGGTAGCCGGATTCAGTTTATTTATTTTTTCGTTCCTTTTCGTTTTTCACCTCATCTTTTTCTTTCTATCGTATCTCATCCGTTTATAATACACCTCGTGAATATACGTTCCGAAGCTCGCAAAAATTTAGCAGATGAAAATATATATAGTAATAATTGATCAAAATCACCAACGAACGCAATTTTTCCAGAGAAACAAGGGGAATGCGAATCGTTGTCTATTTGAATATTCATTCAATTTATTTCATTTCTCGTCTTCTTCGATTTTCTTGTAAGTTTTTTTTTGTTTTTTTTTCATCAAGATCGCAGATATCTGGGTATAGCGGAAACTGCAACGAGTGACGTCATTGCGGAGAAAATCGCGAAATCTAATCACGTATGCGTACAATGTTCCTTGTATAGCCAGTTCCTTTCTGTATTCGTATATACGCGCGATAATGTATACGTTTACAATACATACGGTAGCGGATGCATGTATAATATGTTTTCCCATGAAAAATAGATAGATAGATTTTGATTATCGATTATACGAAAGTTGTTCCAGGCCTTATTCCGTATAGCTGTTGAAGTACGTATACATATATACATATATACATATATGCAGGATATAAGACGTGCATCGCAGTGAAATTGTAATACCAACAGATGATCGTGACGAGAACTGACTGAGAAGAGACGTACACGTATAATCTACCTATCGTGTACGTACGTAGAAATATAAAATACACGCACAAGTTGGTAGGCATATAATAGCCGTAAAAAGGGAGGAGAACAAGAGCTGCTTCTGTTGCCGTTGCTGGTGGCGGTGGTGGTGGTGGATAGAAAAAAAAAGTAAAAGAAAGGAAGGACTACGAATTAGAGAGGGGAGAAATGAGGAGTAGGTATGATGTACATGTATACGTGTGCGTATACATGCATATATGTACGAGTATAATAATGCACCCTGCACTGAAACTGCAGAGATTCACAATAAGCGCGGATCGCCCGCGCGCGCGCGGCGTTACTTCAAAGCTAAGAAGACGAAGGAGGATCGGAAGAAAAGAAGAAGTCGTAAGACGGAATAATCAAAATTAAAAATACTAGAAAAAGTACAGGGATCAGTAGACCACGCTAGGTACCCTGAATTATAGCTAATCTCGTTGCTATTAGATGATGAACGAAATGTATTGTAAATGTGTAAATATACGCTATACTGTATATATATATAACATGAAATATGCAGATCCACGGAAACGAATTTTCAAATCACATAAAATCACAAAACCGCATATCTCGTGGTTGGAATTAATGAGGTAGCGGGGTACCTCTCTAGGAATCACCGTGTACCTAGAAATCTTTCTCCTTTCTGTACTAAAACGAGAAAATAATAAAGAAGAGAAAAAAAAACAAAAAAAAAAAAAAAAAAATAGAAGAAAAGTAGAATTGTAGAAATGATATGGAAGAGAACAAAAAAAAAAAAAAAATGATCAATGTATTATTACGGCAGACGGATTTTAATCGTAATAATAGCTAGTTAAACAGATTACAAATAACGTCTCATTCTTCGTAATCTTTTTATCCCGAATCTTATTCTAAAACTAATATCGGAACGAAACCCGCAATTTTGCGGTCATGGAAATACAAAACTGATCCCTCACCCCTCCCTTTCCCTCTACTCCACTTCACTTTCCTTCCTTCTTCTTCTTGTTCTTCTTGTTCTTCTCCTTCTTCTTACCGCTGCCGAGAATAAAGCTCCGTAACCGGGTGCACAATATAATACAATACTTGTGTTTGTCTTATAAATTTAGTCCGCGAGGCGATAATAAAATTTGTATATCATCTCGGCTTGAGAATTTCCACTATATTCAGACAATATTTTACCATTCTTACCAAGGACTAATTTTGAATGCCATTAGTTAGCACACGCCGACTGTATACCTTAGAGCCGTTGCTCGTATACTTCAGCCAACTGTACCGTACACGTACAAACCACCGAGTAAAATCCAACCCGACTCAACCTAACCCCGCGCAGAACGAAATGGATTGTTATTTTTCGAGTTGTGTCTTTTATTTTTATGATTCCTACCGCCGAGGGTTTGCTATACATACACATCCGTAATACTGCTACTGATACCGCCGCGGAACTGAAACCAAAAGGACAAAGACGACGCGGAAAGAATATTACAAATCGAGCAAAAGAAAAACGAAGACAACGAATCTGCGAGACGAGGCGCTTCTGTATTACCTCCTGATGCACCATCACCCTGGCTACCATATAACTGCTGCCCCCGTCCGAGTGTATAAGCTTTGAGACCCCTCCCGCCGCTATCTTTTTGCTCTTTTCTTTTTTTTTCTCTTCGTTCGTGTTCTTGTTTTTGGTTTTCTTTCTCATCCCCCCCCCACCCTTCGCCGGGGCTGCCCATCTCTCGGAAATATTATACCGTCTACTCTCAGGCGCCACTACCGACTATAGAGCAGACGAATTTGATTGAATTCTTGCAGAAAAGACGACTACTATAGCGTCGTATAGGTGTGTATAGAATCACCATTATCATCATCATCATCATCATCATCATCATCATAATCATCATCATCATCATCATCATCATCTTCTGCTCAGCAATTTCGATGATTATTAATTATTTTGTTTATTATACTTTCGGTTGTTGTAACGGATAGTGTGGATCAGTTGGATGTTGAAATACCAATTGATTTGGTTGATTAATGAATTTCAAAAATTAATTTCTACCGCTTCTTTCTATCGTCCGTTGTTGTAGACACACACGTACGTACGTACGTTGAGGTATCCATACACGATTAAACGGGCGATAGAAGTGAAACTTGTGGAAAACTGAAAATATTAGAAACATGTTTGCATTTTCTATATCGCAGGGCGTGGTTTATACCGCGGTGCCCACTCGACAGAGGCACGAGGTGGAGAGTATTTGACTAATGTTCATACCGTATTCCGCACGCACAGCGAATACGAGACAAACCAAACCCTGCGTATTATGCACTTTGGGCACATGGGCATGAGGTGGATGGATATTGTAAGTAGTGAAAGGAAGGTATAGACACGTATACCTATACAGGATCCACCATGTGCTGAGATTTCTAACTAAGCAATTAAACTAATTCAATCTTATAATTATCGATCTGAAGATTCCCATCTTCTAAACTGCCTAATTTAAATCTCGTATATACTATACGGTGCGTAGAAGAGCATACCACTCGTCTCTATGCGGAATGATTGACTCGCTCTGATTGGTTTTTTTTAATGCAGATCCAATTCAACGAATGGACGCCTCGTAATTAGAAACTGGTATGTACGCTGTGCGTACACCGGTGTCTACATATTCTAAATACACGGCTAACGAGCATTGTCTTCGACCATTTATTGCCACCAACTTATTCCGGGTGTCAGAAATTGACTGAGGTCAACTTTCACTGTACATATAAAACACCCTCGGGGTTTTCGGTCGACGTCCATTTTTTCCTCCTCTCTCTCTCTCTCTCTCTTTTCTATTATTTCCTATATCCCAGTCGTTACGAGTCCCGAAACGCTAGGACTTCTTTTTCAATTTATTTTGCTCGATCGTTTTCGAACGACCATAATTCTTACACGTAGATATACGTCATTCCTCGGAATTATCTCGACACCAGATCATATCGTCGAGGACCTCATCGAAGTCCTGTACCTCATCACATTCGCCAAAAAACTACTGCGAATCCGAAAGATAAAGCGGTGCATAGTTCCCGAGGCCCGAGTAAGTCGGGTTGCCCGCCTCGAGGCTGTAGCGAGCAAAGGTTCGTGTCTTACGCATTCGTTGAAGTCTCCTCCTCCGTCCCTACTATACGTACGTACGTACGTAGAACTTTGGCTCGCCGCAAACTTTGTGTTATACTGTTACGTATCACGTAGCACTGTACTCTGCCGTATGTTGGATACACCTTGTGAGTATATTCTTCGATATTCGATTTTCGGTAGCCTAGACTGATTGATTGCCCATTGTTTTAAAAATGCGAGCTAGTAAGTCTCGCGTTTCCTGGATGAATCAACCACGTGAAATACCCATGTTACCTGGCTATACGTACGCAATGATAATAAATATCGTATATATTAATACAAATATGATCGTACAAGTACGCGATGGAAATAATACCGGATTGATCGATCACGATCTAAAAATACGACAATCCATGAATAATCGATAAAATTCACAAATTTACATACTTATACACGGCGACCGTATTATACTCGAATCACCTACATACGCGGTCCCTGCAATTAATTTCACCTCCAGTCATAGAGTTAATAGAAATACAATGTGAGTACGATTGACATTCGATGTTTTTTTTTTCGTTCCACTCGAATCAACGTATAACGCGTGCACGTGTTAAATTCCATCTACTCAAAATTTTTTCCACCCTTTTTCCAACTGAACGTTGAGTCTTTTCGCCAGTTTACTTTTACCCACGCACCTTCACGTGTATCCCGTGATTTCCGAATTTCGTTATACGGATTGTATATAATATTATTACACGTGTATGAGATGCGAATCGATTATATGTCCAACGCTTATGCATACGCCGGGCGAGAGACTTTAACGACCGATCGGAATATTTATTACGTTACGATGACGTTCGACGCGCGGGACAACACGCGTGCTGCTACAGGTACCCGTGTCTACGTACACACATATATCTGTCGAGTGTAAAGTATATATGTACACGTGATAAACAACGTAGAAATTTCAACGTATTTGAAAAAAGTTAACCGCAACTAGTCACATACATTCATCTTTCGGAACGAAGATGAGCTCGATTACATTAACGTGTTTGGACAGCGAAAAAATAGAATAAAATGAAATAAATAAATTAAAAATGAAAAAGTAACACTTACGACCATTGCTCGTCCGGATGAATAATAAAAAACGATATTGACAAAAAAAAATTAGAATTGGAGAAGAGAGAAGACGAACCGATCTTGGAAATTTACGAATATTATATTATACGCTTATTCGGCGTCGAACGCTTTGGAACTAAAGTGTTCCTCGCCGATCACGGAGCGTGCGAAACTCGACTTAAGTTTAAATGTAAAAATAGATTAGCAATTTCAAAAACTGACTAGCGGGTTCTAATGGGGACCGTTATTCTTATTCAATGGAATGGCATAGTCGTGAAATTATAATTACGATAGAACTATACATGCGAACAATTGATTGGTTTTGGTAGTCTTTGTTTTTTTCTCCAAAGGATGTAGGTATACGCGTGAGCATTATACGGCATATTACCTTCGACGAAGCTTCAACCCCAGGAGTTGCCTCCAAATTACATCCGTCATATTCGTCGACCCATTTTTTCGTTGCGACGTTCCTCCATCTGAAACACCACGAGAGTGGAAAAGATTAAAGTGAACTGCAATTTTTGGCTAAGCCGTCTTGAAAAATCTACACCTCTCTCGAATCACATCGAATATACTCAGGTCTTGAAATATCCACGAGATATATATATATATATATATATATATATATATATATATATATATATGTATAGATATATAACATATGTACGCAAAACCTATTAATATGTATTATTAATGTGTTTGTAAGTTGTGCGATTAATCAAGATGGACCAATTTTCGAAGCTGCAGCAGCAGCAGCAGCAGCAGCAGCAGCAACAGCCGTAACAGAGGTAACCGTGGAGTGCGCGGCATCGTACGATGATGTAGCCACGATTTGTCAAGAAATATATCATATACATAGGTATACCCACACATAATCTGGTGGAATAGCGAACCACCACGGCTACGCGGTGGTCTCGTGTTAACTTCTTATAGTTATTTCGTTCCTATTTATATCTGTAGCAACAACATTATATTATGAAAATTAACATCCAACGAACCAACGGCGTACACAGCTGCAATACCACGCATACAAACGAGAATCACTGGAAGCTTGTGCGATGACAAGAAGATCGATGCGACACTTTTGACCCGCGTGCAAGTGTGTATATTCGTCGCCGTACGCATACGTATATACATGGTACATATTTACCACGTCGAGAGATTGTAAATCGCGTGTTATATAGGTATATGTAAACGTGTATATATATATACATCGTTCTGTTATATCTCTGCGGATCATTTCATACGCGGGCACGCGTTTTATCGAACACATTTTCAATTCGCACCAGTATTGGGTCATTTGTTTATTTATTTATTCATTTCAATTAATTCAACCGAATTCGAGAAAAACAAAAAAATTCTTAACCAACTGCTCATTTCGACTGACCTCGTACGCGAGCTCTATAACTTTCCGCTCGGGTTCTTAACATTTTCTGTCTCCGCGCGTAAGAACGGTCCTCGAGAAAAGAAATTTGGAAATCGATGAAATCGATGGTGACGACATTTCTAAAGCCGGAGAGCTTTTTGTAAAACTTCCTCTCCTTCGATTTCCAAAAGTGACAAATATGGATTGATCACAGATTTCAATGATCGGGTTCACATTGGATGAAATCGAATGGAAAAAATTGCGACAATTCTTCCCTCAATATTCTCAGGGGATGGAGGGAAAGAAACGAGGAAACTTACGATCGTATTTCCGATAGGTTGACGGATAATTGGCGATGACACGGTCATCGTACGATCCACCATAGTTTGAGAACCTCTGTAGGAATATTCTGTACTACCATCAGGTCTATAAGACGTAGACCACTAGACCGTTCTCAAGCACGGAGGCCCCATTACTTGTGTCCACAATGTCGAGATATTAACCTGCTTCACCTGAATGCACGGTCCCCGTTCTCCTCAGTTTCTCTCCTCTTCTCTTCACTTCTCTTCTCTTCTCTTGGAGTATCTTCGCAGCTCTTTAGCTATCTCATATACCTCGCGAAGCTACGACGTCGTCTCCGGCGCTGCCGTTGCCGTTGCTCTTGTCGCTGCCGTTGCTGCACTTGTCCTGGAATTTCCCTTACGTTGCGTTGCGTTGCTGCCGCAGCAGCGGCGGCGAGAGGCGAGAGGCGCGTATACGTATACGTTCGAGAATTAAGTGTGCAGTTTGGTTGTTTCCGCGTTTCGATATACATATGCCCACTTAACGCATAAGGATAGGCGGGTATATATAACCTTCCTTATTTCAATACACCGTCCCCGCGCGTATACCCCGGTGAATGCGCGGATTTTTCTATCGACAAAAATATAAGCCGCACGGTATCCGCGTATTTAGCGCGCCGCAGTCATCAGAAACTAACAAATTGAATAAGGGAGAAAAAAAAAGGTTGGAGAAAAACGAGGGAAAGAAAAATCCCGTGCGCGCCGCACAAGTAATTTAATATCCTCGCGCGTTACTGCGCGTCTATAACTATACACACACCGTAATTAGAATTAACTATATTCCGAAACGAATTGGATGATGAGAATCAATTAGCACATATCAGCAAGTCATCCACATTATGCGTGTTCTTCACGGTGTTATATATGTGTAATACATATTTGGTTACAAAATCACAAACGACGCGTTGTATGTGTAGTACGTTCGGGACTTGTGCAGAACTGTGTAAATAGAAGAATATTGTACCGATCGGACGACGAAGAAGATCAAGGCGCGCGTCAACTGTTTGTCTCATTTGTTACGATATTGCGGAATAATAATACACTATAGGTGGTTCGTATTATCAACCACCGTTACCGCCGTCTCGAGATCGCTACGGAGCAAAAGATTGATTAAATATATGATACACGAGTGGGTTTAAGAAAAAAAAAAAAAAAAAAAAAAAAACGACGAAGAAAATAAAATTGACAAATGAATTAAAAGAACAGCGATGACTGTGTGAAATTACAACTCGTTGCAAATGAGCGAGTGTGTAATGAATTATCGTACGTATAATCATGAGAAAAAAAAAACAAAAAAAAAAAAAAAAAGAAGCGGACGAGATCGGGAAAAATGCGGAATAAAAGAGGAGAAGAAATTATTGAATCTCGAAGCGGTCCTTAAACACCGTGCATCTCATATTGCCGCGATGAACATCTGATGCAAAACTAATTTTTAATCAGTGACCGCGTTTATGAATACCTGTCTAATATGGGTGTACGTATATACATACATATATATGTAATATAATTTACGTAATAAATTCTCGTTGAATAATTGCACCGATGTGCTGTTGAACCTGTAGTCGCATCGCATATAATATGATTCGATATGTATTTACCTCGAGTATAAAGATTTTCCGAATGAAATAAATGGAAAGTTTATGTGATGGGAAGAAAAAGAAGAAAAAAAATTAATAAGCACCTCGAGAAAGGGAAGAATAAAAAAGAGAAAAAAAACAAAAACAAAAACCATCTCGAACAAATTATGTGATGTATATTGAACGGCAATTTTTATTCCCGTGTATACGCCGCAGTTTTTATAGCATATCGTAAAACTAATCCTATTAAGTAGCGCGTATTATTATACTATATTTTTGCTCAATTTCATTTATTTATTTTATTTAATTTCGCAGCCACCTCGGTTATACTATGAAAAGCAAGTGTGTTGTGTGCGCGCGAGCGCGCGCGCGCGCGTTAACTTGCCAGGTAATCCGTCTAATTGTAGTAATTAGTGTCTCTTCTCGGTGGTGAATGTCGTTCGAGAGACCAAGTGATCTAAGAAGAGCTTACGCTAGACGGTGTGCACATACGTATAACGCGGTTGCACGTACGCCTGTGTAGTTTTACTACGTATATATAATGGTGAGCGAATCTCCCGATTCGCTCTCGCCGTGGATTATTAACTTCCAGAGATCAAGGACTTTATTTTCCGCACATCGGTGGTGCGCCGAGTGGGAAACGTTCGCTTAGGTTTTTGTGAAACCGATACCTCCGCTAACCGTAATATTTAATCGACTAATCCGAGCGGCTCGTACGCCGGACTCGGTGTTCCGTAATCTTCGAAATATAGATTTTATTTCACTTAGAGATGTCGAAATGCAAAATGCGATGGCAAAAGTTCAAAAATTCAAATCTTTAGAGGATTTCCGGCCATTTCTCGGGGTGAATTCCGAGCGGATCGATGCGGAGATTCACCCGGATGTAAGTTTGAGGAAAATTTGATCCCATTCCACATTTCATGCCCGCAGCGTCGTGGGGTATCAGCTACCAGTTTGCGTAATCTACGTGTATCGGTAGGTCCAAGTATACTCACATCCTGTGTATAATACGGCAGAAGCATCATCACGAGCGGCGTCTTCTACCTTCTGCTCCCTCGTGATATATGACCGACAGTTCGTTCGTACGCCGTTTGTCCGTTTGCAGTTTATTCTTATCCATCGCCCGTCTCTTGGTCGCAGCTTTCCATGCTCCTTCCTTCCTTCTTCGCCGCAACAAATACTGGTACATATATATATATATATATACGTATGCGGTATTACAGTAGGTATAATAAAGAGCAGGTAGAGCAGCATCGTGTGGCAGAAACAGAAGCAGAAGTTAAAGCTGAAGGTGAAGCAGAAGCAGAAGCTGCCGGCAAAGGTGGAAAGTAAAAAGTTGCGGCAGCACTATGTGCTTGAGATCACATCGCATCAGATCAGATCAGATCGGATCGCCTCTGCAGTTCGTGCAGCCTCGACAGTGCGTGGACGGACGGACGAATGGACGGTCGGTCACCGCCGCACGTGTCATTCTATAATTGTACAAAATAGAAGATACCCCGTCCTATTCATAATTGAGAAACGAATGAAAAAATTATCACGAAAAAAAAAAGTAAGAGAGAGATGAGAGATTTGAACGATCGCCATATTTTAACATATTTTGCAATCTTTTCATGGCGATGTTCCTGCTTATTAGACTCATACTGCCTTTCACCGACTGCAACAGATAACCACCTGTACCTACACCTATCTTCCTATCTGTCCGTCTATCTACCTACCTCGTACACATATCCACTGCGACGCTTGCATGACTCGAAGTGGAGAGAATGACGATCAACTGGACATGTGACCCCGTGCGATGAAAAGACACGTAAAGGGTGGCTCCGAAAAAGCAGCAAAAAAATTGCTCATTTTCGAACGTAAATAAAAGCTCACCGCATAATTTTTCAGGAACCTTCGAGGGGTTGATCCTCTAGATCCTTCAAATTGGTTGCCGGGCTTCGTTGAAACTGTCAAATGAATTTAAAAAAGTTTTTCATTTTCAAAAGGATTTCAGTTATGCGCTTTTTGTATCCATAAACGGAGGAAGAAATGATCTGCAGATAATTTTGATCGAATTTTCACAATACGTCGCCTGATTGTCTATTCCCCTACGGTTTTCAACAGTTTTTGTTCGGTATTCAACCACTTCCGGTCTGAAATCACCGGACGTGTTTAAACTTTGAGAAAATTTGTAACACCTGCTTGTCTCGCGCACATAAATTCAATGAAATTTAGAACGTAGAATTATGTTATTAAAATTTTTGTTCATCCCATTCAAAATGGGTGCTTAATTTCATTGTTTCTTTATCAGCGGCCAAACCAAACGTCTCAACTCAAATCGTGCGCAACTTCTACACTAAAAAAGTTTATATTTCGAAATCTTCCTACAACCGAATTTCCCACATATCTAACCATAATTTTGTCATTGGAAAATCGTCGATATTATCGGAAATGTTTTGAAGAAAATTGGAGAAAATTTGAACGCAACAAAAAATATCTCGAATAAGTTTAATTAAGACTCTGTGCGTTACGTTGTATCCTCCCCCCCATGCAACGTCGCACACACATACGTGCGCAGTGTGCACCTATATTCTCTCGTATCTAACGGGAAACACTTTCCTTTCGTATAGCCGTCAACACCCATGGTTCTCGTACGCCCACTCCGAGTCTAGTGGTATAAACCGTAGTGTGTGCGGCGGGCAGGTAGGTAGGTAGAAATAGCTACTTACATGTTCGACCAAACGGTAGGACTATAGCCGCGCTACGGTCAACTTGGATCCCACTCTTCACTCTTTACTAAAAATAATAATGACAACGATGAGAACAATAACAGCGACATGCCCGATGCAAAAAAATCAAAATTCCGTAACCATCTCTCCAGCCTTTCACTTCGCCAACATTTCTTCGTCCGGATATCGAGATGGCTGAATACATAAAAAATTGTCAGACATCGTCGACTACCGGTGAAAAATTTGAATTTCTCCTTCCAGTTGGCGAATTTCGACTCAAAGTATGAAACAACGATTCGAAAAAATTGTTTCCGAAAGTCCGAAATTCGAATCGCTCCAGGGTTTTTGGAAAACTTCTCGATTCCGTGCGATTAATGAACCTGAATTTTGTAAATCTGTAAAATGGGCGTTGTTTTTTTTTTCGAAGATCTTAAATGATCACCATATAATTACCGCGGTGTAGTTAATTCTCGGTGTTTCAACGATCTTTCATACGGTTGGCCGTAGCAGGTGGGAGTAAACGACAAAATGTCTTATTCGCCGTGGGCCTTGGGATAGGTATTATAACGTTACCGGCGTCGTTCACGACGGTAGAAACATCAATCATCCCGCAACACCGCGTATGACGGAAACTTGAAGCTTCGTGGGCACCCATAATATACACCTTTACACTCTCATCTGTACGACCATCTCGCTATTCCGCTGCTGAGAGCTGCTGCCGCTTCGCAGAGTTCCTACGAACACTCCGCTTAATTCGAACTTCCCTTTTCCGAAAGAAAAAAAAGGGCACAAAACGTTTCCCGTTATCCTCGTCACTTGATTTTTCTTTACTGAATTGTTTTTCCGCGTTACTTGTAACGAACTCCGTTGAATCCCAGATATCTGGGTACCCAGATGAGGATATCGCATGAGTTGGGAACGACGTGTCCAAGAATAACGTGGTAGACTGGACGTGAAGATTCGTCCCGGCTAATGCGCGTGAACCAAACTATTACGTATTTAATGTGTCTATTTCTCAAGCTAATGCGATGTGCTCCTCTTTACCTCCAAGAATTGTTGTTGCGCCGCTGCAGCTGATGTTTACAAATATATGTTAGTTTTATTCTGGTAGTCCGCGCAACGACGTCACTTTTCTCACGTACCACATAGCGCGTGATTTCCAAGTTTCTCAGCGTCAACCCAGAAAATTTATCATCGATTTTATTTCAACGACAACCGAAATCTGGATTCTTTCAGGATCGTCCGCGAGAGTGAAATATAGTTTTCTTATTTTACTTTCGAATGACGGTGGGTATTGTGATTCTTGTTTTACAACCGGTCACCGGTTTGGAAGAGCAAAAAGAAAAAATAAAAAATAGAAAAAAATTTCTCATCTCGTTCACGCTCCACGATATCGAGTAGTACGACTATACTAGTCCATTTACCTGAAATGGCGAGAAGACGCGATGAAATATGTAGAATGTCGTATCCAGATATCGAACCGAGTGACCTTTAAATATATCCTCACGGATCGATTCTTACGTGCCTGCAGCGAGCTACGCTGCTACTCCCAGAGACCTCGAAGAAGCTGCACCACCACCACAACGTCATAATCATCGTCGTCGTCGTCGTGATCGTCGCAAAAGCCACGCGCGCCGTCGTCCACCTTGTTTCAAGATATAGAAAATAATAACCAGGTATACGTTGTATACGTGCGGTATCTTTTAATGTATGGATACTGGACACATTTATGGTTATTTATTATCAGATAAATTAAAGAAAAAAAAAAATAAAATTTTGCGGACGGAATTGCGGTTTCAAAAAGAATCGAGCTAAATAAAGCATTAAAAATGTACTTTCCGAAGTGCTCGTCATTTTTTAAATGGCGATGATGACGATAATATCTCACGGACTAAATATGCGCACATGCGGACCGCTCGTGGACTGGATCATCGCGCATAAAAACGAGATTAATCCCGATCACCCATGAAGTTGACCGCGTGCTCGTAATTTGCATCGGATTCGAATGAAATACAATTTCACATACATAACATGAATAAAATTATATATAAATACATTATAAGTTAATCGAGCAATAAGATAACTGGAACTACTAGATTTTTGTAATTAATCTGAAACTGAAAGTGAAAAAGAGGGTTGGGTAAAAAAAAAAAAACGGAGAAAAAAAAAACGAAGATAACAGATCGTTGAAGCGAAGGAGACAAAGTGGACGGGAGTCACGGGGGGGATCCGGTAGATCTCGATCGTCGTTATCCGTATCTCGATCTCGGATCGAATCGAATCCCGTGATCTGGAGTGATCGGTGATCGTACGACTCCCACATGCGTATCCACCTATAGGTGGATCATGACATAGATTATAATAAATATCTCGAAACTGGAATCCAAACTGTCGGTATGTAATAAATAAATGTTTAAATAAGCACGCAGCTTTCTAGATCGAAAATAAATAAATCTTTAAAACAAAATAAAAATCCTCGTCCCCCGTGATCTTTTAGCCGACTGAGATATCGCAATATGTAACAGAATCATACAGAGTGATGTTCGCATTCGTTGTATACTATCGTCGAATTAGATATATACGTACATCGATCACACGATCTCTGGTGTCAACACTTTCTACGAAAATTAAATTAAAATTCCATCAAATATTATGTACAGTACACACCAACCGTATATACCTACTATTAGATTCGTTCGATTTTATTTTATGCTCAGTCGATATTCATTTCATTTATATATTTTTTTTCTGATTCTTTTTTTTTTAACAACCGAACACGAATTTATGACGATTTTACCACAGTTTCGATAATTGCCAAAAGGTAGATAATCAGCGCGTACAGGTATCTCCCATGTGTACCTATATGTAATAGATTCGTTGCGCAACTGCGATAAATGTATTCATACATTGATCCGATATATCCCGATCATTATCGCAAGATCATTTTTTTCGATGCTCAGTCTGAACCGATTTTCATCGCTTCCGTATTCACACACGTGAGCTCCGAAGAAGAGCTGCACGCGTTGAGATAATATTATGACCCGCGGGATCGGCGTTGAAATGTAAAAAATGAAAGAGAAACGGGAGCAGAAGAACGATTACGAATGGCAAATCGAATCAACGAAATCGGAACGAGTGTCCACCTCGTCGAGGTACCGCGTACGGTTCCTTTGATATTATAAGAATGAAAAATTGCTCTCCGTAACTCTCGTGAGATGTACACGTAACGGTGCACGCTATAATAAACAGAACGGATCAAATTGAAAGAATAAAAATTGAGACAAAAAAAAAATGAGAAAAAAAAATAAGATCGCGTACCCACCGTGCAGGTAAGCCCATAGCAGGTCGATCGGCGTTCAGCTGCCCTGTATATCTAACCTGAGTGTAGACCGAGCAAATGTCAGGTCGTGACTTTCATATAGGCTACCTGCAGCAGCACCTGCCACGGAGTTATAGTAAATGCGTTGTTATTAATGGTACCTCATACCGCATCCGGAATATATATATATACATATCGGCAACCGTACGAACCTTATCGCACACGGATTATATGCAAAATCTTCGATACCTTCGAGATTTTCGTCCGGTGCCGGAGGGTTGAGCACAAATGCTTGAAATGAAAAAAGCAAATCGACGCGCTTTTCTCGAGGGTATCGAGAATCTCGTCGAGGGATAATCGGATTATTGATCGAGAAAAAAAAGCGATTCCCGTTTCCCCTGGTTTCCCGGATGAATTTTTCCACTTTTTCAGAAGCGATCGAGAGACCCGGAGTGATCGCGCGTCGAACGAAAGCGTTATCGTAAATAATTACTCAGGTGTAGGTATACGGCGCTTGTTCGCATCGATCATCCATCGGATATAAAACGGATTTCACGGTATCCGTCGAACCTGCCAACAGGTTATATGATACTTCGATTTTTCCGGTATCGATACGTCTCTCCCGGTTCTTGTACTCGGATGTTCTGGATTCCCTCCGTCATTTTATTATACCATTCGTATGATCAATTCCACGAGGTATGCGGGTCTTCCGTGTTATTTCGATTTAACCGTATTTTCTTACCGTCCTTTTAATCTTATTAGCTTTTTTTTTTTTTTTTCTTTTTTTTTTTTCTTCTCTTCATTCAAGTTTCACCCGATCGTCCTCCCGTGAAACGGAGAAAGACGACGGTAGCGTGTGTCAACCGATTTCCATTAACTCGATTATTGAACCCCGTAAACTCGACGAGAGAGAGAGAGAAAAAAAAAGAACAAATGCAGATGAAAAATTCTTGTTCCCTGTGCGATACGTACCGGGTACGACGCGATACGTAGACGGTATGTGTTAGCCACGATACGTGTACACGTACGCGATATTCTAGTTCTGCTGCAAGGGAGATCTTCGAGTGCCGGGCAAACATACCGCGCGCGAATGATGACCGTTTCGCAAAGTGGTGTTCTGCCCGTTGTTTACTCGGTCCCGATCGGTGGCTGTTATATTGTGTTATACCTACCTCTTTTTCGTAAGGCGAAAGAGCAAAAGCACCAGCACCAGCAGCAGCATCAGCAGCAGCAGCAGCGAGAACATCGGCATCGGTAGAAACGTAAACAAAACTGTAGAGTCCCGCGGATCGGTGTATATAGAGTTGGTTATATCGCGGGAAGAGAGGAGGGCGGCGGGGTAGGGAGAATAAGCCTTATTGGCGAGTGACGCTGCGCTGGTATGGGTATTATACCTATCGAGATGAGAAAAAGAAATAAGGAATTTATTATACTCGAAGCGCGTAGCTCCCACGAGAACAAGCTGAAGTACACGGCTTGAATTTGTCAAGTTGCGGACGACCTGCACGTTATATAGGTATGTATACCCGGGAGAGCTAAGATATCAGAGACACGTTTCCTGATAAATCGGCTCGTGAACAAGCTACCATAAAACCGCCTACTATACCAAAAGGATAATGCTGCCGCTGCCGCTGCCGCTGCCGTTGCCGTTGCCGTTGCTCCTGCTAAGCCGCACCGCCTGCCGTTTCTATTCGGCGAGAGGAAAACCAAAATTATTGGGACGATTAAGACCATCGCCGCGAATACCTTGGTCCGGAATCACCGTTTCAGAAATCGATTGCAAACAAATTGGCTGTCTATGTTAAACTATGTCAAATCCGCTGCCACAGGTCCGACGATCTGCAATATCTAGAATTCTAGAACCATCGGTAAAAATTTTGAGTGTAATTCTTTCAATACTGACGAAAACTCATCGTCAGTCGGTGAACCTTGAAAAGGGACAAGACGACGTGAATCAGACCTCCAGTTGCGCGGATTCTCATGAAAAACCGATCAAGGCATAACCGACGATATCACAGTTATTCCCGTGTACAAAATCGATATTTCAAATGATTAGTCGAATGCTTGGGATGGGCGGTTGCGTCACTCCTTCGGATGTGCAGCAGTCAAGTTAATACGAATAGAAGATATACTCGTACCGTGTAGTATATGAGGGAGGAGAGTAAAGAAGAAGAAGAAGTAGGAGATGAAGAGGAAGAAGAAGAAGAAGAAGAAGAGGGACGCGGCGCGGTGACTAGGGAAGAGGTCGTCGGAGAGGTCGCCTGGTAAATTGGTCGCGGCGACGTTACCGTTGATGTACGACTACAGACGAGATAGTTATGGAAAGGTTAGCTTTCGCGCTTTCGATAAAGCGTGCACCTAGCCTCACCGTACTACCTAACAACCTTACCTCACCTAACTTAACTAACCACGTTCTCCGAGCGTAGGGCGCTTCTAACGGAACCTTCTCGTCCGATGCAAATACCGAGTATTCCTCGGGGATGACCGGCGCTCGAAAAAAAAACAAAAAAAAAAAAAAAGAAAGAATTTAAAAAACTAGGAAAAAAATCCAAACACTCCTCCTGCGAGGAGGACCCGCTCGCGGAGAGTAAAATAGCCAAGGATATTACACCTGTTCGTCGCACATCCTCAAACGGGTCTACCGATATAGTTATACAGGTAGTTATATCGAGCTGTAGCGGTTGATAACGATGATTGAGGTAATAAAGCACGTTTTGAGATATCTCCGCGATTTTATTACATCTTTCTCTCTAATCGTGGCGGCTGATAGAAGATGAAATGAAATCGAATGAAATGCCTGGCGCGATGACAGTTTAAAAGAGAGCGCGCTGTATTGGCGCGCGCTACTTGATTTATCGATAATTCAAGATTCGCTATAGGGTCTTTATAAGGCTAGATGAATCTCGAGGACGCGTACAAACATTATATCGTCGGGTACACGGGTACATATATTTAAAACGAGGAGTAGGGAGAGCACCGGCATCGGCGTCGTTCGCGCGGTAGCAGCATCTTCCCGTTTATATATTCACACACGAACGCCACACGGTTGTAAAAACCACACACAGACACAGACACACGTCATCCACGGAATATCAGCATCGGATCACTTCGCTATACTTATATCTCTAAAGACGGTGGTGGACCCTATAACAGCTGGGGAAAGTCGCGCGCGAAAGTCCCAACTCTTTTAGTCCCCCTAGGATCCCGAGCTCCCGCTATAATAACGTGGCGTATATACAGCGTCTATCTGTTTATAAATGTACCTCGAGATCATCGTATGGATCTGCAAACGCGTATCGCCGCGGTTATAAGAGATCAACTTTAAACAGGATCCATCGTGGAATTACATTAGAGTAGAGATATACCGAGAAAAGCGGACGATCGATAATTTCTATGCTAAATCCTGGATAGCGCTGCGAGGCGAATCGCCGTTGGTTTCACTCCGGGATCTTCTTGTTTGTTCGTCTCACTTTTTTTTTTTTTTTAATTTTTTTTTGTTTTCGTTTCGATGAAATTCTTTTTTCCCTTTCATCTTCAATTTCTATAAACCGACATTTTACTCGACCTGATCCAGGACGGTTTATATTCTATATACATATCGTATATCCTCTATTAGTAATTCGCTTCGAATCGATCGATCGATGTAGTATAGATGGACGGTTGGGATGGATGGATTATTCCGCGGATGTATCGATCGATCGGAAACTCTCCGAGCTGCGGCACTTCGTGTCGTTTATAAGGATATCGTTTCCTACTTCTATCTCTTCACCGTTACACACACACACTCGCACACACCAATTCAACAACGCCAACAATAACAACAACAACAACGGCTGTTATACTACTATACTTTGCACGACTAGCTCCGACCGCATCATCGAGGGGTCTATCTGTCTATCAATCCACTAGCGCAAACTCTTACAACTTTTACATTAAAATGTATGAGATCAATCGATCTGAAACGTTGACGTGTCCCATACGTCTCGGTACACGTATACAATGTATGTATGTATATCTGTATGGTTTTCTTATGTATATCGAATACTTTTTTCGCATTATACATACGTATGTGTGTCATATCATATGTATACGCCGTGGAACGGGGTGGTTCTTAGACTGTTTATTATTTCGTTTTCTGTTTTAATTTATTTTTCTCTCGTACGATAGAATCGCGGTTAAATTTTTATCCTCGATCGCGCTTCACGCGATCGGAATTTCTCCGTCGTACGCACGGCGAGATTTAATTCATCCGCGTTTCATTTATTTTTTTGTTACCGAAAAATTGTCTCCCGCCTCGTACGAGAATTGTTCGAAAACGTTCCGGTCCTCCACCCCCGTTTGCGGGTACGCATCGTTTATCTATTTTTGAAGAAAAAAAAAAAACAAAAAACCAACAACAACAATTCAACTTCTGTGGAAGATGATGTACGTTGTATGCACATAATGTACATACCGATTTATAAAATATACATATATAATATATATATACGTGTGCAGAAGAATGAGGTGCGTATGCCTCGGGGGCGCGCGCTGCGCGACAGAGAAAGGCGTATTATATGTGTGTTATACCCCGTGCAAGGATGAGAGTTATAGAAAAGAGAAAAAAAAAAAGGAAAACAGAAAAAACAGAAATAGAGAGGGAAAGAAGGAAAGAGCGAGAAGGAGAAAGAGAAAGAGAAAGAGGATTACGAGCCGGACGGAGAGAGACCAGGTCGGCCGGTCACCTGCTTAGGCTCTTAGCTCGACGACCAAGTGTCATCGAAGCGGTGCTCATTTGTCGTTTGTACACATCCGTGTACACGTACACGCACGTACGTGTACGGAAATAAATCATGTTTTTTTCCCACACCAAACATCGAACAACCCCCAACAATATCCTATGAATCGATCGACCGCTCGGCTAACCGGCTTACCGAGGTGTATCGTAATGAAATTCTGTTCGATCAATGATCGATTTGGTTTCAGAATTTCAAAAAAAAAAAAAAAAAAAAAAAAAACGAGGAAAAAGAAATGTCCGTTTGACGAAAAAATCATGAAATATATAGTTGAGTACATAACGCGTTAAGTAGATCGCGGTACGTTGAAGCCATTAAGACTCGGGCTCGTCGTAAGAGGAAATCAAACATCCTGCAGCAGCGTTGGTGTTGCTTGGGCTTTTACTGCACTGTCAGAACCACGTTATACTTGACGAGTGTAATTTAAGCACCGTGGCAAACATATCGGCACTTGACTTATTGACCTTATTAGAAAATTTATTCGTATCGCACCGACTCGTTTTCTGGAATTACGAAATAATCTCGTTTCACGCTCGCTTCGTGGCGAAGGGTTGATTTCGGCGACGTCGTCGACAGGGGTGGAGCACCGGGGGCGATCGAATTCCGTCGATTGTCGCGAATCGCGGGCGTCACGATAACGCGGAGTTGAGAACCTCGATGTCATCTTCTTCGACGCTAAAGCCACGGAGAGGTCGCCGTGTGTTGCGAGCAGCGAGCCACCAACTCCCGAGCTCTATGATCCCATGGATATAGTATAAAGTCGAACCGGTTGTCTTTTCTTGCGCCGCGCCGATCCCCGTGTGTATACGCTATATACACACGTTGGATATAAATGTACGTACCTAGATTATACCCTACGGTATTATATATGTATATAATATGAGAACGTTATCTACCTGAGGACTTTTACAGGATACGAGGTACACACTTGATATGTTTTCCCTCTGTACGGAGAAATTAACGCTTCGATCGTACGATTCTTTTTACGATTTTTGTCGGTTTTCTAATTTTTCCACCCTTCCAGAATACGGATGGAAGTCCTTCGCGTTAATTATACGTCACCTACGACCGGGCGCAACGATTGCAAAATTTTTTCAATCTTGGAGACAAATGTGACGTTACTCCCGCGACCGGCTATTCTAAAATCGTGATTGGGCGTGGCGTGTGAATGCGGTTATGTACGATGTACACATTTACTTGTTAGTCTATATACGCGGACGTGTATATGTATGTATTTCGTCTGTATATACGTAGTCCTAAGGTTTATTATTATGTATGTACACAGGTATACGGGTTTCATAATCGATAATTACCCTGTAACGATTCCGTATTCCGGAATTCAAAGACCGTAGAAAATTTTTTAAATTACCCACTGACCATGTATTATGCATACATAGGTACATACGTAATATGTACATCCACCGAAACTAGAAAATTGTTTGACTTTTCTTTTTCACTTTTTGTTGTACCTCGAACTATCCGTTCTTTCGAAAACTCGATTATAGCTTCGACTTAATAGTTTGAATCTAATCTCGGTTTTACCTACATCGTGGGTATACTTAATTTACGGGGGTAGAAATTGAAATGAAAAGAAATTTATCCGTACGACACGGAGAAAGGTATACGTATACACGTATAATATAGACGTACGCGTTTATATTTATACAGCGAGGGACGTTGTAAATACTTTATAATAAATAAATGTATGGGTGGTGGTAGAAGGTATACGAAGTGAAGAAGAAGGAGCAGGAGGGAAGGTGGAGGAGGCAAAGAAGGAGGAGGAGGAGGAGGAGGTGGAGGTAGAATCACACACAGCACCTAAATTACGAAATAAGTCGCGGCCGCGTGGCACGTGGGAACCAAGCGAATCACATCTACCTAATTAATCGAATGCATACACGTGTATAATACGTGTGTACACACATATATATATATATACACATTATCCGAAGGAACTTTATACCTATATGTGTCGAAAGTTTAGAAAGTTACGGAATGAATTTCATTTGATAAATTAATTTCCCCGTGTGGACAATAGAGGCAAAAAGAATAAATATTATAAATATAGGTATGTACCGAACAGATTCACAGATTCGTATACGTGTACGTACGCATGTACATCACACCGTTCGCACATCGATACACACACCTCTATTCCTATGTGCACAATCTCGAAGATGAGTACATTATAAGCTGGTAGCGATTTTTTTCCCTTTTTTTTTTTTTCTTCATCTATTCAACTGCCCGAAGACACGATACTCGAATAGACAGGTAACTATTAATATTGTTAATACCATCATATTAATTATCGTGATTATTATTATTAATTCACAAACAAACAATACCGATTTCCCTCAAATTCTAACGTACTCGATAGTTTTTTTTACACTTCCCGGTGCACTCGCGAGTGCGATGAAATTTTTCGACGCGGTCAATGACTCATTTTTTCGAACGGAAGCCGTTCGAGGGATGAACGGCGTATCCGAGGGGATGATTCGTATTTTTTTTTTTTTTGTTTTTTTTTGTTTCCACGTGGTTCTCATCGTTTGTAACGGGTCGCATGTATACACACGTTACACATGTATACGAAACAAATAACTTTTGAAATCCGACACCCAGATATTTCTGGGACTAAGGCCCATGCCGTGATGTCGGTCTTCTCAGTTACAATTTGTGTTCGCACTTAAAAGAAACATTACCTGACGTCGACCTCCGGATAGCCGGTCGCTCTGTGTGGTCCTATATGGAGGAACTTCACGACGAAAACGAAGAACAAATACGAATAAAATGAAAAAAATAAAAAGACTCGAGAAAAGAATACGTCCGCGGCTATCTCGAATCGTTTGTTACCGATTCAATCGACACCCCTGCACCATCTTCCCTATAAGCAGATATCGCACCGCCACTCCTCTCTTCCTTTTTTTTTCTGTTTTTTTTCCTTTTCTTCATTTCGTCGCATAAAAAATGTGAAGCGTTTCAGGAACACATCTTAAACGTTGTAATCGCCCGAGGACTTGACCAGCGACGATGAAAATGATTTCAGCGAACGGAGTTTGGGGAAATCTAGCGCTGCCTTAATTTTTTTTCCACTCACTTCGTAGGTGGATGATTTTTGTTTTCACGAAACCTCCCGCGTGCATAAAGAGGACGCGACCTTTGACACGATAGAATATGGTGTAAGTTGAGAAGCGGTCAAGTATATTTTAGCCGTAACGCATCGGGTTGTCGAGTTTTTGTTGGAAGTTCACTGCCTCAGAGCTAAAGGAGAGTAATATACGACGAGTCGTTTGTAAAAAGGGTCGGGGGGGTTGGGAGAGACGAGACAACGTGCGTCTAATAGGACGCGATAACACGGGGCCAATAAGCTCGACTAAAGTATCGTCGTCGCCCCTGTCCGACGTGTATTATACATGCACCGGCGCGTACGCGTGTTCTATGTACCCCCTGTACGCACACGCGTGTATGCGTACGCCGTACCTGTATTTTTGTTATACATATATAAACTTCGAACACGGCGCGCGACCCTCTCGACTCGATCCGTGTGCATGCTACGCATCCGTGTGTGGTCCACGACCGCGGAGGTGGTATAAAATGCGTTAAAACGCGTAAACTAAATCATTAAATATAAGCGGTGTGTATATCTATAGATGGGGCATTTCAGGTCAATCCAACTGAGATCTCAACCTCACAATTTTCAATTCGGTCACGGTGCAGCGTACCTCCTCGATCACCCACAGTTTTTTTTTTTTTTTTGTTTTGTTTTTTTTTTTATTTCGAATCACCGATCTGGGAACGTTCGGAATAGAAAATTATTTCTGAAGAATTAAAAAAAAAATGGATATATATTCATTCGGGGTACGAATAACCTCATCCAACTACGTCGAAATAAGTGCGAGGGTTTCACCCTAATCGATTCGACCTTGACAAGTTCGTGATTTAACGAGACTCGAAAATGGGAGCAGCCAGTAGAATTGTTTTGTTTTTGGTTTGAATCGGTCTTGTTTACATTTTCAAACCAAAGACGGAAGAGTCCTCTCGTAGTGATTCGGTGAATAGAAGACGAGGTCGCAAAAATGCAGATCAAGAGCATTTATACATACCGTGCATGGTGTATGGCAGCGTGTAATGAGGTGTATAAAAGCGGTTGTTCAAAAGGTGAGAAAGTGAGTGACGGAAATGTCAAGTGTGTAATTCGACCGCAACTAATCTTAGAAAGATCTTTTTTCGAACGATTATTTTTCACTCACTAATGCGATCCCTGTCTCCCCCCGACCCCACCCTCGGTTCCCCTCTTAACTTTCTTGAATCACCGTTGTTCGATTTTTGTTTCGTTTTTTTTTTTTTTTCTCTCCTTCTTTCTGCTCAACAGCCAAAATTAGTACCTACATTTCTTATTTCCAAAGTAAGATGAATTTTTGTACGTACACGTACAAGCTATTGGTCTACTTGTGTAACGGGTACATGTATATAGTCACTTGAAATACATGTAAATACACGCACACGTACATAGAACTCCATGGTTAATGTTGTATTAATAAATTAACAACGTTAGCTTTGAAAATCTCTACGCCGCGAAAGGAATTATACTTGGGCATTACTATGGAGCTGCTGCAGGTTGGGCCGGAATTACCATTTCTGTTATTCGAGAATCGACAACGACGACGCGGCACGTCCTCTTCTTCTTCCTTTTCCTCTTCTTCATCTTCTCCTCCTCCTCCTCCTCCACCTCCTCCTTCTTCTTCTTCTTCTTCTGCATATCTAGGTACTAATGGTATATATATACGACAAAGTTTTCTCGAGCTCGCGTAAGTTGCGCAAGAAAATAAGGTGTGTGCAGTACGGTGTGTGGGGGTCAGCGGCATCCGCGCGCGCTCCTTCGATCTTTGCATCTCAAGATCTTTGAATCTCCGAATATATGTACGTATCTCCTCTCCGTACCTTTTTTCTCTTCGTATTTCTTTTTTTTCGCCTCGTGTGATACCTTTTTTCCTCTTTTGCCTTACTCTCGCGCGGCTTTGGTGAACGAAATTAACGAAGTTGTAAATGAGCCTGCCGCCGGAATACCTGAGTGACCAATGGCGTTTCCGAAATCGGGTGTCTTCCCCCTTCGCATTTCAATAATTTTGTAACGTCTACGACAGTTACAGTGGTTCTCATTTATACGTAACGATACGCACACCACTCGAAGATAAGTGAAATGAGAGAAGGACTTTTTTCTCATCGGAGGAAATTTCAAACATCGATATCGAATTTGATCCGTTTCCAAAATATATATTTCCCATGAAATTTTTCATCGATTCTAACGAAGAACTGAGAAAAAGAAAAGAATTCACGTGGGTGAGTTTATGGATAAGGGGAAATAGATTACGCGGTGTACATTGTGAAAAAAGTTTAACAAGTAAGCATGATATATCGCGATCAATGATCATCAATAGATTTTTATGGAGGCGCGGTACCGTTTCTCAAGTTTCTTCCGATTCCTATAAAACTAGTTGTATACATTAACCATGGTGATTCTCGAGTCAGGACGTCACCCTTATTAGCGAAACCCCCCACGTTGTGGAAATAGTCGACTTATAGATTGAAGTGAATCTCGGCTGTGAGCTATAAGCTGCTGCCGCACTCGCTTCGTAAGAAACCCTACCTATACAGTGTGTTTATAAATTAAAAATAAATCGAAGAAAAGGAAGAAGAGATGGAAAAACAGAAAAGAAGAAAAAGAAGAAACCGCGCGTCGCATCGCATCTTACGATAGTTCGTACTAAAGGAGATCTGTTTGCGCGTCCCGTTGGTAGATCTATAGTACCGCGACAAGTTTTTATCTTAACGGCGGTCTTGATCTGACGCGATCTACCCGATCGTTGACGTTTTGCAGTCCCCTCGTTGCGTCGGTTGAACCGCGGACTGATCTATACCTTCAAGACGTACTTTACTCCGGTTAGTTTTACGTATAAAAGCTCTGTATGCGTTTTACGTGTGTACGCTACACGGACGATGTGTCCCCGTGGTTATACCCTCGGTCGCCGCCGTAACTGCGGCAAAACGGAACGCGCCGCGCGGCGCTCGAAAAGATCAAGAAGCTAAAAGTGCACTGACGGAGGAAACCCCTCGAACGAATAGAAAAAAAAAAAAAATAAATAAATAAATAAAAAAAGAGGGAAAATAAGAAAACAAAAAAAAAAAAAAAAATGGTAAAATAAGAATCGGAATATAAGGAGGTAAAGATGAAGAGGGAGAGAAAATCCCGCGCGCGATGTTTATTGCGTTATAAATTGCCCGACGAAGGGCCTTTACGTTCAAAGAGCTCCTCCGACCTCCGCCACTTTTGCCTCTTTTAAGTACAGCCTCTCCCTCTCCCTCCTCCTCCCCCTCCTCCTCCTCCTCCTCATCCCTCAGGCGCACCGATCAACCGTACGGTTAGTAGATAGTCTTAATAAATTCCTATTAATTAATTGCTCGTCTTAGAAACTTACATATATTGCCATACGACTCGCTGCGATTTTCCAGGCAATACGTGGTTAATAAGGTGGCGTACAGGTTGGATGCTCGCTACTACCGCTGATTTAAGACGTATGCTGCGAAAGCAATTTTTCGCTCATTTATTCGTCGTATCCTTGAATTTTTGTCTCGGTGACTGGAAAACTATCGAAAGAAAATTTGACGACGAGAAGCGCCGGGTGAAAATCGGACGCGGCCGAGTTACTCGTGTGCGTTTAGACGAAGTGATTTATAGGTGCTATTTCCGATGCCGCGTGTTCCGTTCGCTTTGGTTTATTTTGTTTTTTTTTTTCTTAGTTACAGGTAATAATCGCGTTCTGTTGCAGTAAATCGAAGTCATATTCTCGCGTCTAATTCAGCAGGGGAGAAGAAGAAGAAGTAGAAGTGCGGTAAGGAGGAGGAGGAGGGGGAGGAGGAGGAGGATAAGAAGAAGAAACAGCACCAGCATCGGCGTCAGCGGCAACAGTAACAGTAACAGCAGTTGAGAGGAGAAGGCGGCATATGGGGAGCGCTGATCGGCTAAATATTACATTACGGTAGATTTCTATCAGTTACAACGTACAAGTACCACACGAGCACACGTTTTCTACTGCTGTTGCTGCCGTTGTGGCTATAGGTTCAACTTCTCAGCTCACAGCTGCACGGAGCAAGTGCAACAGTATGCATCACCTCTTGCTTCGCCTTATTCTCAGATCATGCCGATTTACAAAGTGTTTCTTTAGAGGCTAGAGATCGTCGGGTTATACCGCGGCGGGTATCGCGGTATACGTATGCCAACGACGCTACGAACATATTTGCCAGGCTGCCGCGGTTGCTGTTGCCGTTGCTGCCGCTGCTGCTGCTCCTGCCGTTTCTGTTTTCCATTGGTTCTGATACGGACTATCGATTTATCGACATCTTCGCGCCGCATAATATATCGCACGATTTATAAAATATCATCCTTAAATTGCCAATGCATACGATACAATAATACGATTATCCTACTAAACGGTTGGAAAAACCGTATGTAATACTCTGCACTGTCCGCAATAGAAAAAAAAGCGAATGAATATATATTTCTCTACATTAGCGTCGATATAAACAATCTACGATTTACAATGTCGAAAACGTGCTACATCACCCCCGTTACAACGTACAGGTATACGCCGTACGCTCGGTGAACGAATGAGGAATATTCCACTTATGGCTAGCTTAGGAAATGTGAAAATTGATTCGACGAAAATGCCATTTGATCGATTTCCTTTTTTTCATCTATAAACGCTTTTTTCACCGAAATTATTAGAGTTCAGATCGATTCTCGATATTCAAACGTTGGAACGAAAGCTTCCTCGTTCCATTTCGGAAGACGATAGGAGAAAAAAAAATTGAAACAGAAGATCTTCGATCGTACGTTAAAAAAAAGAAAAAAGAACTCGCGTCATCGCGGGTGTCTTCTCGGAGGTGAATTGAATTCACGGCGATGGAATTCACAGGCGTCCAGGATAACCGTACGGAGTGTGTCGTCCCGTCTTTTCATAACGGGAGGGTGAAAATAACGCGCGAACAACTCGTAGGTCTATGCGAGGTAGTCGGTTGTGTGCGCTTGTGCACCTACGTCATATTTGTACCAACACACGTGGCATTGGTGGACGGCGTTGTTCCGGCGGGCCCCTATGAGGCCGGCGTCAAGGAAAATTACAAATGTGGTATTGACCTCTCGTCGTTGCGGGGTCAGGTGAGCGCCCCAAATTATATGGACCGCGTCGTCTAATAGGCCAGAATATTGTCGGGACGTGATCTACCGGGGTACCGGTCGAGGTTAGGCCTGATGTGCACCTCTCGTACTTGTTCCCAATAGCGCTCCGTTATTATTTGACACGACCAACCAACGAGCAACCGACCGACCGACCGACCGACCGACCGACCGGCCGATCGTCCATTCCACCACGCCAATCATCATCACCCATGCATCTTATACATTTTTTTTCTCTCCTTCCTCTTTTTGCTATTTTCTTTCGTCTCCTTTTTTTTTTCTTTCTTTCTTTCTTTCTTTTTCTCTCTTCTTACACACCCCACCTTGCGCGTTATCCTTCGACCCAAGAGTTACAATATCATCGTATCTCGTCTCGTCCCGGAGAATTGGAAACTTGGAAACGAAGAAGAGTGAGAAGAGAATGAAAAAAAAAAAGAATCGACTCTTGCGCGCGGCACGGTAGATTCCGGGGTGAGTTTTTCCCTTGCATAGTATATATTATAATAACGTCTCTATTTAATTCTTGCGGTGAATATGTCCACTTCCTTTCGGTGTATAATATAGGTGTACCGGCGTGTACACGCGTGTGGTATATGTGCGCGAGAGTTGTTGGTTCGTTTATTTCTTAGGCGTATTTTAATCCGTGATTTAGTGGCGTAAACGAAGGGAACGAATTTCTCGAGCATTCTCGAGCATTCCCTGGGTTCCCTCGGGTACGTTCTGCCTCCTCCAAGATTCCACCGCGATAAGTCGCCTTCCCCTATATATATCTATATAGTGTATATACGTAAATATATATATATGTATGCACCCGTACACCGATATACACCAGCGTCGAGATTCGAACCATCTCCATATAGAAGCAGATGCAGCAGGGAAGCGAAGGGGGTTCGAAAGGGGGGCGTCCGAAATGCATAACTTAGTCGCGGAGAGAATTTAATCTCTCTTATATACCATACACGATACACACGCGCGTACACATATAACCGTGGAAGATGCCGCTACGTTTCACATATGAGCGAGCGACACGAGGGAAGAGAAAAAAAAAAAATAAATAAATAAATGAATAAAAAAAAAATAAAAGAAATTCGTAGTGCCATGCCGAGGATTAAATAAATAAATAAAGAAAAATTCCCGCTCGAAATATGTCCACCGTCTCGTTGAAATATAGAGCGGTCAAGGAATTCCCGATGATGTTGAACCCCTTCGTTTTATAGTCGGTATATTATTCACCTCTTTTTTGTCTCGTTCTATTTTGTTTGATTTTTTTATCTTAATTTTTTTGAAAATAAAAATGTTAAGAGAAAGAGTAGAAAGAAGAAGGAGGGACGGAGGGGGGGGGGGGAGGGTGAAGGAAGATGGGGTATGTGTAGATAAAAATGGAAGGAGAGAGGAGGCGACGCGACGCCGGCGTCCCGTGCGATCGAGCTATCCGGGGGACTTCGTTTATATCGTGTATTTACCGAAGAAGGAGGAATCCCTGCGGTCTGCGGGACCCAGATCGAGATATCAGGAGGAATCGAGCGCCCGCTGTGCTCGATGACAAAAACCTAGGACTGAATTCTTAAATTCTCCGCATTTACCGTCCTAACGACCTTTATATTTTAAGCTCTCTTCGTGTTTCGTTATATTATATTGGACGCGCCATGCGTGTATAGAAAATCTCCGCAACCTTCGCTCTGAGATATAGTTGGGAATTTAATTAGCTCCGGTGTCGATTAAATTCTTCGTCATATTCATATCATTCCGATGATTTTCTTATTTTCTTTCCGTTCCTCCGAATTATTCAATTATACCGTCGAATATTTCTGAATCAATTCTCACGTATTCCAGTAAAAATCCATAAGCATAGTTTTCATTTTTCGAATCGTTTCGGATCGATTCAAAATAAATGTCTTCGAACTAGACGCGCACGATTAACGAGAGAAAGAATTTCCCTGCGGTTACGGAGGTCTTTGTATTTTCCTTTCTTCGTCCTTTTGTCTTTTCACTCGTTTCTCTATATACAGTGGCGCTAACATCAGTAGCACGAGGGGTAGCAGTTGCAGTAGCGCGGGTAGCGGTAGCAGCTGGCACCATATCATCCTCTTTTTCTGCGGATAAAAAAATTTTACGGAAAAAAAGAGAAGAAGTGAAAGAAAACGGAGAGGAAGAAGAGTAGGAAGAGGAACGAGGAGGAGGATATCAGGAGCCGTTTCGGTTTTTAATAGTAAATCGCGTTGGAGCTGCACGAGCTGCAGCGAAGGAAGCGAGCTACAACTAAACATGCTCCCTTGATCACGAAGGACTTGTACATCCTTGTAAGTGGGATGTACGAAAAGGTATGAAGTCGAATAGTGTGTATAAGGTATAAGGCATAAGGCTATAGATGTATCCGCGTTATATACCTACACGTATAGAGTCGATGAAAATAGGTATGGGCAAGCAGTAGGTAGCTTACTTATACTGCGGAAGATGCGTTCACGTATGCACGTATATATATATATATATATATATATATATATATATATATATATATATATATATGTATAATATACTACCAGGTAGGGACATGGAACTATAAGAGAGATGAAGAAAAAGAAGTAAGAAGAAGAAGTATAAGAATAAGAAGTCCTGTAATTGGAGCGATCGCGGCACTTGTATTCACACGCGAAAGTCACGATTCACGTTCGCATCGCTGGTATTAACAGCAGCGGCAGTAAGTTCGACTTCTCGCGATCTAGTGATTCCCCCGGTGGTACATACATTATACATATACCTACGTAAATACACGAACCTATTCCGTTGGTACGTTTCTAGACGTTGGTATTATAGATTCGACGATCGTAATTAGATAATTAGCGTGGACGTCGATGATTATAATCTTGAATCTCAGCCAGCTCGTGCTCCTTTTATATACGAAACACATACGAGTGTGTGTATTCAGGATTTCCATATGCCAACTGCAGATACACGTATTCAAACACAGGGATACACGGCAGAGACCTATAGAATATTCACGACTTCACATTTTTTCGTTTCTTTTTTCTCCATGTGCCGTCTCTCTCTCTCTCTCTCTTTCTCTCTCAACCTATACTTCCGTCTATTATCCTATTATTTCTTTCTATTTTCTCTTCGGAATAGAAAAAAGCAGAATTTTGAAACAAGTTCTGGAGTCGAGCGAAAAGTTTTCGGTAACAAACGTGACACGGGGATGAAAAAAGCGAAAAGTGAAAATAGAAGAGACGAGAGATGCGCGGAGCAATTGACCAGTGGCGAAGACGTAGCTCTTGCGTTGCAAGGGGACACGGTAATCCCCAGGGTTTAGAGCCCGGAGGATAAAGAGGATAGGCAAGTCGAGTCGAGCTTAACCGAGCTGATCGTGAGCCGAACAGTAGGTAATCTCTCGAAAGTCGTAATAAACCTATCAATCGACGTAGTTCGATCGGCCGGTCGTCGTCGCTTGAAATATCCCGAGTCGATTGAACGGGATATAAGGGAATCGATAAATGCGACAGTCTGTATGGGTTTATGACCACGGATCGCACTCGATCTTTCGAGAGGCGGTGTAACGTAGCTCACTGAAATACTTGTAACTATAATCCAACCGACCGCTGCGAAATGCAACCGACTTGGAGTCGTGAAAAAAAGTAAAATGAGAAAGCCAAAAATTGAAATCGGAATTATTTTAACAGAGAACTTTTGAGTCTCCGCTGAAAAATATTTTCATTTTCATTTTATGATCTGATATTATTGAACTAATAAACTGAGATACACATATTTACAACGTATCGTCTTGCAATAAATTTTTTTTTTTTTTATGTATGCTTAATCTTACACCTACGCTTGTAACCAAAATTTCGAGAGAAAATGAAAAAAAAAAACCTAATAATAAGTTATTATTTGCATAATACATTCCTGTTCTATCACGTTATTATATTACGGTAAGCAAATCATATTTAAATCGAGAATAAAAATGAAATTAAAGAATAAATGAAAACAAAAAGAAGATGAAATACCAAAAGCAAAATGCAAAACATGTTTTGCTTCCAAAATCATAAATTGACTCTTGCAGGTACGTATTTTTTTTTTTTCAAGTTTAATAATAGCGTATGGGTTATTATCATTTTTGATCAAAAATATAACAATCTCGAATCTTTTTCATCTTTAACTTCTGAAGAATTTAATGAAAAAAGAGAAAAATTGATGAAAATCTATGTAGATGAGACACGTAATATGAGCGATATGTTTTTTTTCAATCACTCCATTTTTATTTTTATCATATATTAATACTTTATTTATTGATTTTCAGACGTTGCCTCGAGGCCTGTACTAAATCTACCCGCGGCTAAAAAATTTAAATAACTCCGGATCTAATTAACGTCCGCTTCTCGTAGACGCCGGGCAATAATACCTGTTGCAGATGCGCGCCTCATAGCGATACATGTATATACAATATATTTAGATATACTATATGTAATACATATAGTATGTAAGTACAGCGTTCGCTATATAGGAAACGGGGTCTTATAACGTGTGACGGGCGTCTTGATGCCCATGAAATATGCCAGGTCAGAGCCGCACGCACTATATATACACACACATAAATACTGTACATATATATTTTATATATGTAATAAGATGTTCTGTTCTCATGCACTCCGCAGCCATTTAACACCCTGCAGTTTTATGTGGTATAATATAATAATATCGCTCGGGAATGTTAACATTCGCAGTGATCTTATTTGCCGATTCGCGAGTATAAAACTGGATTTCAACTCGAGATCTGATAAATTTTATTTACTTTTTTTTCTTTCGTTCTTGCGCCCAGAAGACACGATATTCGTAATATTAATTTTTTCACGGTTTCGTCGATTGCGGGGAGTTAAATTTTTTCTCATCTTCGGCTTCCTGTGTAGATATACACACACGATCGATGTAATTATGGGCACATCTAAAATCGATCGTTAGCCTTTGAAATCATCTGTGACGAACACAGATGTTCTTAAAAATAAACGAACGACTTAACATCGATTAATCAATTGCAAAAAAAAAAAAACTTGAATAATAATATTAATAATAAAGAAACAATTTAGGAAGGTCGAAACGCGTATATATATGCATCGTATAAAATATGTGAGCCATAATTTGCAAACCGCAATATTTTAGTATCGGACGAAAAAAATTGAAACGATATAAAATCAACCGCTACACATATGCACTTCGTGTTATTGGCGGAATAAAAATTAAATCTACTCCAACCTTCGGTTGTGTTCGTAATTTGATATCGAAATTTCGATCGAACACCGATGCACGGTCGGTATACTGTATAATAGTCGTACGGGGAAAATTTTTTTAACCGCGAATTTATACTACGTTTGATAATTTATTAATCTGTAGCACGAATGTAGATTTTGAATCGAGAATAATAATATCGTTAAATTATAATACGACTAGATATATTTGGACGCGAGTATTTTTGTACGTGTATGGAGTATAAGTACGTGTGACTCTATACGTCTTCATCCTCTGAGCGTCATCGTCGTTGCGGAGGGGAATCACATTTTATCGACGACGATAGCTAATTAACTAATTGCAATTTCTACCCGCTCAATTTTACTCGTAACGCATCTTATACTACTCATAGATGTACGTATTTTTTGTTCCTTCCGTTTCTCTCTCTTGATCTAATCGACGATTTGATATTATGAGAACAAAATTTCTTTCTGTATATATATAATACGCACACCGTGATAATTGGTGTAATAAAATTTGCATAACTATAGACGATTAATTTATAGATTTTTAACACGAAAGGTTATACCTTTTGCAGAAATATATGTATATACGCTTCCTTGTTGTTCATTTTTTTTCTTCTGAATTATTTTCTTTAATTTTTTATTAAACATATTCTATCGTTTTTGTTCCTTCGATTCGACTTTCACATGTGAACGCATAATGTATGCCGACATCGACGCGGGGTCAAAAGTAGATAATCGGTATCGATACTCGTCGATCGAACTATTCTTTATCTGTAATTTATCCAGAATCTATACTTAAGTATCTTAATACCATAGGCGCGATATTTTCATTAATTGGTGTGTAAAAGGCTGTCCGGCGTTACAGACGATATCGAGTATAATAAACATATTAAAGCGAATCAGTCGTCGGTTCCAACGGTCCGTATTATAATTATGTTCGTTAATCGAATAGCGATCGAAATTCCACCGTGCCAAGTCAGACGTGACGCCCACGCGCCCGAAAAAAAAAAAGGACAAACAAATCGATTGAATAACATTATAAAATAAACCGCGGAACGAATATAAAAATTCCTCAAATAATGTATATCGATTCGTCGTGTCGCGACTTTATCACACGCGTGCCCGACGTTTTATTTTATGGTATTCCATTTTGTTTATAATTATTTTATAACGGTGCATCGAATATATCCGTTGGTATCGGTGCACATAACTCGCCGCGTATAAGCCGATATTGATCGCACTGTATTTAATCCCAAGAAAGGTGAAATAAATTTTCGTCCGAACGATAGAAACAAACGACGAATCGCCGTGCGATAACCGATCAGAGCTGCTTCAGGGCTGTGACGCGTATCACGTATTATGTATATACATTAGAACATTTTTCTGTGATTTTTTCTTCTTATTTCGCTTCGGTTTCTCATTTTTGTATTTTATTTTATTTTATTTTTTTCTCTCTACATACGTGTATATACTTTATGTTCAACTTTGGGTCATATATTTGGATTTCTTCACGATTTCGTAACGCCGTCATATAGCTACTAATGTATAAGGTGGGTTATATCAACGGATATAGTCACGTATAATACTCGAAGCATCCGAGACCTCGAACCTATATCGTCGGGGCCCAATATAAGCCCGACAAAACCACGACATACCTTCGATCGTGTCGCAACGAGTCACAGCGTGGGGCGCTATTTGGGCCTAGTTTAGGCCCACGTGCGACGTCCGCTATCGCCTTCTCATTATCCTCCCGTTTTACTCCATCTCTTTTCACATTTTCTCTCGTATTTGTTTCGCCTGCGTTTCTCTTCGTATTCGTCTCTCTCAATCGTGCGTATTTCGTTATACTCTCATGTCCTAATTGCCAATTTTTTTTTTTTTTTCATCCACCATTGTTTTATTCCTTACTGCCAATGAAAGTTCTAGGTTGTGCGTTATTCTCTTTTAGATTTTTAATCGCATTCCGTTTTTCCCTTTTTTTTTTCTCCATCCTGGTCACAAATTTGATTCGTTATGTTTGTTCCCTGTGTTCTCCAACGATTATTCCAAAAGAGTTTTTTTCTCATTTTTGTTCTAACACGAATTCTGAGCCTTATAAGGTGTTGGCGTGCGATGAGGGCCCTTTAATTCGGGGTTCGTGACCCCAAGATCAGATGCGGTTCAAAATCTCCACGACTATAGACAATATCAGACGTATAATAATACGAAGAATGAATAAATGTATACATTAAAAAACATATCAAAAAAAAAGAGAAAAAGAGAAAAAGAAAAAAAAAATGGAATGGTATACATATGTATGTATTTGAGATCAGCAGCTTGTTATTGGAGAAGGTTTTTTTGACGCTTAATTAGGGGATTTTATGAGGTACGTTTAAGATTTCATTGGCTACGAGGATTAAAGCCCTAATTTACGACCAATAAAAATATGGTGGGGACAGCGGATAAAATTTAGAAGAAAAAAAAACAAAAAAAAAAAAATATATGTATATCAAAAGTACGGAAAAGAAAATCAAAGAAAAATAAAATGAATGTAAACGAAAGAAACGCGATCGGTTTCGTCCATACATATTCATATCGGTGAACGACGCGATCGCGAGACGACATCAAAGTCCTATCGAAGGACATGTGGAAGTATGAGAGAAATAAAAGAAATCTTCGATCAGGATCAGAAAATTTCCAACTTCCTGAATATAATTCCTTCGAATGTGTAGATTTACCGCATGATCGTCTCATATAAAATATCGTCAAGGATGTTCGGAGTGACAGATCGAAGAAGAACGTTCTATGAGTTGCAGAATCTGCGCGGCATCGGGACACGGCCGTAAAGATAGTCAAGAATTTATTGACCGCTACAGCAGAAGCCGGGCGGGCGATCGCGATCTATCGATCGACATTGAGTGGAGATCATAGATGTTCTTTATTCCTTCTTTTTTCCACGTCGTTTGTAACCTTCCGCTTTCTTTTCCATTCCGTCCCCCCATCTTCGGCTTCACCCCCGGATTTATCATACGTTGCAGGTTACATCTGCGTACACGAAGAGCGATAGTTATGATCGGCTCCGGTCATCGTCGTCGTTATCGATTCGATTTTTATGCGAACCGCACGCCCGATCTACCCTACTTCGCTTTTGCCGCGATTAGCTCGGGCACTGTGAGAACCGTTTCCGATTTGCATGTGGACCGTGCAATGCGGTCCGGTCTATCGGATGGCTCGGCGCAAGTGCCGGAAAAGAAGAAGAAGAAGAAGAAGAAGAAGAAGAAGAAGAAAAGAAGGAGTGGAAACCGAAGAAGGGGACGCCGAAGAAGAAGAAGAAGGAGAAGAAGAAGTAAAAGCAGAAGCGGCACCGGCAACAGCAGCATCGGTATAACGAACGGCGCGCGATATACGCAAATGACTTTATTCGAATCAATGAATTATAAATCGCCGTCTCTATGGCAGGTATAAAGATCGGTGGATGTACGCGCGGCTGTATACAGGTATACGTATACAAGCGAGAGCGTACCTCGCTCACATTCGTAAGGCTAACTATAAGGTTATAGGTATGTATTTACATGCCGCCTGCAGTATACATCCCTCTTCCGACAGACGGACGTATGTACGGTCAGATCGAACGAGAGACGCAGACTTATGGACCGATATTAAATAAAAGTGGATTCCAGCATCGGCGCATTTTCTTGTTTCAACTATTACACGCAATTCCAGGAATTCCTCCCTTTATCCCTTCGATAATAAACAAGTTTCGTAAAAAGAAGAAAAAAAACGTCGCGGGTGATTTAGATTTACCGTGATTCAATTTCGGTCGATATATTTTTTTTATCTCGCCCATGCGTAAGCCCATGCGTAAATTTATCAGATTTAACGATACGTAACTACGCCGAATAGCTGTGCGTACGCACGGATATTATACATAGTGTTGCGTTTAAAACAGTGAAAAGGTTAAAAGCAAGAGGAGTAATTATAACAAATTGCTATTTAATTGCTTCATTGCTACCAACGAGTTACACACACTGTACGCTGTTGCTGCTGCCGGTGCAACTCATTATAAAGCGTTAAACGCAGCGTCCGCTGATATTCCCTTCGCTTAAATCTGCCGCTCGTGAGAAAAAAAACCGAGCCGAATAGAGGAAAGAGAAAAAGAGGAAAAGTCGAGATGAGATTACGCGATTCGATATTTCATCAAAATTGACATCTCGGGTCGGAGAGGGAGGAGTCGGAATCAAAGCGCGGGAGTGTTCGGTAGTTCTGTTTTCTCCGAGATATATCGTGTACGGATGCTGTATACGTATACAATATGTTGCACGTATACCTTATATCCTATCTGCAAAACAGCTAAGAATCTACCTACCTACCTAACTACCTACCTACCTACCTACCGGGTTGTTGCTCGACGAAGTATTGGCGTGTCGAACACAGGACCGCTCCGCAATAATGGGAACGGCGCGGGTCCTGCGGAGTTCAGGAGAGTAGAGTAATGGGAATATGCAAAACGTATTCGCGCGACTTCGGCGCATGAGGATATCTCTCGACGCTTTTATATACCATACACCTACTACAGTCCGGCGGCGAAGTTTTTTTTCGATGAAAATTTTCCCATCGTGCTGATAAAAAAAAAGAAAGAAGCTATGCATCGGACTAGAAAAAAAAAGAGAAGAACATCGGCGAGAGAATATCGAATCGCTCAGATTCGCAATTAGCCGCATTTTTTGTCGAACGAAAAAAAAAAAAAATTCATTCTCTCGAGATTTCGACCGAATTGCCGGTTGAAAACAATGAAAGAAAAATAATATCTTCGGGCCGGATCCTTTACCGAGGAGTTGTTTTTTTCTCTCCATCCTCGTTTTTGATCTTCTCACGTCAAATGTAATTAAAGTGTGTGTGGTGTAAAAAATCGAAATATCTCGAAGTCCGGGAGCTTTCGGTAGATGTATCGCAGATCGCGTCTGTCGAGCAGTTGAAGAGAAACAAAGGCCGGGCAATGAAAGCGGACCGTAAAGTCGATTCGCCTGATTATGATTCGAAGCAGACACAACAGTAGTGGACAGTGTCCAACGATCCAGTATAATAAAACATCTGAGAATGGGCATAGAGAAGAAGTTCACTGGCCAATGATGGCCAGTCTCTGGTGAACCACGCAATCTTTGATCCCATACCGCGACACGTATCCATATGTACAACGATGTACAGCTACGGTTGCGAGGTCAGTTGAAGCAAAAAACGACATTTTTCTTTCGAATTCGCTATAAACTATACCCGGGCACTCCGACCGTCGGAGTCAGCTTCCGTCTGCTGCAATTCGTGAGAGGAGGAAAAAAAAAACATTTCAAGTGCGGATCAACATCGAGCCAATCGAACGGAGACGAAAAATAAAAACGCATCAAGTCGAAGAGCTCGGCTCTTTTGCATGAGATAAACGACCGATTCAACGGAGACGAAAGTACGTCGGCCGGGCATTTCGATTGAGCTTTGATTCGAAATGCCTGGGGAAATGCAGATGCGATATACGAATTTCCCCGCGCAGTTGTATGCATACTAACTGGGAGAGGTCGGGCTCAAAAAATACACCGACAAATTTCACTGATTATCATCATTTGGATAATTTAAATGAATAAATATAAGCGTACGCAGGGTCGGCTCGTTATCCCGTTACACGATAACAATGTCAATTTTATTGCAACGGACGATATTCAATGACGGCCGCGCTACAATATGGGTAGAAAGTTAAATTCGTAAGTATAAATGCGCACATTATATCTTCAATTCAAGACGCCTCGCGCAGTCACGTTATGTACTATATATATGTATATATTATATACGCAATTTCGTAATAATTTGCATATTTTAAACGGCTTACTTATGCATCTTTATAATTGGATATCGCAAACTTGATAAGGCACTTCCTGCAATCCGCATCAACGTTAATCTCGTACGGGTAAAAAAGAGAAATTAATGAATAAACGATACCTCAACCATATCGATTCGAAACGTGATCCATTGAACCGTAACGTTTGACGAATGGATGAAAAAAAAGAATCGATCACCTCATTTGACTTTGATTTCGAGCAGCGTTAGCAGCTACGCGGAATTTGAATAATATTCCGCCGAATCAATTATAAGAGTTAACAATCGTGATTGAAAATAAAGAGCACTTATACACGCTCGCAGCTAGGATGGTATAGCTTATGAGTCGATCGTGATCCACTCATTCATAGTTACCAGACAACCAGTTGCTACTCGTTATTATGTCGAGCGTTACGATTTCCGAGTAACATTTTTCCACCTCCTCTCATCTCTGCTTCTTGCGATTCCTCCCTCTTCATCCCCCACCGCTCTCTTTATACTCCTCATCTTTTTATTACCCCAGCCCCCCTTTTCTCCCCTGTGATTTTTCTTACCTTTTTTTTTTGTTTTTGTTTGTTTTTTTTTTTTTTTTCAACAATTCTCTCTATCGCTCTCTCAACGCGGCAATATGGATCAGAGGTCTCAGACTCCTTTGCATGAAATTATATCTCCACCTCTTGACTCTGTGATGCAGAAGCACGACGTAGCTTAATGTTGCTGCCGATGCTGCTGCCGTTGCTGCAGGTACGCCGCAGAAATATAGTTATATATATATGCATTTAATGCAGCTTTACATCAGAAGCACAAGTACAACGACATTTCATTATTATAATTTATCCGACAATCGGTATTCCGAGTATATCAATTACACGAATATTCTTATTATTGAGACGAGTTTGGATTTAGGACGTTAAATCGAAATTTTGGACTCCACAGTTATCAAAAAAGGTGGCGAATGATAACCCGCCAAATCATATCTCACGAATCGGAGAAATGGCAAATGAAATTTTCATCTCATTTCATTTCATCTCGAATCGATTTTTCTTTCAAATTTTGACTCGGGTGTTATACAAACCGCGATAAATCTTCAAACGAAAATATTTGGAATTTCTGTCGTACCAAATTGTATAATAGCGTGTGTACGTGTACCTATAAGAAGATGCCGCACAGCCGATGTGCTGCAGAAAGATCAGCTTTTATATATATATATGTATAAAATACGTAATGCTGTTCTCTTCATGACGGTGCAGAGAACGTTTAAAAGCCTATTGCGGTTACCTCGGCGCGGGATCAAGCACGAGAACTCATGAAGCCAGAGATTTGTAGCTGTGTAGTATTATAATATGGTACATATTCAGGAATGAAACAGTGTTGGTAATTTATTGCCGCCATTTAAAGAGCCATATAATAAGAATAACGATAATTATTATAATAATTATAACAACGATACGTATATACACACACACACATACACATACAGACACACAGAAAGAGCTATGTACGTAACTACATGGGCACGTAATTGTGTGCGTGTACATATTTATATGTAACGACGGTACGTTGGCACAACTATTTCTTAATGTCCCGTTGCGATTCCTCTTGCAGTATATAATGCAGTATATATCGATGCATTTGCATATAGTATACGTAAGTATATAACGAACTTTCAATATATGACGCAGGGGCATTAAATTCGGATAATATAATTATAAACAAGAATCAATTAATCCTAATTGAGAAAAGTTGCCAGCGGAAGTCCATATAAGGTGCAGTCCTCGTATAAATGTAAAAACGAAAAAAAAAAAGATAAATAAATAAATAAATAAATCCAAACAAAAAAAAAAAAACAAAAAAAACGAATAACAGTGGAGAGCCGTATGTAGGGTATGTAGATTAAAGAGGTGCATACCTACATACATATATACATGCGTAAATCTATCTGCATATTACGCGTTGTAATTTTCAATTTGTCTTGCCTGGATCGGAACGGAACGTTTTACATCGCGCTTTTGGTACCAACCCGGAAAGTTAAAAGTTGAAACGGTAAATAAGGTTCGAGAATTGCTGCCGTAAGAGAGCTCACGCCATTCACCGGGTGCGACGTACTTATATATATATATATATATATACATATCATATGGTGTACGTACACACATGTGGATATTTTTACGTACGATCCCATGCAAATGAGCGGCCGGGTACGTACGGGAATCGCGCTTGTGTGCGAGTGCAGAAAAATATCGGTACAAAAGTCCTCGCTGCAAAACGATCCTGGAGGGTATTAAACGATCGTATCGAAATAATGTGAAATAAAAAACGAAGAAGAAGAAGATCGGATCGGATGGCAGGCGGCAAAAACCGAGACAAAAATAATAAAATTCGAGCGAATATTTGAAAAGAAAAAAGTGTGAAACGTTGAAACAAAAAGAGGAGGATCGGCGCGTTCTTGCGCTCATCTCGATCGCTCGCCGATGCAGTCGATGATCGTTCACAATATCGCGCGTTATGACCGCGTTGATCGTTGATAATGATAATAAATGACCTAGAAACGTTCCGCGGGATCATGAGAGCTCGTGGTAAAAGAAATTGTCTGATTTGCATAATCGCATAATGCTTCTGCGGCCGTTGCAACGCAGAGCAGCGGCAGCAGCAGCAGCAACTCTTGAAATGCAGATACATATTGTTATAGCTGATGATGTTACCCTTCCTATACTCCTCCACCACTACCGACCACCACTGCAGCGGTCGATTTATCTTACGAAATGTATTTGAAAGCTTACGGTAAATTTCGTACAATGTCCGTACGATAAAAATGGAAATGACTACCGGGACCGCGTCTTCGATTTCTATGCGGATTATTTGAATAATTTCAATCGAAGCGTTACAACCGAACTGCAACGTTTCGTTCGAAATTTCGTTTGAAAAATTTCTTCGCCGAAATTCGCTTGTTCTCTCTCTCTCATGCGATATTTTCGAAACATCGTTTAATAATAATTGAATCGCGTTAGATACGTTATCGTACGATGCGAAGCAAGTTAAGCGTGCTACGAAATGCATGGTGTCGGCGTCTCCCAGATCTTGGGCTGTTTTATCGTCGAGGCGTTATTACACGGTAACCCGTGTTTATCCTCCCGACTAGGTAACGCCAACTACGTACGAGGAATACGTCCGGCTGTATTAATTTAACAATTTCACCATGAGTTACGAGGCGCATCCTCGAGCGTCGCTCGCAGCCAATTTATGTAGTGCAACGTCGGACATCACCCCAAACGATTCGTCGACGCCGCGGATGAAATCCGACCTCGGAAGAATCGAGGGGGGGGGGGGAGAAATTCGCAGAGTCGGACGTGTAATTTTTTGTGGTGATAATGATTGTCACAACGCGATTAACGACGTATCGACGGGGTCGATGTTCCGTTTTTTTGTCAAAAACACTATAAAATGATTGCAGACAAACCGAACATCGAACGTAGAACAAAACGTCGAGCGTATTAGCCCCGAGGACATTATCGTGGTATAAATTTTTATTCTATTTTCTCCGAACGTAATGTTGCTCTAATATATACGTTCCTGAATGAGCTAATAGCCTATTAGTCTCCTCGTATTTATTGCCACGCATCACCATATATTCAAATTTATAACCCGTGTTGCTATACATATAACGTACTCGAATATAAGAGCAAAACGTGAATAAGAGTCGAACAAATTTTTCCCGTGTCTCTTTTATGCGCGCGGTGTTGAACTACTTGCTGAAAATTAAAACCATAAACTACGGGGTTGAAAGTGTGGTATCGAGGAGCGAAGAAAAAGAAAAAAAAAAGAGAAAAAAAAAAAAAATTGGATTCGCTTAATTTTGTATCGATCGTCCTCTTCCGTAACACTTTCGTATATAATCGGCGTACGATATCTGACCTACACCGCGTCGATGAGATGCCTCCGAGCAGGTAATTACCTCTACGCGGATCGGTAAATGAATAAAATATTCGAACCTTCGTCGCCGCAACAAATTCTCTTTTTCCGCCACAGGCCAAAAACGCGAGCACGTTTCTTTACGTAACGATACGTATGTATATAAATTATGAACAAAAAAAAAAAAAAAAAAACAAAAAAACAGAGTAAGAGCAAAAAAAAACGAATCGAAAAAGGAAAGAGATCATCGTATGACCAAGATATTTAGCGTTGTTGTAAAAAGGAGAAGAAGAAAGAGGAAGATCTCGTAACCGTAATTGTCGTCAGAAAATGCGGGTATTTAAAAACCGATTCCCCTTGCAAAACTCACTTATATACATATATGTATATGTACAGTACACGGTGAGCGTACAGGTATATACGTAGCGCGTTGCATCTCCGGCCGCGCAAAGTTTCTGCTCATATATATACACGTACGTACGTATATATATGGAAACCTTGTATACATTCAACATGGTATTTATCAATGGCGTGTTCTGAATTTTTAAAGAGAGAATCAACCTGCGCATGCCTAACATCCTACCGTCCAGTAATTAGATAATAACTCGGTTCTCGAGATTCTGCAACGGCGCACCGCGCACGAGCTCAAGGGTGAAAAAATACACCCCATGTATATCTACCGAATGTACCCATGTTACATATACGCTTACCCGCGCAAAATGGCATCTCGGCTATTTTCTCGGCGTCAAATTTCAAAAATTTTCAAAAATGTCCCTCCACATTTTAGGGATACGGCGCGGTCCGGTGTTCTCGCACGCCTCTACGACAACGTATTCACGCACCGTGTAGCGGTATGAATTTTTCAAAGCATCGACGCGTTCGGGTAACACTCCATTAATCGTCATCGCCTATAATAAACTGCTTAATTAGGAGTTTGAAATGCGATTCCGAAAGAAAAAGAAAAAACAGAAAAACAACACAGAAAGAAAAAAAACCCCCCCTCATCGAGTCCCGCAAGTTTTCCAAGAGCATAAGGATGCATGAGCATCGCCATAACCTGCGCCACCTCGGTATAATACCTCGCGCGGCGTTCCTCGCGAGTAATCTGTGAATGTTCTTATCGGATCTACGGATCTCTCCGAAGGTGCCAGTAGACAGTATAGAGAACCGCGCGCGGTTTCCCTGCAGTTTGCAGTTTGCAGTTTGCAGTTTGCTCCTGACCACGTCGTTAATTAACACCACCTTTACTTTATACCGTACAATCGGGCTGCGGGCTCCGCTCTTAGCAAAGGCGTGCAAAAACCGGCAGCTAGAATATCCGAGCCGTCCGTTGCGAGGGCGCGACAATCCAATCGATTTTTTTTCATCGACTCCTCGCTTTTTGCCTCCCCTCCGCTCCCTTCGGGGGAGGGGGCGGGGGGGGGGGAGAGACGTCGATTTCTTTTTGCTCTTTCACCGCCCGCCGATGAGATCGAACGATTTTTGCAGACCGGCCGATTCCCCGACCTTTTTCACTCCGCGCCACGCCGCCCCTATTTTATATCCTCGCCGCGCTCACTTTCGTTGACACCCTTCGCGGCGCGCTTACCGAGTTCTTTCCAACTATGTATCGCCTCGTACACGCCATTTTACTCTCCTCCTTTCATCAGCTTTCGCAGACTGCGGGGCTTAAGGCGAGCCTATCTGCCGACGGGAATCGGAGCCCCGCAAACTGCGTCTAACTTAGTGCGATGGGCTAAGAAGGTGTAAAGACTTGTTCGCCGATAGCCTTATCGGGACTCGCTAATCGTGACCGTGTCCACGCGGCACCCACTACTACCGCACTACTACCGGTGTATAATATTATAAAACGATACTCGCGCGAAGCAACACACCTTACGCGTTCGCCCTTAGGTATACGTATAAACACTCCGCGAGGATATCGTCACTCCGTTCGTACGCCATGAGGGGACCGCGGGTTCGATCGTTTTCGAAAATGGCGTACACCGGGGTTCTTAACTCGAACGATGTTTTTTTAGGGAAAATTGACAAAATTTAACGGATTTTCAATCTGGGAAAACCGCACGCCGTGATTTCCGAGAGGAACGATAACACGAATTCCTTCATCGAACCGTGGAATGTCGCGTACCGATGAAACCGTGTACGCGACGTTATAAACCGATTCGTTCATAACTCTTCATTTGACAAAATTAAATAATCAATGTCGCGTGAATAACGTCGTATTTTTTTTTTTTTTTTTTTTTTTCTTTTTTCTCCCCCCGATCGAGAGAGAAAAGGTTCACACGACTCCTATGATCTATCTTATATACGAACAGTGGTTGCTTACCTACCTATCTACCTACCAACTTCACCTCTGCCTATCTCTTCTATACCCGACTAACTAACTGGTCCACAAACCATTAGCGTCACGCGATCCTCTGAGCTGGTTGAACGATGACGAGGAGGTCCAACGAACGAACGAACGAACGGCAGCAAAGTGGTCAGGTTCCGCAGGGCTGTAATATCGGTAACAACCCGAGGGGGTCTCGTTTCGCATCGTTGAACAAAACGTGTGGATGAAAAATTTCACGAAAAATATCACCGAATCAATATTTCCGATTAGCGGAATGACTCGGTATACGCGCGATTCACAGCTCGCTCGTCTACCGCTGCGAATTGGCGTCGGTAAATTTTTTTTTGACTACCCGGTACGGCCTCCGGTCGATCGACGTCTGCGTGACCTTGATTCGCCTGTTTATTCGACGGTTAGCGTTGTTACCTCACTGAGTAAATAATTACGAGTAAACATAACGTGTGCCCCGAGGGGGGAGGGCGCGGGGTCGTATTGAAAAGCGAGAGCATATTTCGGGACGTGGGAAGTATTTTAAACAATTTCATTTCGTTTCGTTTATTTGTTATTATATTAATGTTTTATTTTTCGTCTCTTTCGTTTCGTCGTTTGTTCTTGTTTTCGTCCGTTTTATTTTTTTCCTCTTCTCGTCTAGATAGTCCGCGACTCGGTTCCTCTCACGCTTTTACGAAGTGAGTAATTCTTTTTTTTCTCAACAAGTGACTCACTCGCTCACTTTACTTCGTATATACACTCACTCGCTCGCTTTGGTTCTATTTAGCGATTATATATTATGTATTTATATGTACGTGTGTATATATAGGATATATCGGAGGAGTCGCTTTTATAGATGTATGACGCTCTCGCGTCACGAGCACACGCGCTTTTTACGTCTACTACGTACGTATGTATCCTACGTACGTACGTACGTACGTACGTAGCGCGCACGTATTCGCTTATCCACGGTGTGCGTTCGTTTGGTATGTCCGTTTGGTGTTGGGCTCCAGACTTGTAACCGTCAAACCGAGTGACGGGTCGACGTGCGTCGAGACGTCCAGACGTCGGGACCTTCGTTCGTTACTTCACTCGAAAACATCGGACGTTTACAAGACGTACGGTACACGTTGCAAAGGGCGTGGAATTAAAACTCTACGTTTCTGACGTACCCCGATATCGCTCGATTTCCCCGCCCCCTCCTTGTTTCAAAATTACCTTGTTTTTTTTTCTTTTCTTTTTCCCCGCTCTCTTAACATTACGTCGAATTCCACGACCCCGTGTCAAGCGTCGAATGATATATATATACGGACCGAATCAGAATCAGTCGGATACCACATTCGTTTCCGGGGATGAACGTGCGTCATTTTTTGACTCATCGTTATTTTTTGAAAATCGAATCTCTGAATCGAAATGATTTTTTTTTCATCTCAAAATCGAGCAGACATAGCGAGGACCTGATGTTTTTTTTTTTACAGTTACACGTAAAGACCTCTCACCGAAATGTTTTTTTTTCGTTTTTCTTTTCGTCGCAAATGTATGATATTATATCGGTCGATTTCACGTCGGATAAAATAATCGTCGCGTCAAAATTACGTTGAGATATAACTACGTAAGTACGTGTATGTCTAGTCGGAGGATGTTTTTATTTTATATTCGTGCGTATCGAATCGTTTGCGAATGGCTATGCGTTTAGCGTCCCTTCATATAGCTATTAGTGGCATTGATTACCACGGTAATAACGCGAAGAAATATAAGAGATCACCTCATCTCACGATGATGGTGCTGGTGGTGGTGGTGGTGATGGTGGTGGTGGTGGTGGTGGTGGTGGTGGTGGTGGTGGTGGTGGTGTACGTACAAGTTAATGCCGGAGCTACGGAGCTGGAGAAGAGGTCCGTCCGTCCAGAGTCCGATTTTGCAGCGGCGACCGCGCGCGGGAAATCCTCAATGGAGATTGCGCCGAGATGGAGATGGAGATCGCGGTGCGATTATCGCGTCGCGGCATTAAATTCACGCCGTATAACTCTACACACGTATATTTAAACGTATAGACACACACACACACACACACGCACACACACACATACACACAGAGATTACGTACCCACTTCGTGTGAAGTATGAAGAGCAGAAGCTATCGAGAACATCCATCACCGCTCGTCTCGTACATTTATATATATATATATGTATACGTATGATACCTTTACGGGTATAGAAATAAATACCATCTTACAGCTAGATCAAATCTCGACCTCACTTAAGCTGCTGAGAACTCACAATATCCTTCTTTTACCACTATATATTTATAAAGAGAGAAGAAAAAAAAAATATAAATAAAAGGAGATGAAATAACACGGTTAAATTTTTCAATCATGCTGTATTATATTTATCACCATATCGATATACTTGCGAAATTATTTCAGGACGATCATCCCGTCGAGACTCCGCTGAGATGAATTTTTCTTCGATGATTTTAACGATGATTCGATGGGATGATTTTTCGTCGTTCGAACATCTCGGATGGTACGAGCGCGCTATTTTTAATTTCGCGTCTTCGCCTACCGATTTATCGGGGTTTTTTTTTTTAATATATTAGAAATGTGAATATTTAGAAAACGTCGGCGAATTGACATTTTGCATAACACCGATGTATAATATTGAGCAGTGTATACCTACCATGCGAATGTACACTATACACATTTAGTAAGTACACTAAAAAGCTCGTTCACTTTCACTGTAGTTATCGTTATATTGCCTTTACAACCAGGCTCTTTTCCACTCTCGAATTATTATGTACAGCTCTTTGAAATACATATAAAATTTTGTAAAAGTTATAGTCGCGTATATTATAGTCACGGATAAAAACTCATTTAGTTTCCATTAACTATACGGCTGTTATATAGGGTATAAAATATCAAATGTGGGATCATCAAAAACTCCACTCCACTCTTATTTCAGCTTCCGCAATCGGGTGTATTTCATAATTTCTTCTATTTTTTTTTTTTTTTGTTTTCTCTCATCCTTCGCGTATTATTTTTGTATCGTTTTCGAACGTTGCGTAACGCCGGTCACCCGCGTTACCTCGAAGATGTGCGCGCGGTCGTTGCGGGGGTGAAACGAATCAAGTAAAATGAAAATAAAACAGAACGAAAGAAAATAGAAACTGACAACTAAAACGAACGTTGCACTTATGTAGCGTCGAAGATTTTACCCGATTTGTGCAGCTGAATAAGAGGAAGCCGCAGCGAGTTACAGCAACGGCAGCGCGGTACAGGAGCAGCAGCGCGGCTATTCTGCATTCTTTTGGGTACCGCGGCGCTGTTTTTCTTTTCCCGTTGGTGGTAGCGGGCATCGCGGTGGTGGGTAGCTCCAAGATTAATTTTTCCTCGGCGTAGGCGGCACCGACTCTTCGGACAAATCCAGAAACAAAAGACTCTGCCGCACACGTGCATGTCAATAGAAGGCAATTAAGCCTTGTTTGGCTTATACGCACGCCTTTGGGGCGAGGGGTAAAAGGAGAAACACTATTTGTCTCCCGATACAAGAAGGCGCGGTGATTTATCCCTCGAGAGAACGCCGCCGGTTTTACCCTCCAATTTTTATCTTATTTATCCTCATCGTTTTCCTTTTTTATCTTCATCTCAGATTCCCATACATATACTTCTGTGTATGCACGTATGCCTATTTCTCCCGCGTATCCCACCTTTCTCTTCAACCTTTTCACCATCTTTTTCTCCTCTCACGTGTCATCGAAAATCCATTGCAGACTTATCATTGTTTCGGATGGAGATTCTCAAAAAATCCAATGAAATAACGACGATCGTTACAGAGAAAAAAAAATTCGTCAACAATTTCTCCACGCAATTGTTTTCTCTCGCTCACCTTTCACTCGACCGTTTCGCATCGATTTAGAATAAGGTGAATATTTTATCTTTCGTGGTACAGATTCTTTTAATTTCACCGCAAAGTGGATACGAACGAATCGAGACGCGGTGACGGTGCCCGCGTGAGATTTTCTCGGTAAAAAGATGATTGCGAAATTTTTTTTTTCATTATACCGTTTTACCTGGAATAGCGGCGAGTAATAAGAAATTATTGCGGGTAGCTCGCGCGTCCACCAGATCTATACTCAACTTCGCGCTGGTCGATTTACCGCTCCGATTCGTCACCTGACGCGAGCGGCAATCCGATTCGATTTCCAGGTTTGAAATATATCAGGCACGACCGCAATTGGACCATAGCTAGGGGAATCACGCCGATGACGCGATACCTCGGTAGCGCATCTATTTACATTGATATCGTAAGTATGTTGCGTACATACAGAAGTTCGTAGCGCATCACGAAGAAGCAGTTCTCTCTCAAGTACCCGTACCGGACTAAAACCCTAAGATATAGGTACATGTATATATACTCACACACATATGTATTTATATATATATATATAAATCGAACGCGAACTTAACGCACCTGCGAAAGCCGTCCATCAGGCACCGCGTTTGGTCTTAACCATTACCTGTAATTAACCATGACGGGCCGGCATTCCCCATAGATTTATACACTAATTACACTAATTAATTTATCCACGCGATCATATAGGTACGCAACGTATAGGTACTCGAGTTTCTTATGCTCATTTATGTCCGTGTGTATACCGATACGGATGTAGCATACGTATTGCCATTGCCGACACCGATGGTGCACGCGCGCCGATCGACGATCGCCGATCGACCATCAACCATCGATGAGTGATTGGTGACGAATGGCGAGAATATTGCTCCGCACTTTTTCATCTTTCCATATTTTATGTCACAGCTAACGCCGACCATCCTCGGCTCCTACGTACCGAGTTGATCGATTTTCGCACAGCCGTACGGGGTTAGTTTCCTGAAGCGAGAAGAGAAAAAAAGTCCCATGAAATTATCGATCGGATTGTTCCTGAATTATCGAATAATTTTTACAATTAATCTCAGAACATGATGTCACTGCAAGCCTTCGAACGATCATTCGCTCAATCTCTTGTAGGGAATGTATGTTCACCTGTAAAGGATCCATTATCATTTTTTTTCCGTTTCGGATAACTTTTTCGTAGTTAAATGAGGATCGGTCAATTTTTTCATATAGTGCGAATATTTCTTCGAAGCCTCGCGTGGAACGATCATCTTTTTCTCCCAGCTTCATCGAAATGTGCAGTTCGGAGCGCAACTGGACGATCGAACGTTCGATCGAATTCTTATTCTTTCTTCTTCTTCGTCTTCTTCTTCTTCTTCCGTCCACGACGAACACGACGAACGTGTATCACCCCGTAAATTTCCTCGTCAATTAAATTCTCGGTAATTAGAATCGTTGGGTTACATGTAGGTATTCCGAATATCGATCTTACCTACGATATATCATTCACGTGAAAGTGCAGAGGTAATGTGCTTGACGCGTCAGGTGAGATTCCATTCCTGTCAATCTGTTTTGAAGAGAAAATTATTTCTTTTTTGTTAATAAATTTGTTCGTTTTCTTTCACTTGGCTTTTTTTACTTATATTTTTCATCGTCTATTCGTTACGTTACTTATTACACGCGAGTCGTCGGTTAGACGGTGATTAGGCGGTAATTATTTATAATACCTAACACATGCCCTTAAGACCCCGGCGGATTAGGCGGCTTCTAATCACCCATCATCCATATAGGCATAGAATTGAATATTATTTGGGTCACGATGATTACACGGGGCGAAGGGGGGAGGGGAAAGGGGAGGGGGCGGGGGGGGGAGGCGCATCTTTCGGTTGCGATCTCGAACAATAATGGCAATAATAACAACGATGCGATAGTTTACATTAAGGTACCCGTGATCTGCATTATACGGTACGTGTGATGTGCGTGTACCGAGTATCGCGAATCAAGTTTGCTGGATTCCCCAGAAAACTGTGAGATCACAAAAAAAAAATCAAATAACGATCACGATCGAGTACGATGTATGAAAAAGAAAAAGCAGATCACGGCGAAGATTGATCTTTGATCTTGAATTTTTTTTCCCAGGTAATCAGGAGGTAATAGCTCCTAAATTCTAGAGGATCGAAAAAACTGGATCACGCCTCTCGGAGGAAGGCGATGATCATCTGCAACGGGGCCTCAGCGGCAACCCAGCATCTATATATACCGACACATAAATCCGTGCTCGAAATGAGATCGTTACACGTATAATTTTATTGTAACAATATATGTATATTGCGTTGCATATAGAAACGCGACATGGGAATAGGCCGGTTCTAGAATCGGAAGAATAATTTTGTAAAAATAAAAGTATAAATAAAGTGGTATGCACGTAGAGTACGAGTAATATGACGTTCCATTTCGTTAAATGTGTTTACACGTGTACAGGGTGGGTCGAAAATAGAACGTAATTACTCGTTTTGGAAGGAGGGCCTATATGAGCCGAAGAACGCGTCAGGGGATTTCGAACGATTCGCAGCGATTAACTATTTGGAAAGTTTTCACAATCCAAATGGAAACGTCAACTTTAATTTTTGATCGGAGAAAATTTCCGATGCTTTTATTCGTGTTTCAAAATGGGCCATTTTTGCCCCTAGTCTGCTCCGTTGGTATACGTGTGGAATGTATGCAATATCGCGTGTTATTTACGTATACCACGTTATACCTTATGGGCGTCAGATATTTTCTAGCAAAGTCGGCGTCTCGTTGCTCACCCGATCTTCACCTCGGCGAGACCTCGCCTAACCTCCGTACACACAGACAACGGCGTTGAATCGCTCCGCGAGCGTGGTGGACCAAATCTCGCAACTGACGCGCGAACGCGCGGACCGGACGCCTTGATTTGTTGGCGCAGATACAAAATTAGAGGTTTAATTTTAATGGCCTGGGATCCGAGCATTTCGATCTGCTACACATTATATATACACATATATATACTTATAACACACCTGTACACGAGTATTTCGTCTCGTAGGCGTTGTTCGGGCTTGACCTTTTTCTTTCTTCTGTTCTTGTTCCTTCGCGCCTATGGTATACTTTTGATTTTATTCTACGATCTGATCCCTTTCTCGAAAACATGAAATTAGACGGTGGAATCCGGTATTTCCGTTACTCATTTTTCGGAACTGATCATCATCTCGCCGATTTTTTTCCCTGCGCTGAGCGGTGGCCGCGTCAACGTCTCAAGTGCGGTTCCGTTCGACCCCTTCGAAATATGGATTACACGAGCCGCACCTTTGTAAAGCGAACCGTCGGGTGGGTGCGGGGTATATTCGGAGTCGATTGAAAAAGGACGAAGAAACAAGAAGAAGAAGAAGAAGGAGAAGAAGAAAAAGAAAGAGAACGTTGTACACAATACGGGCTGTCGAATTACAGGTGATTTTAGGCGGAAGTGATTCGAATCGTAGCGGTCAGTTCGTAACGACTCAAACGCGATCTAATCACATTGTTTGACGGTAATTGTATATTAATAGATGAGAACTGGGTCTCATCGGTGATCAAAGCTCTTACTGTGCTCTACCCATACGCGGTATAGACGATCTCGCTGTGGGTTGAACCGCCGCAAACTCTTTGTAACCTGCCTCCTCTCCTCCGCACTTGCGTAATTTAAATAGTTAAACAACGAGCGGATAACCGTGCTCCTCGGTTCTGCCTATAACGCGATGTATAGTTTGAGGAAAAAAAGCAAAGTGAGAACCGATGCGAAAGAAAAGAAACGAGAGGAGAAGTACAAAAAAAATATATATATATATTAAAAAATGGGAGTGTTCGTATTTTAGATCACGCAGCCGTTGCTTGTTATTATGTATACACTACACGTGTATACTTACTTTCATCTTCTTATAAGGTGTTGCGAGGGTACATTTTATAATTTCTTTTCCATCCTTTTGTTTTCAACGATCAAATTTCTATCCTCAATTTCTGTCTCGTACCGCGTATGATATCTACGAGAAAACTATCATGCACACACGTATACTTACGGTACATCATCTGCACCTGTGAATTATTGTAACCAGGTTGTGTATGTATATATTTTGAGTCAAATCGTTACATAAACTCGGTTCGATTTCACTTTGACCGGTAAATTGCATTATACATATATTCACCGTGTCCGTCAATTTTCAGGAATACCATCGCGAGATCGCTACTTTTACGGTCATCATCGCGGTGTCAGAGGTCGTCTCTCCGCGGTGTTCAATCACTATTATGTATATCGTAACTTCGACCGGATAGCTGTATCGTTTTTTTTTCTTTTCGGTTGAATTTTTTTCGTTTTATCATACTAGGCGAGGGATCGCCCGGCATGATTTGGATCAAACCCGAAGTACCATTTCCTATAATTAAGTGATTTGCCGGTTAAACGGGTAAAGATATTACACAGGTATACAACGCGAGGTGTGGTACAGGTGTATGCGCGCGGGTGAGACGTACTACGTGCGTCGGTGTGCGTTCGTGTACGTGCAGCCGTCGAATGAGTGACGTTGTTATAAGGGTATGATTACAGCGAGTTTCTCAGCTTCGAATCCGACGACAGAATAGATCGAGTGGTTGCTCTACAGCACCACCGTACACGGTAAAATACATCCAGGTTTAAACTGATCGTAAAACGGATCAAGAATGATGTACACACAATACGTGATATACGGTGTTTATAACGATTAAGTTACGGCCTCTGGCGAAACCTGATGAGAGCCTCCAGACAGCAAGGTTCAATCTTTGATCGATAGCGCGCCTATCGAACCCTAGTCGTGAAACAGACGTAGAATTTACCGATTCCAACCCACGAAACGAAAGGCGGAGATAACGAAAATATCGATCGATGAGATTTTTTTCTCTCGTTGCGCCCGAAATTTGAAAATAATCAACGGCTGAATAATCGCCGAGAAAAAGACGGCCCGGACTTTGTTCCGGGAAGCCGGAAGCGGACGCGCTTCATATATCTGGCGGTTTTACGCGAGACGTGATGAGACGTATGTTTAACGGATCGATGGCACGGGAAGTACATAAATCAATGGTCAGTATATGATGTATTTTATAAATACCTAGATAAAATGAGTTATCTTGTAGGTGCGAATATCTCACGACGGGGCCATTCTAATATCAAGGACTTCTAGCATGACGATCGCGCGTCTATATGGGATGCGCAAGAAAAGAGCATACATACATACATACATATATATATATGTATATGTATGTATGTAAGCCATCGTGTGGAAAAGAAGAAGAACAAGAAGAACAAGAACAAGAACAAGAAGGAAAAGAAGAAGAAACAGATGCAACCGACCTATGACCTGGCACGCTGAAACCTGGAGGATATCTGACTCATAACGTTATGTATATACCACATAGACACACACACATGTGTGCCTTGTTCGCATAATATATAGGTATATGTACCACTGACTTATAGATGTACATATGTGCTTTGTGCAGTGATGATGATGATGATGATCATCATCATCATCATCATCATCATCATCATCATCTTCGTCGTGTTGATTATACGATGATGATGCGAATAAGGTGTAAGAGTGCTAAATCCATTTGTGTGGAATCGAACAAACGCATATGTGCATTTTCTCATAGCTGCACATCCATACTCGTATGTACCTATATATAAATATCGCATAGAAAAAGGAACAGTATTGAACAGAGGATGGTCGCATCTATGATGCATTCTTCTTCTCCCTCTGCTTCTTCTTCTTCTTCTTCTTCTTCTTCTTCTTCTTCTCTTCTTTTACTGTAACTCTCAAAGGCAATTTACATCGTAGGCAATCCTGATTTTCCGGATTCCTGTTTGCTGATTGAAAGATAAATCGGCCGCCTTATAAACTCCCCATCCTATCTCGCGCCTCTTCTGTTCTACAGATTATTATTTATCTCCCCCTCCCTCCTCGCCCCCCCACCCCCCTCCTTTTTCCACCGCTCCCCACCCCGGCAAATGCACCGCCGCTACGAACGGATAATTATCAACAGCCATCACCGGCGCAGTTCTCACTTTCAATCGACGTACGATGATTTTTCCGAGTTTCTTTTTTTTCTATTTTTTCATCTAAATTTTTATTTATCCATTTTTACTACGAGTTCTCAATGCCTTTCTTTCAGGGGATTGAATCGTGACTCTGTGCCGAGATGGCACCGATAGGAAAATCATTAGAATATGACTTTAATATACGTAGATGTGGTGGAGGATACATATATATATATTATATAGTTTTAAACGACGATGATGATAATTTATAGACGTCCCATTAGCCGCACTATACCGGTAAGTTTAATCGGGTAAAGACAAGGTGCGATAATTTTCAAATTGATTAAAATCTTGGGTCTAGTGTAAGGGGTATACACAGGTGTATACGTATATATTCGTGTGTATATATAATATTGTAACTAAGGTGAGTTGTAGGTAAAACAAATGTCAAACGTAAAGGTCGTGTTCGCGATAGTTGTTATATGTACGTAACTATCATTTCTGGATAGCATATGTATGTATGTATGTATATATAGATGTATAGATACGAAGATACACCTTATATATATATACGTAGTACCTGAGTTGTGAATTTACAAGAGCTGTATAATAGCTGAATGCAAAATAATATGTCATGTTTTCCATTATCCTAACAAATTTTAATTGCGTTATTATAATGAAACCGCGACGAAGACGCGGTAATTAGTTGATTGGCATTTTTCGAAAATCTAACGCGTTTGCATGTGGTGAAAATAATCAGGATTCGTCGGATAGACGTAGACAGAAGAATAACGAGGTATGCGCTTAGAACAAGAAGGAGAAGAAGAGGAAGAAGTGACGGTGCGAATATATTCTCTATGGTTGTTGTTGCGGGACGTGATCGGTGATCGGTTCTTCGATCGAAAATGAATGGTTATGGCCAGCCAAGACATGATCGTTGCACAATCGAATAATAATTGTAATTCACAGCGGAGATAATGAGGTTGAACGCGGACACAGAATAGCGAGTCTCGGTGCACCGGCAGGCGTCTAGATCTCACCTTATATTATTATATACGTCGCGATCCTCGCGCGACACAATAATACCGGGGAATATAACGTTGCACGCTTGGGGATGAGGAGGAGGAAGAAGACCTCGCCGCGAACCGAGGGAATAACGTAAATATTGAACGAATATATATATATATACGATTCGCCGCCGCTGTGGGAGAACGAATAAAATTGTCCACAGAGCCGAGATCACGTTCTACCTTCTCGCGGTGTGTATCTCATGGAAAAGCTCGACGATCTGGAAATTCGAAGTTATACGACGATAAAATTTTGATTTAACTTACCGCACGAGTAGACCGCGAGGAACGATACGTTTAAATTCACCTCTGCCAACGAACTTTGCACCCGCAATTCCGATAGCATCGCTTGTTCGTTAAGTTTGGACAAGAACACAGCATGTGATGCGAGCCAGGTCGAGTTGCCGAGACTCAGCGAGATCAAAGAATATATAAGAGAAGAAGTAGAAGAAGAAGAAGAGGAAGAAGAAGAAGAAGAGGACGAAGAAGAGAGGGAAGAATGGGCAGAGAAAGATAAAAAGAGATAGGAATAGATGACTCGGAAAGACGGGAATGATCCAGAGTACGTAGACTCGGAATTCTTGCTCCTTTCCAAACCAACTTTGTTACAACTTTCCGAGTACACGGAGAAACGAAACCGACCGACGAACGAAAAAAAATAAATAAAACATCAACAAAACGGAAGAACAAACAACCGACTAACCATACAACAAACATATATATATATGTATGTACGCGCTCTTATGGTTATCTCTTCTGAGTTCTCTTGGTCCCGTATGGTGACGAGTCTTGCTGTCAAGCGCGCGATGCGCTGCAGGCTGCAGAAGTCAGGTAGGTAGATAGTCCTCCTTTTCTGCCTACCAACTTACCGTACACACACACACAGGTACACCGCACACGCGTATACCTGTGCGCGAATGTGATATACCTTTATCCCATACAAACATATCCTGGGAAACCTCGGGAATCTGATTTTATCACCCACTTTGCATATCCTTACTTACGCCGCGTGTCACCTCGTCTACGTCACGTGACCCGTATAAAGCGCGAAATTTTCTCTCCTCTTCGTACCTACCGGTCGAGAGTCGCGACTCATCTCGAATTATATGATCCCCGTTGGTTGAGGTCCTTTGCGTTCAAACGATTAAGATATAAAGGTCATCGCGCCGAGCGTAGCGGTAAATATTTCACATGTTGAATGACTGAAAGAAAAAAAAAAGAAAAAAAATGAAATGAAAAATGATATGAATAAGAGGATGTGATTATTTCTATCGAGTATTTTGCTAATCCGGCTGGAAAATACCCCTTCGCCTATTCCGGCTTAAGGTACGTACATATATTCGAGTGGAGAGTGAAGAATCTTTGAGAGAGTATAATTCTAAGAAGTCTGTAACGTTCGCCTGCGCCACTACCGTATAACGTACGGATGCGTCGTCGTGTCTCTATTAAGAGAATCTTAATTGACGCGTTTCGCTTTGAGAAAAATTCAATCGATATCTATGGCCTGTGTATCTAGACGCTGTTATATTATATATATTACGGTATAGATCGTGTGGCGGCGTTCAATAATTACCGGGTTTCATTTATAAGACTCCAAATTTAATTTTGCCTTGTCATCATCAACGAACCCATTCCACCGGGTGGAACCTGTATAGACGATTTTTACGATCCCATATACACCGGCACCGAAAACGCTTGTGTTCTGATTACTTCATCTCCGAGTTTTTTTCGGAGGTAAAACAATTAACAAGAAAATGATAGAAAAACCACCGGAATCGGTATCTAGCTTTTTCTAATTCAATTTTCTTTTTTCTCGCGTTTTATTACCAGAACACGTGAGAGAGACGGAATGGGAAACCCTTTAACTTCCTACCGATCTAGCGGTCTAAGGGCGTGTCGTGGGAGATTTCTCGTTGAATTTATCGTGTAAGCGAGGAAGCCATCATAACGTGAACTGTGTTGATGACGGGTTATGGCGGTACCGCATTATCTGCGTCGCCCGAGGACACAGAAGACGACGAAGGCAGGTATGGAGCGGAAGATCGTTCAACGTTTGAAAGACGCCGATCACCTCGCATGGCTCAGGAGAGTTTTACCGCTCGTATTCTAAATTTGGAAACTATGACACCTGTTCATGTTCCGTTCTCTTCCTTCTCTCGTTCGACCGTCCGGTAATCAGGGAATATCGATACAAGCCGCGCATAGATTTTTAGATTCCTCGATTTCAATCGAGGAGTCAGATCAATGAAAAATCTGTACGCGACACGTTGCGATTTCGATGGTTGATATTTATCGCGCACAATAGCTCGGGTGTATAAATAACCCCATCAAGATTATCTGCGAACGAGAAGATAGGTATATTGTAGATACATTTGTTAACGCGTTTGCGTACAGGTATATATAAGGTTGGCACAGATCGTTACGATGATACTCACGTCGTTCCTACATTTTCTGCATTTGACCTATTGTCTTTCCATGTAGACCGCTTAACCAACCACCTCTGTGTAGCTCTATCGCGGTGTACGTACGTAGTAAGTCTGAGTCAGACCTTCACTCTTGAACTCTTGCAGATCGCCGTGCGATTCACTTTCAACACTATTATTTATTTATTTTCTCTCATTTTATTTATCATCGTTGTTAGCTTTATTATTTTTTTCCTTTCCGTTTATTTATCGCTTTATTTTCATACACTTCGCAACCTTATTTCTGGATACATCCTATTCAAGATCGGTAAGTTGCAGGTGCGTCGCATCTTCAATTTTGGGTCTACCCCGGAAACAACACGAAAAACGTGATGATCCGTCGGCATTTTTTTCGTTCGTAAGCTGTAACCTCGTTTCTGGATATTTTTGGACCCGAGATCGGCGAAGCGTCGAGGTGCGATTACCTTCGATATTGAGAGACACCTGCCGATCCGAAATATACATAAATCAGCAGATGTTGTACTTAATTTTCCAAGTGATCGATATGAGTTGGCATGCGGCATACCGATCGGTTAATGTAATACAATAATGTTTTGCTTTCGATGGGAGTATGAATACTCCGATCGTTTATCTTGGTTTGAAATCGAACGATGATCTCGTTGCAATATACGTGAATGAGAGCAGGTATGGTATATATATACACGAGTACACAATATATACATATATTATACACGTATGCACTCATAAGTTACTACATTATATTAGTTTTATTCTCGTTGATCTTCGTTCCGCCAGAACTGGATCACCATAACCGGATAATCCTCTATCATCGCACGCACGGATGATCGGTAGATCGGTAGAATTCTGTGATCGATGGTACGAGTGAACATAATGCCGTATGCAAAAGCTCGGAGATAATCCATCGGGATAGCTACTCGGGAGGATCGAGAGGATCCGATCGGTATTCCGACCGACCGGTAACGGTACACTTGACAAAGACACCCACGACTTACTCTTGCCTAAGGTCATACCGGGAGTCGATACCGCGCTCGGTAGTCGGGACGCCACGGTATTGGATTGGATAGGATAGGAATAGGAGGAAGAATCGGTCCTAACCTCGAGTAGGCAGGTTCACCAGGTTAACCTTGATGATTAGAAAGCAAAAGGTCCCCCGCGATCCGATCTCAACTTGTTTGCACAACGAATCACGACGCCGACTCGTCCTCGCAACCGCTGCACCGTCGCACCAGCTACACCTTTAGATACACCTGCAGATTCGATTCCCATCATACACCCGTACACGTATTCACGGTATACCGATCTCGTACCTGTAAGTGCTCGATTTTTCAAATGGTTTTCCCTTCCACAGCATTTGGCAAATCGGTTCCTCATCGATACCAAAACCATACGGACTTTTATCGAATCGATTTCGTGTCACAATCCACCGGCCATCGAGACCGATCGAACAACCGTCGCTCGTTGTACCTACCTGTTGTCCGTTCAAAGTTCGAATCATTCGATTTAATTGATCACTAATCGTCGATAGTCGCGATACAGCGGACTATACCCGTATCACCTCTGGTGGGGTGAACCATTGTTCTCCATCGTCCGTGAGATGGTAATTTTCGTTCCTGCGAGCGAGAGGAGACTCCGGAGAGAAACTCCGTACCGATTTTCGATAAGGAAAAATCGATCATAGACGTGGACGTCAGGTGTACATTTGATTCACTACCGTAGAGGTGTACGTAAAGCCTATACCGTAAAACGGGGTAGGATACGGTGTGTGCAGAGCTAATTGAGCGTATCTCCCACTACATTTCGGGTACCTTTCACTTTTCAATCCATAGTTGGAATACTATCGTGCCACCGAGCGGCGTGTATCACGCGCGGATCTCCTCAGTTCGCTCAAAGGCTTGCGGAGATCGCCGAACGCTCGGTGTCATCGTCACGTTCGTTCGAATTATCAATTTTTCAATGAATAGACGATTTCACCGAATGACCAGGGACGAGCATACCGATCCGGTGTAACAGTTCGCCAAAAATGAAGATTCGCGATGACGAATAAATATCCGATAAACAAATGGAAAAATCACAGGACATGATTACGATGACGACTGTAAAAAGAGAAAGAAATCAGCAGACGTGCGATAAGAGATGCGTGTATAACACGTAATTCGGTAGCGTGGTTTTGCCGAGTTCCAAAGATATTTGCGTGACCGGAATCGCTAATGAATTCTGCGTTCTTCAAACTTCCTCTTCCCCGAAATACGATCATCGCCATGGCGATTTTTTTTTATTTATTTTTTTTTTTTTTATTTCAAACGTGAGGTATACGTGCGAAAAATCACGGTAATGATTCCAACAAATTTCTCGAGTTATTTCCCAAGCGATATGTAGGTCAAAGTTGGATCGTATGGATCGTCCTGTGAAATTTTGATGTTCCGTGTAATATTTGTTATACTTCACCGCGGGAGGGCCACTTCGATATTTGTAGGTCGTTAATGTGTCAAGGTCGGAATGCGCACAAAGTGGGGGCGTTTGTTCGATAGCAATCGTGTTGATCCATAGCGATCCTCAATACATTTAAATCACCTCATTTGCACCGGAGCCACCGTACGGATCCTTATAACGCGACGCGTATTCGTAGCGACCAAAGGATGATCTCCGAACGCGAGAAGATTTTCAAAATCAAACGACGAGAATTCAGCCATCTGTACGATGCGATTATCCAATGTCAGAGTCACCGATTTCTCGATCGGTCTGTTCGTCCATCGCACAATGAAATGTCCGAGTATTCCGAATTCGCGTCAGATTGATGAAGAAGAAAGAAAGAGAAAAAAACAAAAAAAAAAGAAGAAGAAATTGGAAAAAAGAAACGACGAGGTGATCAACGCGATTATTATAATAATCGCTCGAGTGAGGATCGGCGGTGGAAGCGCAAGGTCGATGCGCGAACGTAAAGCGAACGGCAAAACCGCGCGCGCGTGCGACTTAATTCCGTGAATATCGTTGTAACGATAGGGAATACGATGTGTGGTGTACACGTATGAATGCACGACCGTATACGTGTACATATATATATATTTATACGTACGCTTCAACGATCTTAAACGCGTAGTGCACCACCAAGTGTACAATTATTATGCGACTCAGTGACAGAACATTAATTTATCGTCGAAATAACCTAGCGCTGTATATAGTCGGTTTCAACTCTCGTGTCCGCGCTTCTCCCGCTTCTCGCCGCTTCATTTCGCGTGGGCGTCCCGACGCTTATATACCGGACTTGAAATATTTGTTCTCTTCGCGATCACGCCAAGGCACACACCGCGTCTTCTTCTTCTACTTCTTCTTCTTCTTCTTCTTCTTTTTCAACTTCTTCTTTTCATTTTCCTCGCCTCTTGTTCGTTATTTGTACCCAGGTATGGGAGAACTCACCTCATCCGAGACGCGGGCAATTAATAACGGAGGTGTTCCGAATAAATTAAACCACTTATGCGCCGAGATCCCTAAGCCGACCGAGAAACGGGCTATAAAGTGACCCTTGGCGGCCTTCGCGGGTCACACGCAAAAAAGGAATCACATCCCTGACGTACGATTTTCATCGTAGGTTCCGATTGAATTCGGTACGATTTAATTAATTTTGATAGAAGCCAATTCGCGATGACGTTGCTAACGATTCCGTACACTACGGCGTAAATGATATGTTTCAACAAGTTTTCAATCCGATGATTTTTAATCAGGACCTTTTGATCAGATCCGACGAATTAGTCACACCGTTTAGATCGATCTTTCGGTTTTATCTTCTTCCTTCCAACTCCAACATAACGAATCGCGTTGTCGACATTTCTCGTTACTTATCTAAACCCTGATCAAAAATTGTTGTTGTTTTTTTTTTCTTATTTAATAATACCGACCACGAGTTAAACTGATCTATCCTGTTCAGGTTCAACTTGATGACATAATGTAGACATTCGAGGTGACGTCTCCTGTCCCACCTGTCACTCCTAGTGACTGGATAAAGTCAACGATGCATTGTTGCCCTCAGGACTCATTTGAATCTTATTTGACTCGTTTTCTAACGGGGGGCGAGATTAAAAAGGGAGAAAAAAAAAGCTGAACTTTCAACAGCCCGTCGTCACTTTCGATCGCCGTATATCGGCTGAAAAAAGGAAATCCAATTAGATGCGTTTGTGATCCACACTTTCCAATTTACGAGCTTGATTTCCGAATCATCGGGCAGATCATATTTATTTGAAGCAGAAAATAATCCCATGCAAAAGCCTTGGCTCGTTTGAATAAGCGGATTGGTGCAAAAAAAAAAACGAATGCGAGGAAAAAAAGAGAAATGTAAAGGGGCGAAGGGGTGAGGGGAAAGGGGAAAGGGGAATCTCGACCCGGTGTCATCTTCCAGGAACATTTCATTGACGGTGGTCGTGATCTCGGCGGTCGAACGAGTTTTCTCGCTTCTTATTCGAATCTCCAAGCTCTTCTTCTTATACCGAGAATTGCGTAGGCGTTCGGTGGGGGGGGGGGGGGGGGGGGGCAGAGGAAAGCAGGTATCCATAAAGTGGACCCAATGACGTCATCGCATGTAGATCGCCAACGGTTAATTCTATATGTACATAAGGTTTGTATAATTTTAATACGAATTGTAAGGAAAAAAAAACTCGTTGGCTTCTTCTTCTTCTTCTTCTTTTTTTTCTTTATTTTCTGTTCACGTTTGGGAATTTTGATGATATTCACGTGTACGCGTACGTGGTTTTTTTTTTTTTTCTTCTTCTTCGGTTTTGGTTTTATTTTTTTTGGAATCGCTAATTCTTTACCCACAAAGTCGAAGAATTGACGTGTGCAAAAACTTGTGTGAGTTTAATAAAATAATTTACGTAACTTTGGACAGAGCAAATATAGGGTTCGAATATGTATTATAATTCTTCTACGTATACCTGTATAAGAACGTTAAGTTAATTAGTATGGCAACCGCTAATCACGAACTATAATTATACTTGGTTTTATAACACAGAGCAGTAGTGCATCGGCATCGCATCCACCAACAGCAGCAGCAACACACGCCGGCGTAGATCTCATGTATCTATTTTCGAGGAAGACGTTCCGTGATACTAAATCAATTAGTAATTATCGTAATTAGCGTGCTGGCGAAGAACTATCGTTTAAATTGAATCCCGGGGATCAATTTTAATATCTCTCGTGCATATATTCCCACACCCGTACGTATGTAGATATTCACATATCGCATGTGTGTGACAGACCACACCAGTCGATTGGTTCGAATAAATCAAAGAATCTATTGAGAAGAAAATTAGATTGAAATGTTTTTTTTTTCCCCCCTTTTTTCGTTTCTCATCCGGCACGATCGCCGCACGGTCGCCTTTTATACCACGGTATCATAACGCTTCGAAATATTTTACGATTCCGTTAATACGATTATAAATTTTAGCACATTGGTCTTGGTCGTCGGTTTATTTCGAAGAAATCTGACTAGTTCCTATCGGGATAAACTGATTTCGTAACGTCTCGAGTTTGGAGTTCTCGGAAAACTCGGATACCTCGGACCGGTCAAAATCCGTTTCAAATTCTTCGGAGCTATTTCAGATTCCCGAAATCTATTAAAACCGAGTTGAGTTCTATTTTTTATTCCATTTTTCAAGTTTCAAGGATCTATTGGATTGTTTCGAGAATCCTCGCGGATTTTGTTTCTCATGACTTATACCGCATTAGACGTAACTGTGAGTAAAAACGAAGCTCCGCGGGTGGCTGACAAGTGAAATTTCAATTCATAAATTACAATTAAGGTGAAAATTATAACGGTATGTATAAATATAGTTGGCGTACTTCAACGGGGTGGCGGGGCCGGGGAGGGGAGGGGGGGACTAATAACTCGAACGTTAAACGTTTCACAAAACTGCAGCACCGGCGCAACTTCGTGTACGGAGTTAAATTTCGGCATCGCAGTTTCGTCGTCATCAGGGTGCAAATTATTATCGATAAATCGATCCGAACCGAGTGCAGAGATGCTGCGGGTCTTCCCTCCAGCAGCAGTAGCAACAGCAGCGGCAAAATAACCGAGAACGGCATGCACCTCGTTTCACCTCTGTATATTATTACACGCGTATGGCTACGCGCGGATATCTCGATGAGACGAAAAATAATAACACACATGCGTGGGGTTCGCACGTACACGTGTGAAGCGATCGGAGTGAAATAAAAAAAAAAAAACAGAAAAATAAAAAAGTAACAAAATTTTGGTAAAACAAGAACGAAAAAGAAAAAGAAATACGAGACAAAGCGAAAAAAAAATTATTAAAAAAATAAAAAAAACAACCGACGCATAATACATGTGTCGTCGCAAAAAAGAAAGCCGCGATACAGATAATATAAATGCATATACCTATATATCCTACACGGCAAGAGATCACTTTAATAATAGGTTACCGCCGTACACCGGCCAATATATTAATTACTGGTCAATATATTAATTACTAACCCTGTAATCTGGCGGATACGCCGTGAGAGAGTTTTAATTCTTCGATGATTCTTTCGAAGGTAGCTGCCTAACAACTTTTGCCTGTAATACGACGCGTTTCTCGATTACACATTTTTCTCGCCAATATTACACGGACGACGTAATATCTACGCGCCGCTGTTGCAACTTGCACATCCTCACATGTACATGTGAGAGGATGACGTACCGATCATCATCATCATCATCATCATCATCATCATCATCATCTCCTCGACGTCGTCGACGTCGTCGTCGTAGTCGTCGTATGCACAATACGAAGCCTCCTCTTCGTTATTCTCAATCTCAAACCAAGGACGGAATGGATGCTTAGGTTACATATACATATGTTTAGAATTAATCCTCCTATGTACAGATCAGAAACAGAAACCTCTTCGCGGATGAAAAATTCCGTGACGAAATGTATATATGCCTGATGCTCACATCTCGCAGAGATACACATCTTTGATCATTAATATTTACCTACCTATATACGTACGTACAACGTACAACGGAATCAGCATCAACACCGCTGTATGCACTATGTATAATTTCTATGTACGCACGTACGTGTAATATAACCACAAACGAGAAAAAGGAAAATGTCCGGAGCATATATATTACATACCTATTAGCTGATGCCGCGCAGCTGATGCTCGTGTCTTAAACGTCCCGGCCATTCGCGGATTTTATATAAAATGCATAGAAAATTACGTTCGAAGATCGTACGTTACATCCGACTCGATTTTTCCACGAACCTAGTTCGGATCCGAGTTGGACAAAATTCAAACACCTCTGAGATCCAGAAAAAAAAACTAACACGGTATACCCAAGTTACACGTGAAAATGAAGAAATTAAAAGAGAGTTCAGAAATATCATCCAACGATTATATCGATTAACTCGTTATAAAATAATCCAATCGAACTGATCATATACGTGAAAAATTAATTACCCTGATATTATAATCACGAGTATTTCTTTTTCGTAATTATGATCCATATGGTTTTCAATTCGCATTTGCATACCCCAATCAAAATCACCTCTACCGTACAACAGCTGTTTTACCGAACATCTATCGATATTCAAATACACATTCGCTACGTAATTACGGGGTATTCAGAACGTGATTACATTTTTTTTTAAAATCACCTACTAATTATCTCATATCGTTACTCCACCCACGTGCACCCGCGTTCTACGTACGTACATCGCACCCGGAATTTTCGTTTCAAGCGGCAAGAATTACGTACACGTATTCATTTATCCCGAAGAAATTATTACAAGGATCCTCAAAAGATTTCTCCTCTTATAATTGTAACGTGTCCCTGCTCGGGAGCGTATACTCTCGAGAACTTTATATCAGAACGTACGTGAGATATAATACTACGTAGGTATATAATCCTGTAGTGATAAACTCTGTAAGTCCGTACAACGTAGGTATTTATTTTAGGTATGTAATAACCGCAGGAACACCGAGACGAAAAAATAACCCGCCTTATAAACTTTCGGTTCTTATTATTACAAGTTGTAAGTTACGAAGAAAGTACGAAGAAGACATATAAGGTATTTACGCGAACATATGGTACGAAATGACGTACAGGTGATACGAAAATTGAAGAAAACTCATCCGACCATTCCACCGTGCCTGATGGTCGATTTGGTTTTTTCTTTTTTCGATTCGAAAGAGAAAAAAAAATCTTATATTTTTCTATTCTAGGTAACGGTTCGCGTGCATCGCATGCAAATTCGAATTGGGTTAAAGGTCGCATGTACGCTCGGATTAATTGGGGTCTTTTAATTAATAGAGAGTTTTAATTTCTACGAAACTCGACTTGTAACGACTCTCGATTATGCTACGTGTGCGGTGGTACTAATAATATTTCGGATGAAAAAATCAGGATAAAAATGAGTGTAATAATAATGATGATAACGAAGCAAAAAGAAAACAAAATAAATAAAATAAAAAACAAAAACTCACGCCACGTTCGAATGTCGTGTGGCATGACCTAACCGAAATACCGTATAAAATACAACGTTTGTTTCTCTCCGAGGCTACGTAGGAGCCCCTGCTATATACGTATGTGATACGGAACTCGATATATTATTTAAACGCCTATTAAATAAGGTATACCGTCGAAATAATTCCTGCTTTCACTCTGTACTTGCAGTAACGTGTAGCGTAAGATGTAGGTAGCCCAAAAAAAGGGAACAAAAGTAAATGAAATAAAATGTAAGATGATGATAATTCCGAGGGTAGGTGGGTATGGGTCGTTGGCAACCGCATGCACCGTCCTGCAGGCTGTGTGGCAAAAAATTATCACAACCTCGATAATTAGCGTAATAAAGCGCGATCAACGAAATTTATTCAAAGAATCTCGTGGGTCCTGTACAATATAACATGATAATTATTTTACAATTTGACCCCTGTCACTTCCGATTTTCCTATATATATAGTATAGGGTATACTCAGAAGCTGAAATTGCGGGATAGACGTAAGCTGTATGTATATGTATATACGTAATGTATACGTATGCGCGTATACATAAATATTTATTTAAGACATATAGATAGTCGAGCATAGATAGTAATAGTTACATACCATTGGATTTCTCGGTATAGTATGTCGGTGACTGCATTGAGCCGCTTTGAAGTGCAGAAGCAACAGAGGCAGTAGCTAGCCTCTTTACTCGGAGAGTAATCGAAGTATAACCTGAAGTCAGCAGCATGAGCCACGAGGATGAGGATGAGCATGAGCACGGGTGGAAGGCGAGCAGCGGATTCTAAAGCTTACGGAGGAGAATCGTAACCGCGCGCTACCGTGCGCCGCGGCAGTTCCTCCGGGACAAGTGCATCGAAAGGAACGCTTGCTCCCGGAGTGATATAATGGCGGCACATCGAATAAATACTCCATTGCGGGAGATGCCGCCTAAATATTCATGCGGAGTAGTAGGTACAACACAAGCGTGGCTTCTTCTCTTCCTTTTCCTTCTCCTATTTCTTCTTCTTCTTCTTCTGCTTCTCCTCCTTCGTATTTCCGCACCAACCGCGATTCTTCTACGAAGCGAAGCAAATGTCCCTCCTGATTCAGCAAATTGCACGCGCTATATTCACCTTTCGAGTACTTCGGCTGCTTTTTCTCTCTCATTATTCGTCGTTCACCGAACGTTATTTTCGGGTAAATAGTTCAAACCCATTCGATCGATGTTACAACTCCTCGATTTTTGATGTAGTCGTCATGCGTCCCTCGCTATCAATTTCAGTCTCCCGGCTACGGGGTAGTTTAGAGGATCCCTCGAAGCGATATTTCAGTTGAAGCAGCGGGCTCCGATACACGTGGAAAACGCCGCGACTGAACATCCGTACGCGCGTACAGGTGTATGTATGGGTATATATAAAACATATATGCGACGTTTATATCGTTTGAATAAAGTATGCGGCAATACCCCATCAAGAGATAACGTCAGGGTAAGATACTTATCTCGGAGTTATAGTACCCGCCATTGATATGTACAGGTATACGTGTATCTAACGTGTACGGGCGTATGTGTGTGTCGCACGTGAAGACACAAGGAAAAGGCCACCGTTACCAACCTCTTCTGTACTTCTAAACGTACAGTACCTACATACGTGCACACGGAGCCGTTATCCCTAAAAGTTTTGCAAGCAAATCAGTCAAACCGTCAACTGAACAACGCCGCAAATGAGCATTGATTTTTCGAACGCCGATGAGGTCGTTCGCTTTCTTTCCTGTGTCGGTATTCATTTGTTATAACAAGAAAGGAAAGAGGGCGATTAGAAAAATGAGTGGAATGATAGTTGATAGAAGGAGAAGAACAACGAAAAAGAACGGGATAGAAAGAGGCTACCGCGCAAGATCCTTGCACACCAGAGCTTGGGTAATTCAATTTCATTTAATTACTCGATCCATTAAGCAATCAATTTACTATTTGTCTGCTGCCTGTACCGCTGACCGGATCATTAGTCGATCTTTAATTAATAGAAGTTAGAGAGTTGAGGATATACATCATTATAATACGTTATGCGCAGACCGCGCATCGCCTACCCCGTGCACATCGCGCTCTACGGGCAGGGCAACGAAATAGGAAAAAAAAAAGAAAAAAAACGAGAAAATCGAGACCGATAAAATCGTCTGCGGTAAATATTAAAATTGGTAAAACTTTCTTCGGCTGGATGCAGGTATTTGTGCGGTGAACGTTACGGGGGATGTTGTATTTAGTATTCGTTCTCCCTTTTCTCCACACGTTCTAACGTTCATCCCGATGATTCGACGCATGTGATGCCACACATGTATATTTACCGAGGAAATACACGTACACATGTATATAATAAAGAAATCTCGAGGAAACCGTATACCGAATAGAAAGAATGAGCTCCGCTCGTAAACGTGGGAACTCGCGGTAGTCACGCGATGTAATGATCATCGAACTGTTCACTGTTTTGAAGAACTAATCGAAAAATAAAATGGTTCAATAGCTGGGATATCGAAGCTGCGGTACGTTAGCGTCGAGTCCGGGTTTTATCATGTGTGAGAAACGACGAACTTGCAACATCTCTGATTAAACACATCCCCGTACGACCTTACGCGATGCCGAGGTCACGACGAATATCACCTTATACGGGTATAATTACGATTACTCTTATTCCGTGTTTTTTTTTCTTCACATCCTGGACATCGCGAATAATTACTAAAATAGCAAAACAAAACGATATTGAAAAATGACTCGTACTCGTTATTCTTGGAATTGTTAATTTTAAGGGAAATCTATAATCCTTATTACGGATCATTATTACAGTCGTTTATTGTAATAATCTCATCTCACTCATTGTCAGATAGTATTATTCTAATAATTATTTCATATTATCGTCTCGTACCATCTCGATGTGTATTGCGACTTTGAAAATGGCAATAAAATCCTAAGAACTTGTCCATTTATCATCCTGTTCATACAATAACCGATACATAATTATCTGATACTCCACACTCCGTTCGATCAGCAATGGATTTAGATTTTCCATCGTATATTCCTCATCGGTATTATTGGAATTGAAATTGTCTTCGATTCTGTACGCTCGTTTCTCTTGTACGTCGCATCGAGAAAACTTTTTCGAAAATTACACCTTTCAAATTTGGGACATTATTATTTTATCCATCCATTCGCGTTTGATATTTTACTTATCGCCGATAAATCTATCTCGAAATATGGCGATTACATCTCGTCATCTGCATAATCTGTAGGTTCACTAAAAATTATATCCACAGGTCGTAACAATAATTTGTTTATAAAGTAGATTCATTAAACTCTAATACCGATCAAAGTGTCGAGACAAACCGACAAAAACTCAGCGACGGCGACCTTACGATCGCTGATGAATGACGAAAAAAAAAGTAACAGAAAAACGCAGGTAAAAAATTCAGCCGGCCGTGTCGATGATTATCATATTCTCAAAACGATTCGATACCGATATGATATGAGAAGAAGGAAAAAAAATGTAGAATCGTATGAAAAAAAATAAGATCAAAAAAAAGTCGCCGAAATGATATTCGTACGATCAAGTGGACGTGCGATGGAATAGTCTAGATGGGGTGATGGGTCGGAAATTTATTCCGTCTACAATACGACATTTGATTGCAAAAGAATTCCGCATAACGCATTTTAATTGATCGACGGAGTTATACCAGACGTTGCGTTCGAACAAACCGGAAAATAATTAACCGATCGATCGAGATTTCGAATCTGTTGGGAGAGAAGGAGGAGATGGAAAAAAAGAAGAGGAATGAATAAATAAATGAACGAGGAAAAAGAAGAAAGAAAAAGAGAACAAGTACCGAGAACGTCGTGTGATGCGGCAGCGGTGCATATGCGCGACTATTCGTTATGCAAGCGTTTGTCTTGGGGCTGGAATAGGTGAGTTGTTATACCTAATATGTAAACCGATATTTCCTGAACATGTCTATATGGTTACATATAAATACTATAAGTACAGTGATGGTATACACGGTATATCATGTATATTGATACTTTAGCATAGCAAAACGTTAAGTGGTGTATATAGAAACTAGCTATACCTCCTGTTAATGCAAATTACGTATCCACATGGCCATGTAATTGGTACATGAGATGTACGTATACGAGTGAATTTAACCCCCGGAATATATGTATTTTGACGTATTCAGTTTTCTTTAGTTTTTTTTTTTTTTTTTCCCCTCCTTCTCCAAACTCAACTATCCTTTCAAACTACAAATTGTGGTATTTTCGCATATTCCCATGGTTATTATATGGGTGGTTTCTACTACCGATACTGTTAGAATATACACCTATGCAGATATTCGCGGCTCACTAACAATAAGTATGCCTAGTACCCGCAGTCACGTTAACATCACGCATGCATCACCAGGCCCACCGGTATTTCGCAATTATCCAATTCCGCTGTTCAGGTTCGTGCCGCCGTTTTCTTGGCTCTGTGCAGTTGCATGTGTTCTTCATTTATATTATCCGTTTCGTTGTTTCCTTTTTTTTTTTCCTTTCTTTCTTTCCTTCTCTCTTTTCGTCTTTCTTTATTTCTCTTTGCATTCGCCACATACGTGAAATAGAACGGGTACATTATGCACAAACACACATGGATTCATTATCCTTTTATTTGGAAATGGATATCCCATTTAATCTTATGAAATGATCGAGTGCTGCACGCATGTGACGATGACGAAGCTCATGTGATCGAAATCTCTTACGTCTCCGTATCGTCGAAGTACTCGCACGAATAACGAGGCCATTATTTCTATTTTTCCGTTACGACTGGACACTCCGAATTCGTGCGACGAAATAACTTGAGGTACATACAGATCTAGAAATTTTTAAAAATGTGAAATTTTTTTCATCGGGTTCCGTTCTCCTTCGCACGGTGGGGCGATTCGGATTACAATTTTGAAAATATTTCATATTTCATCTATGGCTGGATTATATAAGCTCACGTGTTTGGCTTGGATGGGATTTATGGTGAATATAATATAAGACCGGGTACAATCGCCTGTATAGAGCGGTAATAATAATCGACCTATCTTTACTTGTAAGAAACTAGTATTTTTCCAATTAACGATCACCCCGCACGCGAAAGGATGATCGTCTGTCCGATCTTCGATCTTTCCCAAGAACTAAACTAGCCTTCGATCCAATTAGAAGCTGGGCGCAAACGTGGGGCGCATAATCAGCAATTTGTATTGTTAGACCTCGTCTCATCGAACTTTACAATTAGACGAGACCCTGGATGTAGATAAATCCTCCTGTGGACGAACTCGGAAGTGGAAGAAAATGCAAAACTACGCTTCACTACCACAGTGTTCAGTTCAGATAGCGAATAAACGATCTACAAAGTTCTCGTACCAAAATTGTGACACCTTTGAATTACCGAGATGAAAGAAATCGATCATCTTTCTTCGTTTTGAACAGCAGTCGAAGATTCTCATCACGAAACGTGGGGTTGTAGAATAAAGAAAAAAAAAAAAAACAACGGAAATAGATCGTAATAAATTTTAGAAATTGAAAAAAAAAAGAAGGAACGGGAACGGAATGAAATTAAAAATTGTTCAAGAGGATGATTATCCGTGGTATATATATGATGTATATTGTATATACACGAGTGGTTCGAGAGTTCAGAACGTACTGTACGGCGGAGCACTTTGTGAAATAACTTTATATACGAAAGAGGCACTGATTAAGCTATGCAATCGCCAATTATCGGCAATTTGATCCGGTTATAACTCAATTTGATGTGATTGGGCGGTATCGATAATACGCCTCGCGTATAATACATAACAGGTGTGTATAATATATATGTTATATACGTTGTATGTACTCGCAATATACGCGTACACCTATATTACACGTTACATATACCTTGGAACGCCTTATCGAACGAGACACGTTGTGCATGGCGTCTACACAGGCATATATGTATATGCGTGCGTACGTACCTCATATGTCGATACACCTAATATACTGGTAACGTACGTATATCTATACCTATATAGATATGCGATATCAATATGCATGAGTTAAGATCGATCGGTTTCACTGATCGCCTTGCATAAATGTATACCCATTATATTACTTACGCACGATTCATAATATACGTATACATCTATATACATTTCAGAAGCTCACCAAAGTTGTCTCAATTATGTATCAAATTATTCCATACTCGATGATTAATTATCGCGATCATACGTTGGCTCTTCGTCTTCTTTTTCCGTTGCGTACGTTAAATGTATCCTTATTATATTTTTAATACGTTTTCGAAGAAAACAATCCGATCGTACGAGACCGCGTCGATATCTGATTTTCATCTTTTATATTTTATTCATTTTTATTCATTTCAATCTCTCCCCCTTTTTTTTTTTTCTCAACGTAAAGAAACGAAGGAAAAAAACCTCATATCGGTACAAACTGTCCCATGCATTCCACGAGAGGAAAATGCCATCGGAATACTTATAAGGTAATTTGAATGTAATTTGAATACCATATGTAAGTTACATACCCGTGGTACATAATGCTACGGACCTCGTGTTGCCAATCGCCCCCGTTATTCAAATCATATTGTACAATTTTTACCGACGACTTTGTCCGCACTTCACCGTAATTAGGATTATTGAATGGAAGAAGAATCCTCAAGAGCGATTCTCGGTATTTAATTGGTCAGGTTAGTCGATACAGAAAAATCAGAGGAGATCGAAAGGAGCGGGATAATCATCCCGTCAGTCCCAATTATCGATAATTTTTCACGTGTGTATAAATGTGTAGCAAAACGAAACCAAAAAAAAAAAAAAAAAAAATTACGAAAAATCAAAAAATGCAGCCGTCCGATCGATTGTGGGCATCTCGAATACGAGGACGTTGAGCGGACGGCTTAGTTGACAAATTTGACAGGTTACATCATTAATAGCTCGTAAAAGTCTGTTCCTAATTAATATACAGATTATGGGTGATTAGGCGAGCAGCGAACCGTGGTAAGCAGCGGCAGCGGCGGTAGCGCCAGCAACAGCCAGCAACAGCATAAGAAGCACGTCATACTCAATAGCTTCCGTTTCATTTCATTTTATATACTCAAATCATATTAACAGCTGCTGCCGACGCCACGCCGCTAAGGATGCTGCGCTTCTTAAGGATTATAAAGATGCCTTCGTCAGAAGCAAAAGTCTCTTTTGATTAACCGAGTTCTCACGGAAATTAATTTTCTTCTTTGCGCTCATTTGTATTTGATTCTGTTTTCTTTTTTTTGTTTTTTCTTTCTTTCGTTCCCCTATCCCCCTCTTTTCTGTTTCCCGACGATGTTGCGTACGAATTGTGAAGAGAGAACGCGAGTTATATACGCTCAATTATTCAAGCTGTCATAGAAAAGAAAAAAAAAAAAAAAAGCACGTAAAAAAATATCGACAAAAATTCGACGGTCTTCGAATCCCCACCCTGAAACCGAAAATGATTGATTTTGATTATCGGAATAATAAGTCCCATCGGAGTGAAAAAAAAAAAAAAAAAAAAAAAACAAATGTAATTCATTAGAGAATCGTCGATTCTATTACTCTCACCTGACTTTCGAGTCTCCCGATGTGGGACGTAACTAAAATTATTGATCGAAGTGGCGTGTGATTGATTTTTATTCCGGTTAAGAAACAATCGGTTACCGTTTCACGTATTTACGCAAATTACTGCATTTAATCACCGTAACGGATTTAACTGATTACTAAATCAGTCGGAGACCTATAAGTTTATATGAATATATATTTATCGCGATTGTTGGAGTTTTCTTCTAACATTTTTATCCGATGTATCTACATATCTGTATCTGTTCCAACGTATATCGTACATGCATATGTATACGTAGTGCCAACTAATTCTTATTTACAAGGAACGCGGTGCACGCGTTGAATGACAAGGACGAGCCGCTGTTCGCATGTGAAGAACATATCGGGTTATCTGGACTATCATTTAGTCGCGAGCTGGTCTCGTGCCCGAGGAACGAGCAATTTTCTTTGTACCTACATACGTATATATATATATATATATATATATATATATATATATAGATACAATTTATACTCACTATTTTACTCCTCGTGCTCGCCAGCAATTGCCTCATATATAATCGCTACGACATAAGAGACGCGGCAGCGGGTCTGCACAAGTAATGCACCGCGATTGCGACTCTTGTCGCGACTACTTAAAACCACTTGGAACGAGTCTTAATCAGAGCACACGAACGAGCTCCGTCTACACGCGTCGAGGACTCACAGTGAGGGATTCTCATGCCAACTCGACTAGCCTATGACATACTAACGATCTCATATCGAATCGCCAATGTTTACTTGGTCACAGGTACCGTGCGACGTCGAGAGATTAGATTTTCTTTCCGCAACTTTGCTTTGCTTCCAGTTTTGTTTTGTTTCTATTTTCAGCGATTTGGATCGAAATGGAGTCGGAAAATCGTCGTGGCTGGTCGACGTATTTGGCAGCTCGACGTATCGAATGAACTGACGTTTTCCGTTGTCTGTTTCAAATGTTCCGGAAAAACCGGATTCTCGGAAAAGCCTCGTATCACATAATCGCACGAAAAAGGCTTTCCCCAACGAAATCGGATCGGATTTCTTCTTCGAGATGAATGAAATTGGCGAAGTAGATGGAGATTCGTGCTACCGCCGGTGGTTGAAAATATGTCACCCTGTGTCTACGGGTACTTGTATGTATATACCGCGGTTACATGCATAGGTATACCTATTGCTCAACTCATGCATAGAGTCATGACGCGTTTTAAGCGACAACATATCGTTGTTTGATACACCAGCGGCAGCGGTAGAAGTAGAATTAAAAACGTTATAAGCATAAGTAGAAGTCAGAGTGGAAGTCGAAGTCGAATGAATACCGGTGACACATTGCCGCCCGACTAGGATATAAGATTCTGAACACAGTAGGATAGTGATTTCTTTACAGATATCCATATATATAAATGTCTATCTGGAGTATACGTATATCTGTATATAGGTATACACAACCCATACGTCAATAGAGATACAAAAGCATGAATTCTTTCCGCTCTAACATTTGCCGCGTTACATGCACTTGCGGGTTGCACATATGATACTGAATACCTATTATATGCGGAATAACTTATGCGGAGAGGAACATCACCATCGACGATCGTCATGATCAGTTGCTGCGGTGGTAGTTCGTGATAACTTTTTAACCTTATAACTGCGGACTGCACGATCCATCGATCTATCCGTCGATTCGTCGATATATCTACTTGATCAGTTCGAAACAACGAGGAGAAGAACAAGTGGATGAAAGATCCTGCGGATCGTTCTCGTATTTTCATTCGACTTCACCGTGTGCGCGATTCTTCTTCATTCAGGGCTGTTGAAATTCGAGTCAATAATTATACATCAATAACAACAACGAGTTCCAATTTTCTATTCTTTTTGCTTTATATTTATATATAATGAGTTTTTTTTTGTTTTTTGTTTTTTGATTGAACAAAAATATTTATTTCATCGCATACACGTGTACTGGCCTGCCACTCAATATTTTTTTTGTATTATTTATTGATTTGTTTATTTGATTTTTTTTTTTTTTTCATTTTTCTAGTTTTGTTTCTTTTCTTCGCCATTATTATAATTCCCTAGTGTGTATATTTACAAAATATTTCTATTTCAATTTTTATTTCATTCATATGGACGAATATCTTATCATCGTGAGGGGCTTTTCATTGATTACATATGATATACCTATAGGATACTACGAGTATAATGGGCGAGTAGATCGTACGAGGATAGAGATGACTTTTTTTTGCTTTTTTAATTTCTGAGGAGTGAAAATTAGGAGGAAAAATGAATTGAATTTGATGAAAATTGTGATTTCAAAATCGCTCGCACTGTGCACAAAAACGACGTCGTTCTATCTTAGTTATATGAGAGAATTTCATTTCTGGAAAATACTCATGTTTCGTTTTATTTCAAATATAATAATAACGCCGCCTACACTGCAATATATTATATGTATATATGTACAAAATTCGTTGCAGCTACTTCAAAATCAATGTTATTTTCACCATGTAGTTTTTTCATTCAACTCCATTATAATATATACATAGATATATATGTATACACCTACTGGCCTAGACTTCATCACATATATAAATAGAATAATAATATCATTATTATTGAGAACGATAATAAAGAAGAAGAAAGAGAACATTCGTTCAAAAGATACGTGAAATTTACTATTGCATATCTAATGATAATAATAATAATAATAGTTTCAAATAAAATAGAAATAATAAAAAAAAAAAAAAAAATAGGTTAAATACATTCACTAACGTTATGGGTTGAGAAATAATATATTAAGGCACTCAACTACTGGCCGATATATCCACAATATATACTTTCTTCGGATTAAAATAATATTTATATCAATAATAATGATAATAATAATAATGATAATAATAGGCATAATAATAATAATGATGACGATGATAATAATTATATCAACAATAACAAATCTCCATTCGTTTCTTACATTTATAGTATATAATATATACGTCTGGTATCCTTTTACAAATAAATTCATATATATACGATGTGTATAAAATTAGCTTTATCTAGTGGGAGAATAAATAGGAAATAAGAAAAAAAAGAAAGCACACACACGCGCACACATTCGCATATTTATACCAAATAAACAATGATTCAGCGATATTTACAAATTGAACACATAATTATTATTACTCATTTTTGAAACTTTTCATTTTTTTTTTTTCGTATCGAGAGTAGGTAAATAGTACATTATGCAACAAGGGAATAAAGCTGCGGTTTATTACCGCGGACAACTGTACTGCCCGAGTAAAATTCCTGAAGGTGGAGTATTCACTCGAGGGAATTTTCGGGAGGGCGGTAAGTCCGAGGGAATGATTAGCTCTATTTCTACGTTGCATACAGGCCTTTATTTCCGACTCGACTGTAAAGACTACTTTTCGTCGGGCATTCGCAGGAGTGAAAGTAATTTTCGTCCCGCTAATTCACTTTTTTTACCGCAAATTTACTTATATTCGCAAAATGCTGGAGAAAAGTATAGTAGGATATCAGATTCAAGATTAGTCCCGCCTTTCAGGTCAAAAAAGTTGTCTTTACGGTCGAATCCGGAATAAAGAGCATTTCGTTTCCCTGTTCGCAATCAGTCTTTCACCTACGATGATTCGATAAAGTCGACAGAAAAAATGTGGGGAAAAAGAAAAATTTCAAATAACGAGTATCGATAAAATAACAATATTATTGAGGACTCAGAGTGGTCCGGCTTAAAGTGACAGTGGTAATTCAGCCGGCCTTTTAATGCCAAGTGTTAAGTCTAATGGTTTAGTTTTAGTGGGTGGAATAGATGGTTGATCTTGATTATCTTTTACCGGACTGTTACTACTCGAACAACTCGCGGATGATTCGGCCGACGATTGACTGCAGGTCGGACGTATGCCGGATGAATTTCTCGAAACAGATCTAACGCTTAAATCTATCGGTTCGTCTTGTTCCAAGGCTAAACCACCGGGACTCGGACTTACTAGTAGTAAATCGCCACCTCTTGGAGAATGTTGGGACGCCGCCGGCGTCACCAAACCACCCGGTGGAGGATAAACGAGGCCTAAACCGTGGTGAGGATATCCGGTGGTCAAGGTTACCGTGGCGTTTATTTTACGAGGTGGGAATTCGCGCTCCGATAAAGGCGGCGACGAACTCGTTTTGAAATAATTACTCAACGCCGAATTACTTCTACTGTCATCCTGGTCTTGTTCTCCGGCCGATGATGCACCGCTGTCGCTCGGTGTGTCCGCCGTCCTTTTGTAGGTTGGTAGAAAGGGCCTGAACACTTCCGGAGGACTCGACGGTACTATTATATCCTTTTGGGCGAAGTTTATCGGGAATATAGGCGGCGTTGTCGGTTGATGTTTCGAGTTTACGTAGTTGTTGAAGGACGAAGGGGGCGTCGAATCCCTCGGCGGTGTACCGGGTGGCTGTTGTTGATGACTAGCAGCTACAACCCTTTCCCTTTCCTTCTGCCACGCGAGGAATCTCAACTGATTCTGAAGCGCGATGTCGTCCGGATGGGGAGACTTGTTACCCCTTTCGCGCTCTTGTTTCAGCATAGCGACGTGGAGAAGGTGAGACTGTAGCGCTAGGTCCTCCTGACTCGGAGACGCTCGTTCTTTCAACTCTTTGCCGTATATACCGTGCTGACCTTGACCTTGGGGTGGCAAGAATCCCGGCAAAAAACCACCGCCGAATTGACCCGCCCCGTGTCCACCCTGCGACTGATTACTGTTCGACTGCTCTTGGAGTAAACAGTGGATTTTGAACCAATTCGATCTACGACCGTAACGTGATCCGGATTTCGACATACCGACCATCAGGCATTTTCTCAGCCGACATGCCTTGCAGGCCGTTCGATTCTTCTTGTTTATCACGCACACCCCGCCGTTTTTACACTCGGATATGCTCCCGAGATTGTTGTACGTCCGGCCGAAAAACGACTGAAATCAAAAAAAAAAGGGGGGAAAATAAAAAATCAGTTGATTCGGTTGAGAAACAGCATCGCGGTATAACGTATCAATCGAACAATAATACCGCCTTCCTAACCAACGAGTTGGCATGGTAACCCATTTCACACACAGTTCTCCGCTACGGCTGAACATGGAGAATTTCAATCAAGCTAGGAATCTTTGAATCATCCGGTACCCCGAGAACTACTGACATGTAAGTCCATCTCGTACCACTACGTATTTGGATCAGTAAGGTCCGAGTCGACCTGATCGCGAAGTTGAATATCCTCCGCTGTACCACCGCGTAACTTCCGAATCAAAAACCGGTAGATGATCGGATCGGTCTGAGAAATTGCGACTCCTTTCGCGGAAGAGCATTGTATACGTGGTTGTAATTATTACTTTTGAATAGTTTTAGAATAATTTTCGCAACGACAGAAGAAAAAAAAAAAAAAAAAAAAAAAAAAAAAAAACCTGGAAACGTTCGAATCGGGATAGAAAAATAATTCCGTTATATTTTTTGGAGGTGGGGAAAAAAAGGAGAAACACAAGCGAACCGCTAAAACAGGTTGACTGACGTCTCTGGTATACTACTTGACAAATAGCGAATCGATATATCTGTTTTTACCTAAACTTCTTGATCAACGTGCGACCACCGCGTCGGTTAACACGCAGTTTAAATCCTTTCGCAATTAATTCTATCGAAGGGAGAGAGAAACATGAGATATTATGGCGTTACTACAAATCAGACCGAGATTCCGGGCACGCCGTTTGATTTCAGTAAGATACACATGCCCGTTCAGTTACATACATAATCCAGAATTTCTTGCGTGTACCTGTACACCGCGAATTTGTCCGGGTATGAAAATCCCTAAATGGAGGTTGCAACCGATCGTTTAAAGTTTGGAGCGGTTTACACGAAACTTGATCCTCTGTACCACCGAGTCGCGTTTTATACCTTCAGGTGGATAACATATCCACGCTAACAGCAACTATAACAGTAATAGCCATCAGGAATTGCAGAGAAAAAAAAAAAAAAAAAAAAAGAAAAGAAAAAACACGTTCCAATAGGAAACGTACATATCGCATGCACGCGTCGCGCAATCGCCGCGGGCTGCCCAACGATCTTTGAATTGAATCACTTCGCGGTATAAATAATACATTCACGGTTTATTCCCTACAATTTTTTTTTCACGGGTCTTAATTGTTCACGAGTTTTTTTCGCTGATTTTATATTATCGTCGGAATCGATGATTGTCATATCGGTAGAATAAGACTGATTTTGGAAATTAATAGACTATTTTACCGGTCGCGTTCGACCTCGGGTCGTAGAAAACATCGCCAATTGGCGTTGAAGACCCGACGATGAACGGGTAAAAACAAATTTCCTGTTCCATTTCAACGGGCCTTTTCTCAAAAGTCTGGCGATCGACGCGATGATTCGTTCGGCAGCGAATCGATGAGCAAATATTTGTCTTCTCGATGGAAATAATCGTGGAAGGGAATCGCTACGCCGAATTAATTATATGCGGCTATTTACGAGCGTGTTTCAAAACGCTGTAAAATTCCAAAAACTCGACGGGCGAATATAACGATCACATTATAGATATGTAACATTCGGCATCCGAGCGGGGGGGGGGGGGACTATAATATGGACGAACAGAGAATTTCACCTATTCTACGAACGGTTGATATAGCAGCGCGCGATCCCCTCTATATCTTTATCCCACTCTTTCAGTTATATAGGTGTACATCTTTGTCTTCTCGGCGTTCTAATGGATAGGTATAAAATATAATCCAGCCTCCCCGCCGATCTCTACACCTGTGCCACCACAGCCATCCTTTCCGTTTTCTCCATCCATCCCACCCATCCGCCCACGCACTTCTATTCACAAACGCACCCCGAGGTATACTCTAAACTCTTTTGCCTATGTACGATATTATTATGTACCTACATAAAATATATACGTGTGTGCCTACGTAGACTTTTGCAGCACTCGAGACGCGGACGGTCTTCGCGGTCAAGCTCTCCTCTCAATCTACTCCGCGCGGGGGGGTGGGGGGAAGGGGGAAGGGGGAAAGGGGGGGTCCCTTCTTCGCCTATACCTGGATATGGATTATATGTATGCATGTGCAACGTACGAGTGCAGAAATTGTTTGTGCTGTCGCATCGTCGCGCCGGCGTTGTGTGAACGTACGGTAGGTAGATATATCCGCTGGTTTTGTGCTATCCGTTGAGACGCCGGTGCGGTGCGGTGGACCAAACCTCGTAATCTCCTCTTTTACTATCCCGCACGAGTCAAACTGAGATCCTCTTACTCCATAGCGCGTATCAAGAATCTATATTAAGGTCGTGGGAATGTGAAACGGCCGTTCGCCCGGCTATCTCTCCTCTTGCACTGTCTACTACGTACCCATATACCTCTGCTGTACATAAGCTATACGTGTACGCGCACACATCGAACTACCATACGTCTATTTTACGATTTTACTTTTTACCTTATACTTTAACTATATACCATTATACCATTTTGAGCATCGAGCACTTTATCAGTCATCCGCATGATCTCCATCGAATTTCCGTACTCGCGTGTGTTATTGATTCCGTGTGAATTTCAAATCAATCAATTTCGAGTGATTTGGACCCCGATCGATCGATTATCGAAATCGTTAATCCCAATATCGGTATCGAGAGATTGATTTATATCTTGGAGAGGATTAATTTTGTCAGTTTTGCATTAGAAATTTGCGGTTTGATCCGACGAGATACAAAGAACATCCGAACGGAGATCTCAAGAGAACATGATAAAAAGTAAAGCGACTTTCATTTTCGGATTTGGGTTACGTAAAGAAATGCCGTTTCACAACCGTATTTTTTTATCATCCGATTTTCTATAATTATTCATTTTTGAAAATCCAATCGAACGATCAACAACCGAATGGAAAAAAATTTCTAAAAAGACGCGACGACGACCCCGTTAACTCATCATATTTCGATCGCATCGCATCCACATATTATCCGTAAATGAGTCATTTTAGAGAGCGTTGAAGATCTATATTTGAATAAACCATTTCGCGGAAATCTCGAAGGTATGGTACAATGATACGGTGTGCTCAAAACGTATATATATATATATATATACCTTTTCATGGTCGTTTTGCGTAAAATTTTTCCTGAAAAAAACCGTGTTTTTTCTTTTCTTTTTTTTTTTTTCAATAAATAAAATAAAATAAATAGACATCGGGCTACTATGTAGGTACACCGTCACCATTATGCGAACTACTATTGATGATCGTGTTCACGTTTATCATGCTAATTAACGATGCGAGTCGCCTTTGAGAGGAACCTACTGGTATATTACATTACATACTCACGTATACATATTTTATTTGATTTTTGTTTCTATTCTATTTTTTTTACAACGTGTTAAAAGTTTGCGATGCGAGGTTTGAAATTTTCTAGGAATTATTGTAAAACCCCTCGAGAGTGAGGAATAAAAAAAATCACGCTATTTATTTGTATTTGTATAGAAGCATGGCGATAATCCGTTTCAGAATTTTTATTCTCAATTGAATATAAATTTCGCTACAAGTTTATGGCGTCACAATTTGAATAATACAGCGGTACTATACACGCTAACACGGTATACGTGTACACTCCTTCGAATCTCGTGTAAATTATATACATATATGTTATCCGCTGTATATGTATACTGTATCTGCACCCTACTATTTTACAGTGGTCCGAACTCTGTTGAAACAGACGCGCGAGCAAATAGATTCGAGTGAAGACAAATTCTTCGTACGCGTATCGGTGGGTGTACGCCAACTTTGAGAGATAACAAAAAAAAAAAACGAAAAGCCAAAAAATCATGAAAATCAAACGGAGGGAAAAAAAATCGTCGTTGACGTACGAACGTTCGTCGCGTTCTCCTCCCCGTTGGTTGGTCGGTTGGTTGGTCTCTACCATAATCGAATTCCCCTCGACACACGTATGCGTACGTGTATGCAGGGTATATATATTTACAAATGTGTTTGTTATTTACCGACGTCTCATGTACATTTGTATACATATATTTATGCCTACCTACCTAGACGGAAGAAGCGGGTATATAACATAGATTTCTGTATCTATCCATCTACTTGTGTAGCTGAAATAAGCCGTGAATGTTCTAAAAAGTCGCGCGCGCGCGCGCGCGCCTCTCAATTCCGTATTCCATTTATACTCGTATATTATGTGCATATAATATAAATACATGTATCCAGCATATGGTCCATTCAAACGTGTTCCGTATTACATATATAGTCTATTATAAAGCGCGGTATCTCTCCTCTCTTCAATTTTTTTCGCCGTATGTAAATCATTTTTTTTTCTAGGTGAAGTAGGTGTACATTGCAGCATATGCATATAACAGATAATAATTATGTCCGCGTGGAGAAAAGCTTTAGAAATCATTGAGTCGTTGACTCGGTGCACGCGGAACGAGCAAAAGAAACTAAATTTCAGCAAAGTCAAGTATATACCCGTAATGAGAGAAATAAGACGGAACCTTCTTCTTCTTCTTCTTCTTCTTCTTTCGAAAAACCAAGGTGAAACTAATCGCGAGCGAGATGAGAGAACAGAAATCACCGGCAAAAACCCCGAGTGTGATTTACAATTAGAAGTAGAGAAAAATTTACACTTTCCTTTCACCATTTTTTATCAAAAAAAACTTGGATTTTTTCTATTCTCTAGGGTGTATTTTACGCACTCTACACATGTAGATTTACACATATCCACGAGTACAGAATGGTGTGCGATATTTTCATATATAAAGGTAACTGAAAGCGACCCCGAAGACCTGATGTCATCGCGTTTGAAGAAGACCTTGAACGACGTGTGTTTCGAATGCCAATATAACGTTCGGGGCGCCGCGCAATCGTATAAAATCCGCTTTTATTTTCGTCTGAAGAAAGAAACAAAAGTAAAAAAAATAATATATTACAAAAAAAAAAAAAAGAGCGGAGAGAATAGACGGTCGAAAGAGAGAGAGAGAGAGAGAGAGAGAGAGAGAGAGAGGGGGGGGGGATCGTAACCTGCTCATTTGTATTCTTTCTCCCGTGTTATTTTAATTCATTTTTTTCTTCTCCTCTGAATTCTTTTTCCGAAATTTATCGACCCTCCGGGAACGAGGGTCGGGTCTAGAGCCGAGCGTGATTATACGGGATAAAATCGATCTGGCACCTGCTAAAAATCCGTCCGATTTAGATTTTTGTATTATTATAATAATGATGACGATCGTTCGTAAATTGCGGTTCACGTACGCGCCCTAGATCACGATCAATGAGTTATATTGTTGCCGAACAGTGAACACGCAAACGAAATATATTAAGAGGATCAGCGATATCGTTGTATAGCCGCGAGACGTTCGTTTGTCCAAGGGCGTATTACATATACGGTCTCTATGTAACCACACATATCGTTACTCGCGATTGTCTTCTTCAAATCCTGAGCGGTGTACAAATAATAGAATATACCATACGCAACCCTAACAATGTGACGTCCGCACGTAGCTCGGATTTTAAACATTTTGTATTTGCAACGATCGGGTTCGTTACTTTTTATACATTCAATTATCATCGGTCGCGAAATGATCGATGAAGAATTGAGCAATCGATTGCCAAATATCCGTATCGGTTGCAAGCTTCTCCATTCCTTCGCGAAGAACGATCCACCCTGAAACATTCGTCACGATTCCTCGACGATCGATCGAAGAGTCCGATAGATGCAATCCAATCGCTTCTTTATCTCTTTCAAGTTTTATCGCCAGACTCGGTGCATGGGGGAAAAAAAAACGAATTAACTCAGATTACCCTTAAATAGTGCACGAAATTTTTTCTTCTTGAATTTATACATTCAAGTTTGTTTGTTTTTTTTTTGCGCGCGACGCGGGGTTCGAAACGAAGCCCTTATACAGCGTACGTACGTAGTAGGTATACAGTTGTTTGTATACGAGGTGGATAGAGCTCGGGTATTTAAATGGTGGGGCAATTAGAGGGGTAATGGTGGCAGTTAAGACTCTCGAGAGAAGTTCTTCTCATCTCGCATTTCTTCTCTACTTCTCTGTTTTAAGCTCGGTTGGTAACTTAACCTGCATCCTTTAACAGTCACTCTCTACACTCTATGGGTAGCTAATGCGGCGTCTGCATCGGGTTCAGGTTCAGGTTCAGCTGGTTCTCAATTCCGTCCTTATACCGCTAAAGCTGATGTTGCTACTATATACCCGATATGCAAGGTAGATTCTTACCGTATGTTTAACACGCGCCTCGCGCTAATGTCTCTTTATGAGCGAGCTAATTGTCCCGAGGAGATATCACGGCCAGATTACACCTCTGTATAATCGTATTTACGAGGCTCTTAGTCCTCGCCAAACTGCCCTCATCGCCTCCGCGTCGTTCTCTCATTCTCATTCTCCTCCTCGAAATATCACCCTCGTCGCTCTCTTTCATTAATTTTTATTGTATTCTCTCGTCGTCGTGTCCCCTGCAACCGACACCTCGTCCTTCTTTCATCGAACAAAACAAACAATAAAAACCCCCCCGAAACAAAAAAAAAATAAATAAATAACGAACCGAACACAGGAAACGGATTTTCCGTTCCAAGTAATTAGTAAGTGGTTTTCGAGGTATCGGAAGTCGGTGGAGAATTGTAGGCCGACGATGATAACCCGCCTCGATCGACCTCGTAACAACGTAGTGGTACGGTTCCAACCGCCATGACGAAGATAGCCGACCAACGACGTTATTTCTATTAAAGGACTTACTCCCGTTTGCGGGCGCAACTCAAGCAGCGGAATAACGAAAGAAAAGAGTAAAAAAAAATGAGGCAAGGAAGAAGAAAGAAAGAAGGATAAAAAAAAAAAAAAAAAAAAGAGAGATGATGAAAAAAGGCGTCGTGCTTTTCATTGTCTCTAAGTGTGTCCCCGATATCAAACACACTCGCTACAGTTGCTGCATTGTCTCTGTATCGGTAGCTGTCCGTAATGAATATGTTATTATTTTCTGAATCACATCAGGCCTCGGTTCGAAGTGAGCAGCGGTTAACAGTAAGAGCGGTTACGGAGCCGGAGCCGGAGTTTCGTTTGGTTCACTTCACTTCACTTACACTTCACTTATTCTTATTTGGGGTGTGGTATGGAATTTTCACAATGGACATTCGCTCGCATAATTTTGTGTATTGAAAAGCAGCAGTCCTACAACGACGTGTGTTTGATAAATAAAACAATGCACAACTCCGTGAGCCTCTTAACTCTGTATTAAATATGTATATATCTATATATATATGTATCCACATGCGCATACGTGCGTATATATACCATATCATGTACCTGTATACGGAGGATTTGCATTACAAGTGACATTTGCGACCTGGATATTTATTTTTCATTTATGTACAATGGTATATAGTCTACATACACGTACGTGATATTATACATTGCTCACGGTGCGACACATCCTCTCGTGTACATGTACCGTAAAGGTTCAACGAGTATTCTCGAAACCTTTGAAAATTGTTCCAAGTTTATTATGAAAAATTGTGAGAGTTCAAATTCCATGTACAATTGTAATATATGTATATATATATGTATGTACGTGTACCATACCTATACTTTCGCGAGGTTATAATGAGTCGAGTCATCTGGACACATCGCATGCAGATTACACGCTCGTTGCAAATTTAAAATATTCATGCGTCGTGCACGATGTTAATAAAAAAAAAAAAAAAAAATTAAGTAAAAAGAGACCATAATAATGATAACAATGATGCGAAACAAAAGAAACGCGTTAAAATTCAGAGGTCAGACTCTCGAGAGGCTCCTGTTATACCCCACATATAATACTGCACTTTTAATAAGTATGCGAAGAAACGGGACGTTAGGAGAGAAGGAAATATATGATAATTGATAACAAACGCGCCACGACTATGTATGATATAATAAAAGGTAAGGGTTTCGAAAGCTCGCTACGTCAGAGGCGATCGAAAAATTTGAAGAGAAGAGCTTAGTTTCTGATGTCGACGCTTTTTAAACTTCTTCTCCTTCTTTTTCTACTTGTTCTTCTCCTAACTTCGTCTACTTCTTATTACCGGTCGCACTTATTTAACGCGCGTGACGCACAGCTTTTCGAGTAGGTATACACCGCGTATAGTAGCGTCGTTAGTATGCTAATGAACAGTCCAGACTCTTCGCCGTACCTAGTGCCCCGCGATGTTCATTTTGCTTGAATCATTTCAAATATTATACACTCATATATATATCTGTATAAAAGATATACGCGCGTGTATCCACGTTCCTTTCTCCCTCGAATGTCATTTCAATTGATCCGACCAAAAAGTCGTTCACGACGGGTCAAAAGAAGACCACGTGTCCCTCCCCCCCGCCCCAGAAGCGGAAGAAGCGAGATAAAATTCTATCCATGAAATGTAAATGATGTGTACACTCAATAAAGCTTCCGCAAGAAGTCCTCTGTGACGGGAGTTTCATTCCGTTGATTATCGTATGCGACATGATGTGTGTGTTTGAGAGATGTGATTTTGAAGGTTCGGAGTTTGGGACGAGAATAAGCTAGTAAAAAAAAAAATGAATAATAGAATAGGAAAAAGGAGGGGACTCATCGGCAGTTAGTTTTCTCAATCCCATAGAGTCGGTCTGAGAGTTTGGAGAAGATCGAAAGGGCATTGCGGCATACCTTAGTTCGGAATGGAATGGAACGGAGCAGGAATAATATTTATGGTTCCAGAGTGGCGTACAACGAAGAAGAACGAAGAAACGGTGGGATCGTAGAGTCTAATTTACCTAAAACGCGTTATCTGAGTGGTCTCTCCGGAGTCCAGGAAATGGATGGACGCGGTAAGGTATTGCTCGTTGTTGCCCTAATGAGGTCCAATTACTATCGGGGGCCCCATAGCCGAGAGGGTTACTTGGTATTCACTACCGATATTCAACGTTGTACCACATTAGCTGAATAAATAGTATAGAGGTGAACACCCTCCCCGTAGATAAATGTCCATCTACTCTGTTACGTACACGTATAGGAGGTACATCCACGTATAAATGTATGTCAAAGGTACATCAACCGCCGATGGACCACGGATGCCGCGTTCAATAATCCTCGTCGCGATTTATTAAAACATCTCTCGCGTTATCCCCGCTAGAGAGAGAGAGAGAGAGAGAGAGAGGAAAAAAAATAGTAGATATCCATCTCGTACACCTCACCGTCCGCGCAGCTATCGCGTTATAATATTTCTCATACTCCGTGAAAACTAAAAAATTTAATCTCCATCTTCGAACGTTATACACCGGCGATGTTTCGCGCAGATATCCCGACGAAAAATGGGGGGGGAGGGGGGGGGGGGGGGGGGAGAAAGAGATAGATGAAAAGGAAAAAAATTAAATGTAATAAAATAAAGTAAAAACGTGAACAGAAAAACGAAAAACAATAACAATAATCATATTACACAAACCCGACTCATCTGACCGGGAGAGCATGATCAGCGTTAATCGATTCGTTTCGGTCGAATCTCTCGCAGTTTCTATAATACACGCCTATATTCTCTCATCCGCCTTCTCTGCCCCCGTATCGTCCCCTTCCCCTTTGCCTTCCCCTCCTTTTTCTTCTCTATATTCCTGACCCCTCGCTGCTTCACCACTTATGGATTCGACCCGGGTTCGCTCGGCTTTTTCTTCGGTGTACTTTGACCATTCGCTCTGGCCTATTAAATCCAGGTTTTATATGTAAGTTACTACGTCTCACATCGGAATCGAGTTCGAGAAAAAATGAATCGAAAAAAGCGGTAAAATGAAAAGAAAAAAAAATCCAAATGAAATAAAACGCACAAAAATTATATCGGATTGCTTTAAACTGGAGTATGGGTGTACGTGTATCAGAAAGTTTTTAACGAATGGGAGTTTCTAAATCGAATAGATTAACCTTTTTTCAGATTATTCAAATTAATGATTAATAAATTGCTTCTCTTTTTCCTTTTCTTTTTTTTTTTTTTTTTCCTGTATCACCTCTCTTTGACCCGTAACGGACATCGGTGTATCAAACAACCGCCTACTTATGAATAGTTTTCAAGTCGAGTAGTCGGATGGGTGATCCCGTACCGTGAAATGTGCCAAATAATAAAATTTGAAGTTAGATTGATGCACGGCACCTCTGTACCCGTCGTTCATTAATTCTTTGCTAACTACGGCAGCGGGAGAAGTAGAAGAAGAAGAAGAAGAAGAAGAAGTAGAAGAAGAGGAAGACGGGAGAGATGATGAAGGAGCCAGCTCCGTTTTTGAACACCTCTTTCAAGATTTCGAGGGTCCGCTTTTATAACTTCGGCTGAATATATCAGAGCTAAACTCAAAGCTTCGGTGAACCGATTAACCAACTTCTTCTGAGAACGTCTTTAATTAATTATAACCTCCAGCTCGGAGGCTCCCGCGCGCGCTCCGAGCCGTTCGAGACGGAATATCAAACTCTCGTTTCTTCGCTTCTTATTTTCTCGTATCCTTCTTTTTCTTTTTCTTGTCATCAGGTGTCAAATTAATAAAATAACATTTCGTTGTCCATCGATTGCTGGCGTGTAAAGTAACTACGCGAATCACCGAACGCGCGAGCACCTCATACGTGTCATTACGCCAACACTTTACCGTATACCTGTATACCTATATCCGTTTATTTTGAACATATATACATTTATATGTATACATCCAACCACACGTATACACATGACAATAATGATAATGATGGTATACGCGTGCTTTATTCACTCTCGGCAATAACTCACGTAATTTATATACACGTGTATTTCACCCGGCGCTTTCTTTTGCTCTGCAGATCGAGAATGATCGAGAGATAAATATATTTAATAATGATCTGCAATGCTCCGGGCGGTTCCCACACAAATAATTCGGCGCGTGGCTTTAAATTGATTTTATAAACATAATATTGTATAACCGGACCGGTGCAGCGTGGAGCGGAAATATATACCTATACGTATACATTTATCTGTATCAAAGCGCAGTCTGTTAATTTTTATTTGAATTTTATTTGACGAGAGAAATGACGAGATGAAGGAGTGGGATGAAAAAATCACGGCAATCGAATAATCAACTCGGTTTACCTTGCAACCCTCGCAGGTGAACGCTCCAAAATGGAAGCCTGCCGCTGGCTCACCGCAGACCTTGCACTGCTGGTTCATCTGCAATTATACATTAAGTACACATTAATTTATTATCATACGTGTTTTAACGAGTCGATGATCATTTATATATTATACAGATGAAATACGTCGATTGATCAGAGGAGAATTTTATTACGTGTGGAACATTTTGAAAAACTTTACGTTCGTTGATATTTCTCAACTTTTTCCTATTTATTAGGCGGGGGGGATTATATTTTTTGTGTTCTTTTTCAAATAATTTTTTTCGTCATTTCTAGAAAACCAGCTGTGTGAGTTATACACCAAGTAGTATAGCATAAGTAGGTATACGCGACCAGTCTATAGAATATAAAATTAGGCCTGAATCTGATAAGTTCTAATTTACCGAGTCTGACTTTATTTGACATTTGAAACATCTGCCATCGTAAACCTGGTATAAATATATATGTTGTATATAGATAAAGTTGGCTTTAGTTTAAAGTTCTTTTCACCAACACCCTATTTCGTACCGTACGGTTTAATTATTCCTTATTCCGTCTCACTTGTTTTTTTTTCTTTCATTTTATTTCGTTATTTTTATTTTCTATCATTTCAAAGCACATCACCGCGTTATATATAACACTAATTTCCTCACCGCTGCAGCGGCGTCGGAGCTGATCGTTTAAGAGATCGCGCGCCACGCGAACGGTCATTAAACCTGATAGAAACGGGGAAACGAATTCAACGAAAAAAAAAACAAAATATATAAAAGAAACAAAGAAAATGCATAAAGATACAAACGACGACAATAATACCGTTTTTATACGTATCTAATAACGAGACGATAATAAGATATATAGATATAAAATGATGATAAATAATATAACACGGAATTAATATAAATAATATCATATATCTATATGTCGCGCCTAATTACTCGCCGCGTGTTGCCTCGTCGTTTGTGTGGGTACGCGATAGTCGTACGTACGTGTGACTGCCCGTATACCTTTTGATTTATCCTATACAAAATATTCCCTACGTACACGTATATACCGAGATACTGTTGTACACTCGTAAAAAACGCCGATAACTTAACTGCTAATTTATACTTTAAATCCAAGTTAATTGGAAATAAAACATGGAGGTTTTCAAACGCCTTTATATACCAGATATTCGTGGTATATAGATCTCCGACCATTACGGGGACGAACTTTTGATATAATCCACGTTGGTCGTTTATTTGTACTTTTTTCTCATAGCTCTGGTCCGTCTAATTTTTTCTATCATCCACAGGACGGTCCTTCTTCGCATGCATCGGATGAAATGAGGAAAAAATGGAAAAATAAAGGTGAAATCTTTGCGTAGTCAGATTATTTTCGAAACGAATTGAGAAAAACTTTTTTCGTTTCTCGCAGGTTCGCAGTGGTGGTACGGCCCCCTGCGTGGAGCCTTCGCCGGGCTAGGTACTATATTTTAATTAACGTCTGACGTAATTAAAACTCGGTCAACGATCCGCGCCTTACGTGGGATCACATAGGTACCGAAGGTGCCGACTGAGAATTTACACGCATTAATTTTCTGCCCGTATCATCGTTCGTGCGCGAGTTCGTCCTTACGTATAGATGAATGAGGAGATACGATGATAACGACGACGACGACGAAAGTGAAGGAGGACGAAATAACACGGCGGATGAGTTTGGTAAAAAAAAAATGACTCGTGCGAATGGCACGAGCCAAGACGACGTCGGCGTATATATTAAACAACGTATAACGTATCCGACGCAAATGTTGCGATCTTGGTTAAAATTTGGCATAACTCGTTTCGACGAGTCTTGATTAATTTTTTTGATTTTTCGATTTTTGGCGACAGGAGTGAAAAAAGAAAAAAAAAACCAGAATAATCCACACCGTCGCGCATACGCGCGTCGCCGATTGGATCCGATTCCTTTCGCTGAGCGTATGTTATGTATAACGATCGAGATATACATATGTATTGACGCTTCGGAATTATACCCGCGATGATTTCGTGGTGATCCCGCGTTACGTATCTACTCATCTATAATATTCAATATGTCTGTAAATATGTTATACCCGTAGATCGAATGGCCCTGATCTTTTTGATTAATGAGTTACCGCCCTCGCAACGCACGATCGTCCTCCGCGTTATATGCAATACCCAGATTTATTCATACATAATATAACAGTTGATACCGTTAACGGAAATTCTATCATTTTACGTATATATTCCTGCATCGGCTGCGATATTTCAACGTTGACTTTTCATACCTTTCTCTTCATTCGCGTTATATAATGCGCGTGTGTGTGTATACCCCTGTTCTAAAATCCACAAAGTTCGAAATCTATTTAACGGGTGGTAAGAGAAAATGAACAAAATAAATAAACAAGTATGTAGCGCACGAAAAAAGTGTTACACATTGTCCGCCACTTCAATTTGGATGATCTCGAGCGATCCAGTTGAGCGGGATGACTACGTCGTCCCCCTCGTTCCGCGGAACGGTACAACCGACATATTATCCGCTACGGTAAATAGATCGGTAAATATTTACTGTGACGATTCAAGCATATGTCGGTTGATAATTATTTATTTGTGACGCGGGCACCCAGATATTATATGCAAATAATCGTGTGTGATCTGATTCCGGTGTCCCGTGTACCTGCTCCAGATAATTTGAATAGCAAATACGACGTTACAGTATCATGGACAAGCATATAATATACACGTAGCAATCTTCTCGCACTTTATAAGGTTTCTCCACGCTCCAAAGTTCCACGCAATACATCCGTACGTGGCGTACGTGAGTTTCAACCGTCTATTCATTGCTCTCATCGTCTCTTTCACCCCATCGCCCATGAAAGGGTGCTACCGCGCGCGGGGAAAGAGAGCTCCCCAATATTCACCCCCCTTTCTTCAGTTATTTTTTTTTTTTTTTTTCACCATTTTTCTTTTCTTCCACGTTCTGTTTACGCGTCATTAAACACCAGTCGGGTCCATATTCCGGTTTATATTCGCAGAAGGAATTGAAAAAGCCCGCGCAACTTGCCGCTCGCGTATTTCTCCAGCTATTTTTACGTACATCCTCTGCCTTCCTACCCCCGTTTTTTTTTTTTTTTTTTTTTCTCCTTACACCGTCGACGCTCTTCTTTCTTTCCACCACCTATTCTTTCTTTGTACCGTCGAGGGCTCGCCCTTCGCTCTGTTCTCGATAGTTCTTTTTTCTTTTCTTCTTTTTCTGCCCTCTTGACTTTTTGCCGGCTATTATATTATGTAACACGGCGTGTAAAACCTCGCGAACAAATTGATGGCCCTATAACGCTTACGTGAGCGCAGGTAAAGTTGATTAAAATTTTTCTCGAATTATCGTTATTTTTAGCTCGCAACATTCCGCCGTGTATGGCCGTGCAACGAAGGGCTGTCGAACGCCACTCGAAAATGTGCGCGGGATAATACAAGGCGAGAAAATCGCACGTTTCGAAGTATAGCGTCGCCTCGTTTCGAGTGTTTGAATGTAAACGTCCCTATTGTCAATTTTGAGGACCACCGAGAAACGGACGTGTATAATGTAACGAGGATCTTTCAGGTTCGGTCAGACGGTTGACCCGAAAAAGGAGGAGAAGAAAAAATAGCGATATTTGTGTTCGGACGCATATGGAGTATGAAAATACTTTGAAATGACTTTTGGTTTTGCGCAATTTGTATTCCGGGATTTGGTTTTAACGATCTATCTGATTGATGATGTTCAAGAGTCGTTTTAAAGCGTTGCGTCGGGGGTCCCTACTGGAGCGAACTCCCGTCATCCACCGGGTATCGTCCCGACTTTTATCTTTCTCACTCTCCCTCTCTCTCTCTCTCTCCCTCCTCAACTCCCGGGTTACAAAGTCCTTGAAAAATGATCCTCTCAAGGTCCCGAAAAACGGGACACACTACGGGACTCCTTCAGTTCATGTTTTCGCGATTCACAATGCACGCCGGGAGTCAAAAACAATTAATATCCTTCCAAAGGATCATTTATACCCGCCGTTTAGCTCCCGTCGCTTCAAATAACACGTATATCTATATATATATATATCTATATATATAAGCACGCATGCATAGATATATATGTATATATATACATATATACTACGCGTACCTACGACACCGTGAGGATCATCATCAAACTGAAGATGAGAAGAAGCTCTCTTCGCTCCACACGTATGCGTGAGGCAAACCCCGCGCTGCTTTTATCCCTATCCAAAAACCGTGACCGATGCAATTTTTAACACTGTTTAAAAAAATCTACAACCGATTTCTACCTCCTGTATCGTGTATACCTATACGATACCCCCGTTTATACGTCGAACAGCGCGCGAATATAATAATATGTATTATACTTTCGCCGATCCTGTGAAGGATACGAGAACGAAAGAAAAGAAACGGGAGAAGAAAAATGTCAAGAGAAACCCTTTACTCGTACTACCATTTTTTTTTTTGTTCCTCAGCATTCGTTTCCTCACATTGTGGGAACGTAGTTCTGCGCAACGTGGTGAAGAAAAAAAAAAAAAATGAAAAAAAACAAGAAGAAAATTGAATACCGTAGATTGATTGTTGGAGTGATCGGAAAGGCGAGTCCGTGTAATAATATTATTTTTATTTCCGTTACAGATATGGTTGGTGTATATGCACACGATGGAGTTAATTAGTAATAGGCGGTATGTGTTGATTGACCTACGGATAGTTGATTGGCTATGTGATGATGAGAGGTTGCGGTAACTAGTTACCACTCTACACCTTATAGCTTTGAAGGTATATTTTCTGCATTGAAAACGGGCATAAATCACCGTCGATATGGACCCTATAGAATGACCTTTGATCGTTATGGAATTCTCTGGACACTGATTAGGAGGGCTATACGGGTATGTATAGATGGACGTATATACGAATCCGTATATCTATATACCTATATAACGAGTATAACGAGCCGTGCCAACCGATCAGACACGCCCATAGCGATTGTAAAGCCTCGGTATAGATCGATAGCACATCTATATACCTTGGAGTACGTACACATATATCTATGCATGTAACATGTGTATAAATAGAAAGAGAGTCGATGAGGAATTAAATAACGCGGTGTGATTTTTCAACAAACGAACTGTGTACACGCCGTTCGGAGATTTTATGTACGAGCCGGAGTAGTGCTTGAGAGGTTACAGATCGCACGTACGCAAACTCGCATAAACTTTGAGGATAATCGTATATTTCTGATTGCGAAGAGGGATAAAGTAATTTTTGTCAGAGGGTTGAAATCTCCCTCGGGACGCGTTCGTCCTCGGTATACACAGTTATAATAGCCGGCTCGAAAAATTGTAAGAAGAAAAAGAAGACGAAACTTATAATAGCGCGGTTGCAGGGATCAGACGCCGAACTCCCGCTGGTTTTTTGACATTTTTATTCCCTTGTGCTCGCATACGTATAAAGCAAGAGAAACGCGTTATTTGAACCAGACCTCGGATCGTAATTAGATTTTCTGGATATACAACCGAGAGTTTTTAATTTTCATTTGATAAACTGATTTTTTACCTCAAAATATATATATATATATAAACCACACCACGTTTACGTACTCCGATAAAATTCCGGGACAATTTTTCGATGCGCGCGTTACACTTTACGCACATACTCGTGTGTGTGCGATAGCACGTGAGCGTTGTACACACACACACAGCCGGGGTTTAGGTTCTTATTACACCGACGTATACCAAGTTGCAGCGTGTACGGTTGTGTGCCTAAGCGCGGTGCGAAGAAGTCAAACCGCGTGCGACCCCTCGATCTAACCGGAGGTGTTCGAAGAGCAAAAGGGTAACATGTAAATGACCCTCACGGACCCATCCTGACCCCCTCTTAGTCCCCCAGACAAACGCTGCGTAACACATATGTGTACATAGGTATGTACGTACCTTATATATACATGACGTGATACGTCTATATCCGAATGGTATATAAAACGTATCCGACGCACTCGTGTACGTGTAAAAGTATCCGTGTGTATGTGTGAATATACGGCAAGACGGATACGCGGGTACATGCCCGAAAAAATTCTTCGGGTCGTGAACCGTATGAGGAGCGAGTTACAAGTGAGGTAATAACCGTAAGAAAGGGTAACAATGGCTCTCGACATACCGCAGAAAGGGGCGCGCGCCAAAAAAAGAGAAAAAGGATCTGTAATGTATATAGAAGAATGAAAAAAGAGCAGCAGAAATAATAAACAAAAAGTATATGGCAATAAATATATTTTGACATGGGAGCCGAGAGCGACCGACCCTGATATAATTATATTGCAACTGCTGCTCCGAAAGAAGAATATATAAATAATTCTTCTCCATAATATTCATAGTTTCTATTTATATCTGTTCGCCGAACTGGATTATATGAAAATATTTTATATCACCGTCTAGATTTATGTGTAGAAGGAAATAAAAAAGCTCCTCAAAAAAAAAACCACTCGCAATGAGTATTGTACCTATGATGATTTGAATGAAGGAAAAAAAAACCGCGATTTTCCTGTATATTGAATGAGGTACGTGCCTAGGATAATCGCTGGTCGATGAAAAACGGGAATTCCCAATCAATAGCGCGACTAGACGCCGTAATTTGTTTTAATAGAACGCCGATTGCCAAGAAGCGCCGGAGACTTCAACGCCGGAGACCCCAACGCCGGAGACTTCGACGCCGGGTATGGCACTGCACTGGTGATTTCAACGCGTGGTTAGCAGACGTGCCGAGTCCGCGGTATACGAGCGTTTATCGGGTTTAATTGGGCCTCTAATTTTTCACCGTGAGTGGATTTATACTGACCTTTATGTACACCTTCGTATTCCGATGCGATTTCTAAAATATCTTGACGTTAACCGCAGAAAAAAACAACATGAATTTTTAATAATACACACTAAACTACAGCGGTCGTTCTATTAAATTAATATTCATAAATCGTCTGCAGTTATTAGCTTTAGAGTTTAAACATTTCGATGATTATCACTTTATGGATATTATTTATAATATATGCCATCCGATTTTTATGCAAATTATGAAATTTAAAAACTGCACTTCATCTCGATGAACTTCGGGTTAACAGGATATTAAAACGGTATAGTAATCGTCTTCATTTGATAAAAATCTATTTCAGTGGAGATTCATCTTCTATTTTTTTGTTGTTCTTCGAATATGCGGAATACCGAACGTTCGATTTGTTTATTTCTTTTATGCGCTGCACACAACAATATTGATTAAATATTCCACGTTTATTTATCAACTGCAATATAGCCTGTCGTAACCACACAATTTATAAAAACAAAACAATAACAATAACAACAAACATAAGAATATTAATATGAAAAAGAATTTTTCATCATTCACGTATTACGTTATGCGTCAGTAATATTATCCCGATGCATGTATACCTATATGTGTTTATGTAATCCTCTTTGGTCACGCGATAACTGTCGTCCCAAAATTATACTCAACGATTATTCAGATAACGACGTTCGTTCTCGCTCCTCTTTTAATTTTTCACGCACTTATATGGCGTTGATTTTCATTGCGATCCGATTATTTTGAACTCTTCAGATCTCTTCATTTAAATTATCAATTAATTACTGTATAATAAATTTACATCGTCTTCATTATGCGTATGTACATATAATTTCATTTACTATGCATGGTTATTTATAATTTGTCGTTATTGTTTATTTATTTATTCGTTAGTTTCTTGTATATGAACATATACATATAAATGTATATGTGTATATGTAATTTTTTGTTTATTTGTTTATTAGTTCGTAGTGTTTGTTTGTTTGTTTTTTTTTGTTTTTTTTTAACCGGTGGTAGCACGAAATCGGTGCGACCACGTCGGTGGACGGGAGAAGACTGGCTTGTTTAGATCGGCGACCTGTTGGTCCGTTGGAGCGACAAGGTGTTCCAGGTGAGTTTAATTTTACCAATGGTGGGAGTTTAGAAACGCCCACTTGGGTCTACCCATTCTTAGAATCGGCCAATCGTTTACTAACGATTTTATATTTCCAACCAACTGTAAGCTACGATTTCAAGGGACCGATACACTCGGACTGGCCCCCTTCGAAACCGGGTGGGGGAACCGACAGGACTCGAGGGACCCAAAAAACGTGCGACTATTAAATTTTCTTTATTCGAATTACGCCACCAGCTAGGAATTCGCATCTTCGCGCGCTGTAATCGAATAATCGGCTGGTACCGTTTTGTGCAATAACGTTTTCGAAGAATTTTTCTCCCGGTCATCCCGCTTTTATATTTCGCATCCGTTTCAAGAAACAGATTCCGTAATTTTTATGACACGCATGCAGATGATTCCTCTTATTGTTGTTTTTCGTTCTCCGGGCATACCATATGTGACTATGCGTGATGGGCTATAAAGAAAAAACTGAATCAATAAACAAAATGGAAATATTCTTCACCGAACGATTTTAAATCTTGTATTTTGAAGCCACATAACGTGAAATATAGTATAAGTTCTCAACAACTATTGATTGCACGTATTATCGGTAATAAACGAAAATAAAGATTGAAGTAAGATTTGTGACAATCTACGAAATAAGATAAACTATAAAATGCCTCAGAAGTTCTGTTTCAATTAGTACGTTTTAATGGTATATGGGGAAAGGATTTGTTAGATAAACATTTTACGATTTCGAAAGCAATCGTTCTGCTCCTGCTTATACGCACCGCATAATCAGCCGATGCATAAGTAGTACGTCGATCGCACGAGGTTCTCTTGTGATATCTATAAAACCTTTTGATCGGAAGAGCCGAGTAGGAATAAAGAAATAAAATTAAAAATCGCCGCGAGAAGGAGAAACGTAGATGGCGTACGCATATGTGTAATATAGCCAGCTATGGAGAGACGACGCTTGTAGTGCGGCATTAGAAACTGGAGGATCCAATAAAATGTCGAAATGTTTACGCTGGACGGTTTGACCAGGTGATAAATTAGCGAAGATGTCCACGAGCGCGGTTGGGTGAAATTATACGAATGAAGAAACAGGTTTCGATCGCGCGTGGAGGAAGAAGAACTCGAGAAAGGGGAGGGGGGGAAAGAGTAAATAAAGAAGAAGAAAGAAAAGATGCTCCGCGGGTCTCGTCAGTCCTCAGACTTCTTCGACACGAAACTCTTCCTCCAAATCCCAGTCGAGAGTCATCGATTTACATATACCACGCGAAGATCGGATCCGTAACCTGGATTGCACTTTCCTTCGTCTCTTCCTTCCAGCTCCTCTTCCTTTCTTCTCCTCTCCACGCTGACGTCTCCTCAAAGATTCTCGATCATGCGCTATATGGGTGATCGTGTAACCAGAGAACTTATTTTCATGGTATAATATTTACGAATCTTAGGTTGAAAATGACCCTCATACCGGCATGGGAACCTTACTTCCATTTCAATAAACTCCACGCGTATTTTAATCCAATAAAAATATCGCCGTATTACATCGACGATCGATTCATCGAGACGATCGCTTGTAATAACCTGCATACGGGGATGATAATAGCATTCGTCCTTCTAATTCCGGTCTGTCGCACGTTATGTGCAATGTGCATACTCTACACCTGGATGAAATATCGCGTGTATTCTTGTACAACATCAGTACGTATACCGTAGTTATGAAGAATGAGTTCATCTTTATAAGAATTATGATCTGTACCTATAAGAGTCTATACTTCGGAACCCATCTGCTCTACTGCACAGTTCACGGCGAAAACACTTTCCACCCGAACGATCGTGACAAAAAATCACCAGAGAGAAGAAAAACGAAGTGAAAAGTACAATAAAAAGAATATCCCCTCAGGTCTCCGTAAGAACTGTTGTGATATATAAACAGCTCTCGCGTTAATCACGGCCAATTGATCACGAATCTAAAAAGCTGGGCGCGTCTACGCCTGTATAACTCGTTGTCACATATTGCAAGATTTATTCCCAAAGTTTGGGTCAAGGTTGAACCTAATAAATAACTCGAGTATATATCACGTGTATAGTTATGTATGTGGAAAACGTAAGATCCGTACGACGAATGACGTCGAAGATGACTCTCGTTTTCACTAGTTCTCGACCCGGCGGTTTTCCGATAACGAAGAATCGACGGTACCGCACGGTAGCGCGCGGACCTTCACGCGGATTACATTATAAACGTATGTAAATACGGAACGGCAGAATATTGGGGAATCAATTATTTGACCATGTCGAAACGATGTTTACCCACAAGCTTTATTCGGAAGGGTAGTTTTATGAATGCGACGTCCATTCAAAAATAACCAGAGGGGTCAGTTTCGAGTAGGTATACGCGGATACCTGGTCAAGGATCGAGCACGAGACGCGAGAGAGACGAAAGAAAGAAGAAAAAAAACAACAACAACCGACAAAAAGAAAAGACGAAGCGAATGAGAAGGTAAAGAATTAAGGCGAAGTTATATATAACGTATTTATCTGGGTTAAAATTGTGTCCCATATAAATATACCATGTACTCTATAGTTTTTATTACCTAAAGTGTATAACGTAAAAACTGGCGAGGATGTCCCGTGTGCACGAGGTGCTGATACATATAGATACCTGTATATTTTTAACCACTTATATCCGTACGTACCTTTCCAGTTCTGCATCAGTTCAATGGTTATCGTTTTTTATTAGCCGTGGGTATACGTATACGTATACGTATACGTATATACAGATACAGCGTATACCTACACGCGTGTACAAAGATACAGAAAAAAGATCAGGATTTTTTACGACGCGGACAGCTTCAGCTTTGGTTTGTTGCCGAGGTGATTCTCATCTCGTTCAGAAAACGGTCAACGCGTGTACGAACTTTACTTCAGGTCAAGGGGATTGGGTATCACATGGGAAATATACGTATTAAACGTACACGTACACGACTCGGTATACAGGGTGAGTTTCTCTCGAGTGTCGCAAGCCGATGCGTGTCCAAAATCGTTATTGGGATCGAAAGAAAAATTTTCAGTCCGGAAATTGCCGAGTTTAGAGAGGGACAAAAATCATGACGCCACAATCGCGAAGGAAGACTCCACGAGCCACGCAACTGACAACAAGTTCACCAACCGTATCGTCGTCAACCGAGGTTATACGAGGCCTTCATCTCTGAGAAATTAACAAATCCAGATTTACACCTCATTCCAGTATAATCGAGAGTTAACATCGCTCGCCAGGAATAACTGGTACGTGATGATCCGGGTCAGATTTTACACGTTTTTTGAGTTGAAAATACCAGAATTCCCATTTTTTTTCATCGGCCACAATAGCCATATAGTATAGTATCAGCTCGAAGGACTTTGGAAAACTCACCCTGTATATAATGCGTTAGATTTTGATGTATGAAAATCACTGCTCACACATACATATACCCATACCTTTCGTATATTGGTGCAGTCTAACTGGTCCCCGGTCAGGATTTAGGACTCATAAAAAAATCCGGAGGACGGTACATGTTATATACTATTCGTATATATAGATATATATATATCAACATAATATACAGGCGACACGGTGACGGACTCTGGACTTTTTTCATCTTGTGCAATACGTAGGTATATAATATAATACATATATACCTACGTCCATAATTTCTATGGTACATAGGATGATTCAATGCTTTAATTCTTGGTACGTTATGTATACGTGGGTATCTATATACACACGCATGTACTTCAATACCGTGAAAGAATTTTCGAGAGAAGAAGTTGTAAAGTACAAGATCCGAATACGAGGAAACTGGGGCCTCCTCTTAGACTTTGGGTCGCGTGGCGTTCAACGAACGAGACAATCTCGTTCAAACGGGGTTTATTACGATTTCGCTTTCTCGGAATCGCTGTATTCTCACCATCTGCGATAGGAAGGATGATTTGAAGAAAGAATTTTACTCACGAATTTTGTTAAAAAGAAAAAAAAAAAAAAAAACTCACGAACGAAAGAAACGCCGCTACTTAAATCACGGGGAATTGTGCAACAGGGCATCGGGTATATCTGTACCACGAACTACATGCATCCCGTTGAAAGATTATAGTGAACCTTTGAGGTCTCGAAACTGGTGAAGAAAAAAAAAAAAAACAAAATAAGCGAATGAATAAAAGTGAAAATGAAAAAGGACGGCATGCGTAATTCCACCCACGCTCGTTAGCTCGGTACTTATAAGGTTCTCCTCTCATCATTTCGTCCTCCTTCTAGGATTCTGAGGCGTACGTACACACGAATGTGTACGTATGGAAACGTTGAAGAATTTCAGTACTCGAGGTGCTGTACGCTGTACTTACGTTGTACACGTGAGACGGTAGCAACGAGTCCGAGATCCAGAAAGTAGTTCAAGAAGTTGAAGGCAGGCTTTCTTCATCCGTGACAGATTGTAGATTAATAACAACCACGGATAGGTAGGTAGGTGAATAGATAAGACCGGTTAGAAAAAGTACTCGAATTTTAGGTTTGGTCTCTCGCGGAGATCTCGGCACACACCAGGCGTTGAACAATAACAATTCTCGAGGAAGAATTTGTCTCGAACAAAATTTCGTCCGCAACAAGCGATGCCTGGGCAGAGAATTTGGTCGGAAAACTTCAAGTTTTCGCCGCGCGAAGTTGACACGATTTTTATTTTTCATTCGTCTAGTTTGTTCGCAAATTGGCGAATGAATGAACAAATTTTTTGGTTTACCTGGAAAAAAGTGTAAAACGTAAGCAGCGAGAGTATGGTATACAATAGATATGGAGCTGGTGGTAAAAACAGCTGATCCTTCGGCATACAATCTTTTGTAAGACGTATGGGTAAAGGTCTCGTTGGGTTTTGACCTTTGTCAGATGGGTCCAGTGTAGTAAGTTTCTTCGGAGTTGCAGTATTTTAGAATTGCAGAATATTATATATCTTGAGGAATCCACCACCCAGGAGAATATATCGCTGTGGGGCGTGGGCGAATCGTTCGATCTCCGGTGGTGTTCCAAGCTCTTCGTAGCGGACCCGCGGCACATACGCGATACACACACGTACAATATACATACCCGCGTTGCGAATCTCGACTTCCAGCGATCCGGGAGCTGCGCAGAAAACCCCGTTCTCGACCCCTGCGAGAAGGAAGAACGAACCGCGACGCGGGGAACGAACCTATCTCGAATCTGGTTTATGTCTCTTGCACCGTCGTCGAGTCCTGCGGGAAGAAAACAACCTCCTCTCGGCTACGCTCTTCCAAACCCCAACGGTGGACGGGTTACACAATCGCACACACACACAAAACTCCGCACAAATCTTGGATTTGTTTCAATGATCAATCGATACACCACCACCCTACTACTCCCTATATATTCCATTCACGTACCTCATATCGTTCCGGCGTTAGGACAAAATAAAGTAAAAATGCCTTCCAGAGTTGAATCGACTTTGCATCCGATCCTGCCACATATATCCCCAAACCCCTTCGGGATAAAGGATAAAATAAAATAGAAAGAATCAATATCGGTAGGAATCCTAAAATTATGCCGCTGTCGAAGCTGATCCTGTTGGCGTGGAGTTTTATTTTGGCTCGGAGGGCGCAATCTGCGGAAGGAATCTTCCTCGATTTATTCATTTCTATGTATTTTTTTCTCTCCGATAATGACGAAGGACGTGGAAGAAAAAAAAAATGACAATCGATAGAGGATTTATTGGAGACGGAATCGGCAGTGTGACAAACTGTGCACATATCGTCCTTAACGAGTTCTATAACGAGAGTTCGACATCTGCGAATTAGTTCCGGAACCTTTTTCCCGTCTATAGTAACTCACGTACTTCGCGTTACGTAGGTACAAAATGGATATTCGCCATTTGTATTGTGGTTACATTCGGCGCGTCAGTTATACGTGCTACGGTATATCGCTTCAGAATCAGGTCTGTGAATAATCGTTCAATGACGTTAATGAGACTTCGGTACGTCTATGAGAATAACCGGTCCTCGAGTACCCCGGATCGGCGTAACAAATCGCTAAAACGTTTCAGGAAGGATACCTACGTATGTATAACACGAACACACGCATCCGTAAAACGCGCATTAGGGGAATCCCCGACGTCGTCTACACGCACGTACGTACGGTACACGGGCACGATACACATCGTGTGCCTCGAAGAAGGAAGAGAGAAAAGAAAAAAAAGAAACATTCGAAGATGAAATAAATCTGACGCGTCATCGATTTTTCCGTCGCTGCGTCGATGCGACGCGTGAAAAAAGAAATTCTTCTCAAATCCCGTATCGCGTTACCCGGACAATTTTAATCGTCGCGTCCGCGTTCGATCCTCGCGCAAGTGAAGACGCGGGAGAATATCGTCCGTAATATACGGTACACGTACGTACGTATCATATTTTATACGGGATCTGGTCTGTTTCTCGCAAAGCGTAACAAATCAAATATAATTACAAACACTCGGTACACAATGTACAGGCGAGTTGGCGATAGGGAGAAGAATGTAATCAGTTGGAAAAATAGTAATGAAAATAATAACGATATAATACCGACGGTGGGATTGGTTTATTAGAAACTAACTCAACTGACCAACGCTGTTCTCAGGGGTCAACAAAACGCCGGTTTTATTCCCGATGGTTATACCAGTATATGAATTGAATATTTCTACGTATACATATATATATATATCTTTACGTATCTTTAATGTTCGAACCGTTGCGTTGTAGGAGTAGGAACTCCGTATGACTGTGTCGTAGTTTCACGTACGTAAGCGACACACATAGGCCTAGGTACTATCGTACTTAATTCAGCAATCTACTTGAAACCAAATACGCATCAGCAGCAACAGCAACAGCAACAGCAACGGCAACGGCAACAGCAACGGCAACGGCAACAGCACCTGGTTACAGCAACAGCGGCAACCGAGGGAGAGTCACTATCTGAAATTTAATATCAAATCTTTGCGTTTATCAATAAATTCTCAGCGCCGTGCCTTCACAAGCCTCCCGTTTCTGACTACCGGTTGCTGGATATTTAATTACAAAAGGTCAAGAGATCTTCGGATCTTCTTCCCTAACCCCCTCTTCCCCCCTACTGTAACCTACCTATATCTATATATATATATAAGTTTTCTTCCCTTCGTTCCCTGACGCAACCGCAGCACAGCTTCTGTGGAGACGATACCGCACAAGACGACTTCCGCCATGCGACTGTATCTATATCATACGTTGCGTATATTCGATTATACATGTACCTACCTATACTTCGATCGGTACTTCAAAACCCAAAGAATACTTTTTCACACGTTTCAAGAATTAAACCAGTGGACGCGGAGTTGCGAACCTGCTGAAAGTTCGAGAAATTCTACAGAGGACAGTCGACGGGGGAGAAAGAATAATCGTCAGTTTCGTCATTTACTCGATCGTTTTTTGGTGGGAATGAAAAAAGTTACGTCAATGGAACGCCAAAAATATTATGGATCGAATTAATGAGTATTTCATCGACGATCGTCACGTTATTCGCACTCTGAGAATGAAATGAAATGAAAAAAAAATCCGGTCACAACGGATCGATAAAAAAATAGATTAATCGATTGAACAGTTGAAGAGCAGCTAATGAATTGAAGATGGCCCATATTCGGAACGATGGGCGCCAAGTATAGAATTTGAATGCGAAGGCATTATAGATTTGTTAAATTGATTGCGACTAGCCCGAAGATATCGACATGGCTCAACACTCTCGGAGATGATTTTAATCGTTGACTTTATATGGCAATCAATTTTCTCGAAATCAAGAATGGATTGAATCATTCTTCTTTCGATATTCGAGATAGAAAAGAAAAAAAAAAAAAAACGAAACGTCTTCGCGGTCGTATTTGTTACAATACACTAGTAAGAGATGGCTGAAATTTAAGATACATATATATAGGTATACGTATACCCAAGTAAGCACGTATGTACGAAAGGGTCCCCTAAACAGTTTGTACATAAAGCCGCAAATGAATGGCGTCGATAAACCTTGAAAAAGGTACTAGTGCCGCTCGTACATACCTATCTGTCTATATACAACCCCTGCAACCGAGCAGTGTTGAATATCGTTCCAGGCTATTGAACGCACCGCGTGAAATCTGAGTTTGAACTAAGAGGGTGGAAAAAAAGAAGGGAGGAACGGAGGACCCCTCGTTTCACTTAAGGGCTTCGCGCGACTCTTCGGACTCTTCGACCGCTTTGTTTCGACGTGTTGTCATATAGGAGCGGGTTAAAGACATTAAATTAAAAGGAGTAAAAAACAAAAAAAATATTCAAAGGTCACCCCATCGTCTGTGAACCCTTTTAAATATTTCATATCATCAAACCTCTCCGAACCGTTCCAGGACACTCCGTATTGTGCGTTCGTTGAATTCAAAGTCGACATGGTCGAAACGATTTCGTAACTTTTTCATTTCCGGTCTTCTCTGATTTGTTGGGAAGTTTTTCTTCTCTCTTCACGTTCCAGTATAACCTTGGAAAACCGGGGTTTTCACGAATACTGAAATTGATGCTTCTGAGCAAATGTACGAATCCATACTCACTTACGTTTGTAGCAGCGGACGTGAAAATAAATTGGTAAATAAATTTCCAAAGCCACAAATCTAAACCGCATTGACATAATAAATGGTTTTAACAGTGTGGTGTGAACTAGTAGACATAAGAGACTCGATAAATCTTTGCAAACTAAACGAAACGATGCATTATAATGTATAGTTATAGTGTGTGAAATGAATGAATGGCGTCACGCGTCGCCGCTCATACTCAATGAACGAATGGTTGCCAATGATATACAATAAAGACTCGTATCCGAATATCTAGTCAAAATATTGATAGGGCGAGTGGTTATGTTTTATACATGTAATATATACCTACTAGTGTATATACATTGCATACGTACGATGCGAGAAGTTCTTCCGCAAGTCCTTTCCTTTTTTTTACCGCCTTTGCTCCAGTATAATATTATCCCGGATAAGTTTCGCAATTTTTTGAAATCAGTTCTTGAATTTCGGCTGGGCTCCCCAATTTTCATTATCGGCCAAAGAGATCATCTCGTAAATAACATTTGTGCTCAGTTCTTGAATCAACCATTTAACGATCGCATTTAAAAATGAAAGGAATGTGCGGCCTCGTACGTTTCGAATCTCGGACGAGTTTTCGGACGGACTCCATGGCTATCGTTCATGAGATTGTACTAATAATGTCACTTGCGGAGAATGAAATTTTTTCAGCTCACAGTTGCGAACCTCCTTGTACATCGTTTTGATTCGGAACAGCAACGTTTGAAAAATGTGTTTCGAACTAGTTCGTTGGATAATTTACAATCATACCCATTTCCAGATATTTGGTTCGAGCGTTTAGGTATTACCTGGTACTGCGGTAAGCCACATCGTTCGGAGATATATTTCTGCAGAAGCTTGCCAGCAAAATGGCTGCCATAAATAACTGGCGCGTTTCTGTCAAGAATTTGAAGTGCGGTGAGGTAAAATGTGGGGGTGGTTTTAGCGTATCAGGACTTTACCACGCCACACCGCAGGGCGCAAATTGTTTGCGGAGGTGAAGGGTTAAAATTTTTGAAAGGGTTAAAGTGGGCGGAGAAGACCTAGTTATAATTGCGAAAGGAGGACTTAACGATATTGAAGGGTTGAACAGCTACGGACTATCTGGATCTCCTCAGCAGCCAATTTTCCTCTGTGTTCGGATATTTTCAGCCCTCAACTGTTCTTTGCTCTCCGTACAATCGCTCCGAGTTTGAAAGAATACGTACGCACGTTGTGCGTATTGGTTTTACAGATTTTTCAATATCGGTGAGTTGAAAGGCTGTGCGCTCAGATAATGCGTATAATATTGTATGCGACTCGTCTCCGATGCGATCCCGATACATAATCCTTTGCGATTAAAGTTAATCTTGGTTTTCGGCTGGTGCACCTTTTTTCCAAAATATAATAAAAGATGACCGCTTTTGCCCCGAAGCTAATCCGATTTCGCCGGTGATCTAGTTAAACCCAGGATTAGGGCGAGATGCAGGCCACCTCTATTTTTGATTTTCTAACGTTATTGTATAGCCAAAAACGGGACTGCGGAGACTCGGGATTTTCAATATTGGTTTAAGATTAAAGCGTTAAGCGAGAGATTAGCCGCGCAGAGCCGCGCGTGCCGACTATAACTGGATTGCAGGTTTCTATCGGTATTTATCCTGAAAATAACAATCTGAAAAATGTTAAAAATTAAAGATTAAAAAATCGAATCAACAAAATTATTCAAAACTTTGTGGAGAGGTGAGTTTTTTTGGAAAGTCTCGCTCCACTCTCGACCACGCGAGTATTCTAATTTTCCCAAACTGCAGTCACGTAGTAACCGCAAAGTTTACTCTGGTTCATTCGGAACGGGATTATCCCTAAAACTGGCAAATATGCCGAAAAATTGTCTTTCGAACGATTCCTAAAGGTGCAGCATAGCTACCCCTGAACTTAACCCTGCAGGTGCCCCGCCCACTGCTCAGCTGCTTGACTGCAGTTCAACCAACCTCCTTCAGATCCTTCAATTTTCCATGAGATTCACCGTTTATATAGCTGCTGAACATAGCCTCTTGTCTTCCTGGTCGAACACTTTCGGATTATAACCCTTTCAATTATGTTCATGCCGTACCGCTCAACTTCGTATAAATACAACGCGGCGGTAGAACAGGAACTGTATAGTAGCTGTTAACCGCATCTTTCAAATTTATACGTGCATTTGTATATGTATATTCTTCACTTATAGACTTGGTCAAATTCTAAGTGGGAGGTAAAGTGCAACGAACACTAAATTCATTTTCTGACACTAATTCCATTATGCAGGCACATCGTATCGCGAGTTATTTATTGCTCTGTGACCGCCATCTTCGATCCACCGTACCCTACGATACGCGGTGGTTGTAACGCGGAAATTCATCAGTTGTTTAACGGTAAAACCAGAAGCTTCGGTGGCGGCGACTCCTCTTCGGTTTTGGTGTTCGTACATACATACATATACCATATACCTCTATTTAGTTCGGAATTGTAGTGGTCATATCCTGCTAATCTGTTCGGAAATTTATTTACAACCCTTTTCTTGTAGCTACCGAGTTTATCCGTCACCGTACAATTTGATTGTTCCAATATGTTGTGATTTACGGTCTCCGTAATTGGTAATTTACGAACTCGATACAATCCGCAATTCCGGCAGCTGAACCCCACAAAGGTGATCTATTTTTTGATCGTTCAATTTTTAGTTCTAGAAATTATTACTTGAATACTGGGGAAACGTTTCCGCTCAAATCCTAGCCAGAACGAGAAATAATTGGGTGAGGAATTAGGTAATTTTCAGCTGATGTTTGTCACGAGATACAACATTGAGATTTCCTGTTCAAAATATTGCCACCCTGGTAGTAATTCATAGTTAGAATGATATCCGAAATTCCAGTTTGGTGGGGGCCGTCGGACCGTTCGATCATCGCGTCAAATATCATAGTAAAACCCTCCCCACGTGTAAATTTCGCGTGTTGAAAGCCGAGGATTTTTAACACGTTCGAAAAACAGCAAACTTTCAATTTTCAAAGGCGCTATCGATCTCAATCGATTGGCGTTTAGCTCACTCATCCGTCTTCCACGTTCACAGAGGTGAGGAATTTCTTTTGTCGTTTAGTCAACAAACATCCCTACGCAGATAATTGACAATGTGGAGCAAGGACAAAAAAAGCAAAAAAAAAAAAAAATTGTTCAAAATTCAAACACTGGGTTAAAATCCTGCGTACAGCCTTGTTACAGAGGTATACACGGTGACGAGGAGACGCATCGAGTTTCGTGAATCGATTTCCAACCATCAACAGTCTCCTACGTACCGTACTATAACATCCATATATAGGGTGTATGGCGTCTCGTGGGCGTTCGAGTCATAAGTTCACACCTTAGGTAAAGTTATCGGGGTTTAATCTTCGGTATTTTCAAGCGTGTTCTCCGAGTGGAGTTAGTGGCGTTTAGCTTTGCTATATAACGGAAGGTATATAAGTTAGGTGCAAGGGTATGTACATACGCGCATGTATATAATGGCAGTTTCTCGGCGGCGGTTAAACAACGGAACTGCAGCGTCTTCTGGCTACCGGACTACTCTGCACGAGGCTAGTTAAGATAGCGATCCGCGATTCTCGTTTCTCGCAACTTGGTATAGAACAATGCCGTAAAGATACTTCAGTTGGCAGTGAATCAGAGCTTATGGCTAAAACGTGAACGATTAGCACCAAACGATGTTAACATGGATCTCGGTTACTTTCGCCTCTAAGACTCTGAACGATCGTGGGAAGATACGTGTTCCACTTGGCGAGATCGCGAACGAACTCAATACCAAAATGGCACATCTCCGTCTGATGTAATTGCAAAATTCATCGGCAGATTGAGACGGCAATTCAATAAATATATCCCTCGCTACCGTGTGTGTGGTCCGAAAGCGTTAATATGACGGTTTATTTATTTATTTACCTATTTTTTCGCTCAAATTGCGCACGATGAGAATCATATTATTCTTCCGTACGTAGAGTACACGGTGTACTCGAAAACGTGTACACAGGTATGACTTCTTTTATACCATTCTTTTTCACCTCCTTTTTTTTTTTTTTTTTTTTTTTTTTCCCCTGATCCTCGCCGTTCTGAATAAGAATAATAAAAGTATACTCGAAAAAGCACAATCGCTCGTCAACCGTGATCGTCAAAAGTCAAAACATCCCTAAAAACGGAACGAAATAGCCGGTGGTTTCCCCCCCCCCCCATGAGGACGCATAGCGAATGATTCCGAAATCTCGAGCTATTCTAATATTCTCACAGTCGTATGGTTGAGCGAGAGAGAGAGAGAGAGAGAGAGAGAGAGAGAGAGAGAGAGAGCAAAGAGAAGAAAAGAGAGAGATAGGCGACGGAGAAGAGGAGAGAGTAAGAGAGGAGAAGATCACCTCGCGTCAAAAGTCAGAAGTCACAACAATGTGACCACAAACAAACGGGGCGGCGGCGTTATGGGGCGCCTTTGGTTATTCAAGATCCGACATTCGTCATTTGTCACGTCTTTCATCCTCTAATGACGTTCCACCACGGCACACGGTGAGGAATATAAGTTGAGGCGAGGTGAAGTTAAGTTAGGCTGTGCCGGTCGGCAACGTCCTGACGTAGGCTGCATGTGCAGTCGTCACTGGGCACCTGGCAGCAGTATGGCTTTTTATTCTTCCCTTATGCGTAGCCGCCCAAGATTTTTCGACGACGGTTACGTTATTCCATTTGTTAGGATTAAAAAACGTAAAAAGGTCCTGATTAGACCTGGTGAGAACCGGAAGGACGCACACCATCATTATTTGTCTCGTCTTCGGGTTCGACGTTGACTCACCACCGTCGAAAGTCTAAATAAGTAGAACAATTATAATTTTCAACCACCCTGTACGGGGATCGCGGCGAAATAACTTGTCCGGTTAAAAGCAACTTTGGATAAAATGAAGCCATTCAGTTCGCCATACTCACTTAACTTACTCGCTTAATATTATTTCAACAGCTTAACTTGACCCCTCATGGTTCGGTTCACTACAACTCCTCATCTCTTCCTTCTCCTTTCTTTTCTTTTCTTTTCTTTCGGTTTCCTCTTATTATTATATTCTTCTCATCACCGACTAAGTGGTGGACCAAAACTCCACGGTACGTCTTGGCAAACTATCTTATAGAATCCTTCCTCCCACCGGGAAGAAAATAAATAAATGTTCGAAATGAAGAGGTGAAAAAAACAAAAAAAAAAAAAAAACGTTCAAAACTGTTTAAACGAATGATGCAATTTACGAATGAAGAAATGTTGAATCGGTAGCTAATCCGAGCAACTTTAGTTACAATGGGAGTAACTAAGAGAGCATTTTGTGAGCGGTCTCTGCCCAGTTTCTATGTATTACGACTATACGTACGACCGGTAAGTAAGGTGCACAGCGTATAAGCGTAAAAGTAAGGTAAGGTGGGTATCTCATCTCTTGATGTATGCCCTGGAGTGGCCATATAACAAATGACCGTCGTCCATCACTGGGCGCCTAGAACAATGCCATAGCTTGGCAGGAGAGCTCCTGCTACACGCGGAGAAACACGGGGCCGAATGTCTTGAAAATAATATAAACGACACTTGAATGTTCTAGCTTCCATTCCGTAATGGCTACACGACTCCTGCATTTGGAGACCGGCCACGAAAATTTCTTCTTCCTTTTGTCTCTTTTTTTTTTTTCCCTCCTTTTTATTTTTATTTTTCATAATTATACAGAGTATACCGTACGCCGTGTGTCTCTTGGATGGACGTCCGACTCCTTCAATTTTTATTTCATTATGTTATTTCGTATGAAAGTTTTCGTCGAAAAAAAAGTCGACGAACTTTGAAAATTTTTCTCGAAAAAGTTTGAATTTCTATCGGGTTTTAGAGCCGGTCCGATGGGTGTAGAGGTAAAAAGTAATCGTTCCGCTGTGTACGTACAACGGCTGAAAAATGTTTAATTGAAATATCGTGATCAGAGATCACGTTTTCTTCGATAGGCTACGGATCAGAAACCGATGGTTTAAATAAGAAAGTCATAGTCATGGAATAGATTCCCACTGACGTACGATCAGCTACTGAAATATTGCCGTATGTATAACTGGTATATATCCCATACGTGCAGCTACCTACCTACCTACCTACCTACCTCTATACGATATAGTATTTTGCTGCAGGTCGTGGGCGCAAAACAACCTTATCCATCAACATGACAGAACGATGTTCAATAATGAATTGAATGTAATGTCAATTTCTTCGATTATGTGTACAGGTATACGACGTAAGCGAGCATATGGAACCGACGAGAGAGTTGAAGTTAGTCCTGAAAATATACCCCATAGTTGTTCGAGTGGTATAAGTCATATCTATAAGAAACTGGCAGATTACAGTATAGAGAATAAACCGTCAAGTCGAGAGACCCGACCGTTCGTAGGATTTTTATACACCGACTCCGTCTAGTGCTCGGTGTAATTTCGCATTATTTCTGTATTACAGAATATACATACGCGTACCAAATATACGTACGTGTGCCTGTATGTATATATATATATGTGCATCTTGCATCTCCTTTCCGAGCAGCATCAGCATCACCATCGGACTTGGCAGCTACCGAGAGAGCTCATTTCATCCAATCCGATCTTTGACTCTAAGGGACATATTGCAAAAGAATGGCGATCCTTAAACTATGCCGGTAAAGTTCAAAGCTCATATTCTCCCACACAGTTTAACATGGTCGTCGGGTGAACGGGGTTGCGATGCAGAGAAATTCGTAATGTACAGAGAAACGGATATAATCGTATACCCGGTGTACTACATAATAATATTGTACATCATACACCGAGTCGTCTTAATAGCATCGGTGCATGCTTTAATGTACCAATAACGAAGCTGCGTCGCGACTCCGTACCGTGTAAGTTGGTCGATCGGGGCGTGCACACTCCGCTCCGTACACAACACCTTCGCAACTTTAATACATAGGTGTTTTTACATTACATTATTCGTGCGTATATACATTTTGTATATATGTATACGTCATTCGAGCGATACGTATGTACGAGTACCATTCTCGCTGCGGTGGCACCTAATAAGCTTAAATCATCAGGCTCGTCGTTCGAAAATGGCTCCTACAGGCCGAGCCGCCATGATACCGAGAGTAGTTTACTTTGCTCGGAATAATTTTACTATAATTCTCCGGCTACGCTGAATGTCATACTTTGTTTCCGTCGTAAATGAAGAGAGATGAAGGACTTATATGCTCGCTTAAAAATCAAAGGATGATAAGCAAGGGTGGAGTAAAATAAATCGAAAGTTACGAAGGGCTTTTTAAACGTGCTGAAACGCGACTGGAAACGGTGACGTTCTCTCGACTATACCATTTCAAAAGAGAAGAGAATTATCGAATTACACTGAGAATTTCACATTCAATTTCGTGCTCGAAGTGCGAACGATCGTGTCAAGATATCCTTGTTTCGAGGCTACTTCTTATCCTCGATTAATCGATATTATTTAATTCTCGTGCCTCTCACATTTCACATTTCACGGATTCACGTTTATTCGATTGTCAGATATTATTCCCTTCGAAGGGGTATTTATCAAAAAGACCGAACAGCGTCGGTCTTCACTCTCCCTAATATAGACCTCAATATATGTATAGTAATTTGTACCTAAGTTGGCCGGTCGGTCGGATGGCTTTGGGTTCATCCGAAGGAGAGTAACGCCTCGAGATATGCGTCTGCTCTCGTATCTGTAGACGCTTTGGTTTTATCCTCAAAGTATAAGAAGAAGAAAAGGAAGAGGGGGGGGGGGGGAACGAAGAAGAGGTAAGGTATGGTGAGTTAAGGCTAGGTAAGCGTGCGATTGATGAGTGCGTCTCAATCCGATCATTTTTCCACGTCGTACGCCAGTAATGCACGAACCACGGGGGGTTCCCTCGCCATATTGCCCGATCAATCAAAATGATCCTGATGTGCAGTACCTACTACGCGGAGTGATGCTATAGAAAAAATATATTGTGCTCCTCGCGCACCGTAATGTGTAAGAAAAAAACAAAAAAAAACAATATTAATAAATTATAATAACAACAATTATAATATAACCACCGCCTGTATGGAATCGCGATAGATTTGATGTGTATTAGAAACAAAAAAAAATTGTTAGCGTCGTTTTCATTCGAATCCGTTGTCCTTAAAACGGTTTACATCGTACATAAAATATGAACCGGAGTTTTCACGTTCTCCGCTCGTTCGTGTAAGAAAGTAGAAAAGTAGAAAATTTTCGCCCGGGACTTTCACACGCGGTTATAGCTGTCCCCAGAGAAAGAGAAAGAAAAGCGTACCTCCCTTTTTGGGCGGAGGGGTGTGGCCGGCTACGATCCCCTCAGGTAAGGGAAGTCCAGGTTAGATTCAGACGAGGTAAGCTTCCCTTCTTTTGATCGTGACGCGTTTTACTTTCTTTGTCTTCTTTCTCTGCCTTTATTTCCAACATATGAATTTTTTTCTTTTCTCCATCTTCCTCTGTTTTTTTTTTTTTTCTCTTTTATTTCGTCATTTCAATTTTTTTCGATCATTCCAGATCCTCGGAATAATTTCATACTGCAGATGTGAGATGGCGATTTTTGCGCCCGGAGTATAAGACGATGATTACTGGGTCTGGAAACAAACGAAGTCTGTTTTCTCGCTGTAAACATCCGTTCGGACCACCAAGGGTTGGGTATTAGATACCTAAACCGGAAAAGATCGTAAATGATCAAAAATCGTTTTGCAACATTCTTCAAAGAAACGCGCGAACCCCCGCGACAGACGTTTTATGAAAGGGGGGGGAGGGACGGCGGTTTGAACCATAAACGCTGCGGAAAGACTAAAAGATCGGAGAATCATCATTTATTTCTTTCGTCCCATTTTATTTTTCCGTCTTATTTTCAGCTGAACCTTTGACTTTAGGCGTAGTGTAATTATTACATCATTGAGGATGAATTGCCAACTGTTGCAAATCCACGTTAACTTTTTGCGTTAGTAAAAATTTCTCTATATTATACTTACGTGACTCGAGAGTTAAAAAGAGTGATGTTCACCCGCCTCTGGTATAGCTAATGAGCGGACTAATTGTTTTGGACCAGTAAAATGATTAATTGTGGGAAACGTGGAACAAAACGCCTCGACTCCTCCTCCCTGTACGTAAATAGTCCACGTCTTATATAGCTTTTATACCTTTATATACCTTTATACACGTTACAGAATTCTCCTAAGGCCAAATATTTTTCTAAACATATTCATCCCGAGGCGTTGTATTATTTTATACGGCATGAACCGAATGAGTTGGAATTAGATATCGGGACGATCCTATAAATTAAATTCCAATTAAAAATCACCCATCTGTACGATCACGATCCGCACGATCCGCTTTACGCACGTTTTTATATACCCCCTCGTAAATTACAATGATTAAAAAAATTTCGAAACTTTTCTAATCATTCCTCGGGAAGAATGGCATAGATTTCGCTAACTAACTTCGTATACCGGTACGCGTACGATCTCAATATCGGCGAATTAGCCCAGCGATCACGATCTTCGTCGTGGGAGGTTTTGTATACTCGATTTTTAATATTTCAATGCGCCCGAGCCATTAGAGATGTAATTTTATTTTTCATCCTTTACATTTTACATTTCTTTTTTTTTTTTTTTTATTTTCAAGTGCTTTCATTATTTTATTTTCAAATTTTTTTCAGGAGCTGATTGAGATTGCCCGGGGCTCATTTGCCCGCCCGACCTGATCATCCGTTTCGATTTGATTTTGTTTTTATTCTCTTCCGTTTATCAATTCCGTTCCCGGTTTGCTGCACATCCCAACGTTACGTGAACAACATCTGCAACCCGGCTAATCAGATCAATCAGAGAAAATGATTGTGAGATATATAACTCGGGGGTCATTATACGATCGTGATTCAGTGATCCAGTCCGGGCTGCGGATCGGGACAATTTCGCCCAGTAATAATGAATGCAAAAAATAACTAAAAAGAAGAGCGAAAGTAATCCGTACGTATTACACAGGTTTTGGCTCAGAAGTTACGGGGTTCAAATTTTTCTATACCTGTGACCTGAATATAGCCGTAACAGGTAGGTAGGTGTATAAGGTGGGCTGGTAGTATTGAAACAAAACCAGAATGGAAAAAAAAAAAAAGAAAAGTAGGCAGGAAAAATAAACCTCCAAAGAATTTGCAGCTACCGTGTCACCGGAGCGCGGTGGCCGCGTATTGTAAGTGATCGATCAGAAAATTCTGGAAGCGAAAACCGAAGTCTTAATTTTTACCAGAAGAAAAATTTTACCCAAAATGTGTAACGAGCGAAATTCTGGGAAACTGGTAAAGCTCGAGACGGATCGGTTCCTAACTCTTATCTCTTTCAAAAGTCATTTTTCTCCTCGGTCAAAAGGATCGGCAAATTTCTCTCCCTTACTTTCTTTGATCTGAATTGTGATCTGCAGTTATACCCGTACCGTCAAGCCTGACGTAGATTACGGGTAGACAATGGAGTAAAAAGAGGAACACACATATATTTGTAATAAGAAAAAATGAAAAAATGAGAAAAAAAAAAGAACGAATAACCGCGACTGCATAGTTACTGTAGCAGAATACAACGTGCTTCTGCACGAACAGACGGAAGGCCGCGCTGAAGATGAATCCCGGTGTCTGCGGCGAGCGGAAGACAATTATCTGCTGGGGTGGTCCTATAGAAACGTACGTTATTTCGGTCTGCGGTCTGGAAACCTGCAGCTCCTGAATTCAAAAACCATACAACTAACCTTATCATTAAGGCTAGATATTACATAGTATATATATATGTGCACTCCTATGTAGGTACTCACTTTTATTCGTATTATTCTTTTCTCTACTTACGTTCAATTTCAATTTTTTCCCTTCTTCTTCTTTTCATTATCACATGGCGATGAATTTTCTTCTCAACGATAAATATTATTTTGAACCAAAAAGCAAGGTTTTCATACGCTACTCATAAACGCACAATTATCGAAATCTGTTCCAGAGGATTGAAAAGTGCTCAGTAGGAGTTGAGCTTCCGTCTCGCTGCAGCAGGTTGATTATTTATCCGGACATATACTGTGAATATACGTGTACACGTGTAAGCGTATTTAAAAGAGTACACAATTAAGTGAGGTATATGTACATTACAGTTAGCAATCACTCATATCGAATGGGTATATCAAATCGTCCGAGTTTGTGGGTATATTATATCGGCTGGTTTTAACTCAGTTAAAATGATGAGAACGCGAATATTTTGTCCCTCGGTATGAGTAAATAATTCTTATTCGTTTTGTAGTTAATATCGTCAATTCATGACCGGCTGAACAGACGTGTACGTACATATATATATATATATATATATATATATGTATCTGTATATATACTATATAGGCGTACGTGTATTACCCCCATGAACATACGGCGCAATGATGATGAATCCAATCATAATTTAGTTACATCTTATTAGGCTCCTACTGCGCATCGGTTGGAATATATACACGTTTGTAATATATATATTACCTACATATATAGGTATGTTACACGTACACGTACACGTCAACGTATAATATCATCACCGTGAGACCGAAACCCGCAGAAAAAAAGAAAAGAAAAAAAAAAAACCTTAAAAATTAAAATTGAAGATCAAAGCTGTATGGCTGCTGCATTTTTCCTTCGTCCCCCGTACGTGATATCAGCTATGTATTTTGCAAAGTACAATTCTGAGCAAAATTGTATCCGATGATGGCCGATTTTTTCGAAACTCCGAGTTATATTTTTGTCTCAAGTATTCAAATTTATCCGTCCTACTCCTACTGAATCATACTGAAAAAATCTCCAAATCTATCTGAAACGATTATCTCATGGTAGAAAAAGTTCCTCGGACGGTTAGAGAATTATTAAACGAAGTCCAAGAACAGCCGCTCGGTCTTCGGAAAGAATGACCCACATGTAATTGTATTGGGTATAATTGATGATGTCGTCGTTAATTACCGCGTATGCAAATTTCTTATATTTTGTGTAACGGTGACGTGTTATAATCTCTAAATTTGGTACACAAGCAATTTAAATAAACACTCAAAATTACAGGTTATTATATATTCGATATACCTTACAGTCCCGTGTGCATCGAGTCATGTCGGATATTATACCGGCGTCGCCTTATGGACGAGGCAGGTAGGCCGGTGGGTAGGTAGGTAGGTAGGTACGCGTGTGTATACCTATACATTATATTAAATTCTTTCGAATTTTTCTCGCGCGTTAACAAACACGTCCAATTGGATTGACAGACGTAAAGTGTAATGAGTCAAAGAATATATTGAAGGAGGTGAGAGAGTCTCTTTCAAAAATTATCGATTGGTTTTTTCTTCCTCTTCTTTTTCTTCTTCTTTTCCTTCTACTTCTCGATCGTTGCGTTGGCCAGTCTTTAAAAAATATAATACACGTGTGTATACACCTACTATACATTCGTTTACGAGCCTGCAGCGTAAACCGATCATCTTCAAAACGTCGACAGGAAATTGTTAAGACGTTAACCGACATCAATTATTACGGGTAGGTACGATTATCGCCCAAGGCTTTATAATATGGACACCTCGGTTTGACCATCTTTTAGAATAATGAGAATTTCGTCAAAGGGTTTTTTCGACTTTCACTGAGGAATCGACGAGGTGTGATCGGAAGTTGCCGAATCGGTCGCCATCGCACGTTGGGTATATCTTTTTCCAGGTTTGCTACATCCTTGCACGCGCCCTCTTCGAGAATGAATTCCAGATAAACTCGGAGAGAATGGAAAAAAAGATAGAAAGCAGAACGAAGAATAGTTTTTCCAACTCCGACACAATGCGGCTAGTTCTTGGTCCTGAAAAATGTGAATGACATAGCACATAATATTGTTTGGGAAAAAAGGAACGTTTACGTTACTGCAGCAGCAGCAGCAGCAGCAGCAGGAGGAGCAGCCTTCGGTATACGTACCTCGATTTTTATTTCCTCCTCCTTTTCCCTTTCTTCGTTTTTCGAATTAGCCCGTTGAGGTTTTTTGGACTTGTCCTCGTGTTCGTAAAATTTAGTCCAGTCATAGCGTGAGTTAGGGGTTGAAAAGGAAGATTTTTGCGTGTCACCTGGGTAAACGGGCGCGATACGTAGGTATATACATACTCATAAAAAAAAAAAAAAAATCGTACGATCATGTGCGTTCTGAATACGCCATCGTTAGTCGTTTGTTATTATTGTAAAAAAAAACTTTATCATCTCACATTCGAGTCTACTAGTTAGGAGAGGTTGGGTTAACGTTGGGGTTAAAATCATCGGGTATACGTATACCCACAGGTATATAAAAGATAATTTTCGTTTTCACGCTCGTTTGGATCTTCAGTCATGCAGATATTCTCCGGAGGCGTGATCCGCTATTAATGAAGATGTGAAAAAGATTTTCAAAATCTCCACTGGAAATCTACATTTTCTCGTGGATAGAAATACTTTTCATCGCGAGACAACCGTAGTTCTGTCGTGAACAGATTAGAGGAATTTGTATCGTAATAAAAAAATAAAACTACGTCGTATGTTTAATTTTTGGAAATTCCCTGTAAACATACATATATAGCAAACACCGTAAGAGCGTACTTTCCTAATTACCGAGACTTTCCCTCCGTCTCTATAAAACGAGTTCAAAAATGATCCCTACTGCTAAATTTAATTTCCGCCTCGAAGTTGTACCTACTATTCAACAGGTTAGTGAAAAAAAAAGCGACATAAAAAATAGGCAATCTATAACTGCGCCTAAAATAATCCAAAAGAAACATAAAATGAAATCCATTTACGATACCGTGCGACCCCTATAGCTTATCGTTTTAGCTCGGGGTATTCTACTTTATATATCTATACGTGCAAACCTACTCCAATATTCCAATTTGCTTTTCAGATTTTGGTTCGTCCGAACCGTATAACCCTAATAACTGAAATAAAAAAAAAAAAAATATTTGGTGAAATATTTCTATGGGTACCTAAAATACAATTCCAAGTAAATTGTACCTGTATCGTTCGAACTCCCCCCCCCTTCTTTTGATAATAATAATAAGAGAAACGATGGTGATGATGATAATTACAGTGAATAATAATAACAGCAACAACGAACCTGGCTAAATCGATAACGACCCATTCTAAACTTTGCATTGTTTCCATTGTCCGATGGGATTAATAACATGAAATTTTACAACCCTATACACAGGAGGAAAATAAAAGCGCGCGAGTGCATAGGAAAGAACAGAGTTGTAAAACCGAAAAATATGCATTCAGGTACTACCCCCTATTTCCCTCGCCACTTCGCCGTCGCTCCTTCATTCCTCTGGTCGTAAAAAGTTTTCCTCCCGCTTATACGTTTTTGAAAAAATACTTTCTTATTTTCGAGAATCACGACACCCGGTGAGGGCCGTCGCAGGTTATAAACATAAAAATTTTCTCTCAGTTTTTAAGGACTAACGGTGCTCCGTATTTTCAAAACGGTACAATTGTGGAACGGTCCCATCCTCTAATATATTTCGGAACATTTTTCGCTACGGTTTTTCAATTTTTATGATACCGCACCGTACCGTCTACGGTGAAACTGGCACGTTGCTGCCAGAGACTTTACCGTAATTCGGTACAATTTGGGTCACGGGTTTTGGGGAAGAAGAAAAATATTTACGGTAAAAATCAAAGGGGTGTTCTTTTACTGTGTCAAGGTCGTCCTGCTTTCACCGTTATTGCATTTCGTTTCGTATTTTTCAGCGCATAACACGAGTGACATCCAAACGACTATATGTTCGATCCGATGATCGCGACAATTGATTATCGATATCTCAAGTAAAAGAGAAAATAAAACGCACACGCGTACGATCAATCAATAATAATGATACGCTACGATGACGTAAAAAAAAAAATTAGAAGTAACCGAGAAGATAGTAACGATGAAAATGAAAGAAAAAAAAAAGGCAAAAACGAAATGTTCTATCACTGTTAACTGACAATGAGTGTTTATATACATAGGTGGATAACGATGACGCGAAGGAAGATCTTATTAGGCGAACGATCAATCCGATCGAGGATCAGATTGACACACATGTATAACGCGACTGGATCACTCCGCGACTCGACTCCGATGGATTTTGGTTCACGGGTGCCAATTAGAAAAAAACCTCGGACGTTACAAACGTCGCGGCCCGCGCCTCGCGCAATTATTTCGTAACGAAATCAACGCTTTCTATAGGTACGACGTATGTACGTATACGTATGTACACGTATGTACAATGATGATCATCATCGAACCGATGCCGATGTGATTAACAACTGCATTATTACAACGTTCGAGGAAATGAATTAGGAACTGTAGATAACATCGTCATCTCCAATAAATATCTCTCTCTCTCTCAAAGAAAAAAAAAGAACAGATGACGGAAACGATTAGGTTTACAAAAAATTTTTTAGAGAAGAAACCAAAAAGCAGAAATAAATAATCTTCGGGATATATACATATTTGAGGCGGTATTGATTTCCTTGTAATCGATCCTTAATCAAAATCTCATGCTTTATGGATGTGTGTGATAATGATAATAACTGCAGGAGGTTCTTCTTTTTCTGCGTCTTCTTCTTGATCATCTTCTTGATCAATTAATTCGTTTTATTCGTTACATCCGTGGCACGCGAGGTCCCATAAGAATTCTAGTGAAAGGCGCGCATACCGATACCTGCACAACTGTACATGTAACATATAGCTATGTATTCATAGTTACATATAGCTGCGAATAACTTTATTTATCATTATTAATAGTATCTCATCTTCTTCTTCTTCTTCTTTGCCTACACAATATACACCGAGGCAAAGAGTAAGTCGGTGATCTTGCCTTGGTGCCCTGACACAATTGCGATAAATCACCTTATACACATACCCCAGTCAAGGATTCGCAGCTACACCACATAATATGTATAATAGCTGACTTTGCTGTGTAACGCAAGAAAAACCAAAAAAAGAAGAAGAAAAAAAAAAGAAGACATCCACCAGCCTATAAATCGAAATAAATAAATAAATACTCGTGCACATAATTAATTCAACGTTAGCATTCGTACGTATCGCGTCTGTTCGTTCACTGTATGATAATTATTTGACAAATTGGACCGCGGCTAATTCGATTTGTATAATAATATATACGTATAACTATGCGTACGTATACCTATACGATTGTAGACACCACTCGTTCGTCTCGCCAGCCGTCGCCCACTATCGCAATCAATGAAAAGAAAAAAGAAGAGAGTAAAAAAAGACGGGGAAATACTTTGGATCCGTTTAGTCGTTTTAATGTCCCTGTCCCAATGTTTTAGGTCATGGGTCACAATGGACATTGATACCCTCGAATCGACAAACAAGAGGTCATATAATATCTCGCGTCTCGTTTATCAAGACCAACGTTTCGCTGTGTCATTCGTGAGAGTTGAATGTTTAATTTGGTCGGATTGATTCAGCTCATTTTTCTCCTTTAGGTCTCTCCGGCGACTTTTTTCCTCATCTTCATTTTCGGCTCGGTGTGTTCCGATAATCCTCATTTCGTCTGAATAATATCTCTTGTTGTTTTTTTTTTTCATTTTGTTATCTCGATACGACGACGAAAGAGATGTGATACAAATAAATAAAAACATGAAATAAAATTGAGGATCATTGGAAAAGTATCGGAGTTTAGGAGGCTTGGAGAGAATTCGTGGTCTGGTCTATGAATTGAGAATCTCAACATCTGCACCACATCTGCGTAATCATCGTCCTCCCGAAACCCTTTACCCGCATACAAAATTACATATGGACACCGACGCTTTTCAATCCTTGCGTAACGGCACACAAACGATACGTACGAAAAATTTGTTATCGACGAAAGAAATCTCGGTCGCTTATCCGGTTCTTCATACCTCACAATCTCAACTTCCTGTCACAGCGCAACGATATACGATCGTATGAGAATAACGCAACAAAAATAATTTCTTTGTGACACATCTTACGCGGAGGGTTAAAGTTTTTTTTCCATTCGTAACGTGTGTTTATTCCACGTCCGTGTGGTGAAATCCTCGAGTTCCATGGACTCCGCAATTCGATACCAACCCCATAATATGGGTACAAAAATATTTCCTCATCTCTTTCAGTGATTTTGAACGCATCTTTTGCTGAGAAAGAGAAATGAAGGAAAAAAAATCTTCAGTGTACAGATTTTAATCTCAATTTCTTATTCACGCCATATTTATTTTCGGTGCAAAAAAATTGCTATTTTTCGATAAAGATATTTTCCAGTCGGTGGGAATTCGTTATTTCACGCGCTGCGAAAAAGTCCGTTTTTCATTTTCTGTTCTTGTTCGGTTCGATGTGAATAATATTCTCGCGATGGATTCTAATTACATTTACCGATAGCTGTGCGAATTCGTCTGTAAAGTGCGGACCGCGACACGAAAAACGTCCTTGCGCTTCGGTCTTTTTTTCGACGCATCTTCGCTACTCACCCAAAATTGATAGCCTCGGCATCGGAGGCTTCTTTTTCAGGTATAAAAAGACGAACGAAGGTAGATGGATACCTACCTACCTATGTGTATAATGCGGAGAGATGCGAGGTACAAGAAAGTCGCACCTCGATTAAATCCCTGGGCGTGTCCGCGATCAGATTAATGACGTCATAAAGTCAATAAAATATCACCTACGCCTCAAGGAAGAGAGAAGAAAAAAAAAAGAAGGAGAAGACTGAATAGGACAGGAAAAGAAAAAAAAAACAAGAAATGCGAGCATCCCCGATGCGCATTCACCGTATACGTAGATCGTTCTCTGTGTTGAAAACTAACGTATATATACACATCACACGTACAAACGCATACTTATTATACATATTTATACAGTTAAAGTTTTCGAAGGGGTGTTGGCGGGGTTCTGGAATTTTTGCCTGATTGATGAAGCGAATAACCGAATAGCCGCAAGGTTCGAGAGCGTTTTCCCAGCAGGTGGGAGACTCGAAGGATCATGGTGATGATTATGGTGGTGGAGGTGGACAGGTTAAAAAAAAGAGATAAAAAAACCTTCCACCCACAACAAAAAATAGTCGGGGGAAAAAAAAAAACACATGCGTTATATTTCAGACTACACAGAAAAGTCGCTCGAAATAAATTTTTTCAGTTTAGTTTTTTTATTTTTATTCCGTAGCCACGTTGTGGAAATTGCATAGCTTCCATTACGATTGCTATGATTCCCCACCTTTTTTTTCTCTCCGTGGAACCGATTGATTGATCAAAATACATACGTATGAAAAGTGCGTCAGTCTTCCATACCTTCATTTTACCGATGTGGAAATTTTTCTCATAAAATTGGAAAATTTATTTTATATCAATACCGGATCACGCGCGAACATATCTACAAGATGTACCACGAATAGGGTATTTCGGATCGTGGACCACCCCCTTTTTTCACGAAGAATAAAAAACGGAGAGGGAAAAAGAAGGAGATAAAGCAAAAAGGAAAATGATCAATCATCGAATTCTTTCGACAGTTTAAAGTTGCGCGCATTTTTATCCCAAGAGATGATCCGTATACAGCGTACACATTATGTGTTATAAATATACGTGTATGTATATGTATCGGCAGGGGCATGTGTACACCTATGTATGAGTATATATACAGATGCTGAATCAGCAAATCTTTTGATATCGGCGAACAACAGCTGCTATGTAGAATCAATGTGTGTATATGTATTGAAAGGTGATCTCACATGGTTTCAAGGTAGGTACGATTGTGTAACACGGTCTACCACCGTGAATATTTGTATAGGAAATATACGGTCGCAAAGGTGTGCGTACGATACGTATATATATATAGTGATTTCTCACGGATTTGAAATGTTATATAAACTTTTGATACGAGCAGATATGCACGGACGGTATATATACACATGACTACATAAACGTCGTATAGAACAAATGATCGGAACATGATATCCCGCTGCTAGATCATCGGATCACTGATCCAAGCTACAGCGATCTATTGATCGTGAACAGCGCTCCACACACCATACCTATCTACAGTACCTTATATCCAAACCCGACTATATTTCGAGATACATGACACACCGGATAAAAAGATCGCGTGTATATACGGGGATCTATCTCATCAGGTACGCGCGATGATGCACTCGAGATAAATGTACGCGTTTAGATACGAACTTGCGCTTTGAACTTGTCAAATAGGTGGGCATATGCTGCATACATACGTATATGAGTAACGTTGAACGAGCTTTTGGACGTTGAATAGAATAATATTTTCGCAATCTCTTCGGGGAGAGGAAAAGTAAAAGTGCGGGTGATCGATAAGACGATGTATGAAACAGGTAGCAAAAAAGAAAAAAAAAAAGGAAAAGGAAAAGAATATGAAAAGGGATCGCCTTTTTAGGACCTCCCTGACGCAGGCCCCACGCACTACTTAAATATACTCGGCGTCAACTGCGACTTTTGTCAGCTTGGGTAAAAATTATTTCTACAGAAATTGGGGCCCTGGGTCACAGCCAATTAGGACCGAGGCTGCTTCCTGGTATTACGATGTATATAGATATATTTTTATACGCGCATAGATGCGTGGATTTTTTTTTTTTTTTTTTTTTCTCCACGAAAGAAATTCTTTCCCAATTTCAGCACTGTAGTGCCGACAAATTTTATCCTAAATAAATAGTCTGTAGATTCCAAAAATCCAGGCGAGACGTATAGATACCAAACGTGCACGAATATGTATAAACTGAAAATCAATCGAAAAATTTCAAGCGAATGGAGAAAACCAAAAAAAAAAACAAGTATTTTCTATATCATTGCCTCATCGGAGCATTTATTTGCGATCGTTTCTGACGCGTCAATTACGGCCAAGCGTTATTCTTGACTTCCTATTTTTTACCCCCGTATCCTGAAGTAGGCACCAATGATTTTTAGGGCATACGTCAAAGGGGATGTATTATACCTGACGATTTTCTATAGGGTCTTCTTTTTATAGGACCTTGTAGCGGAATACCCGAGAAATTAGTTACGGCGCTTAGCTACAGGGTAGTAGTTTTATATTCATATACCTCTACGGTATACGTGTCACCCGCGCTTTCGTTTCCCGTTATTATCCCGGGGTGAAAAAAGGAAAGGAAAAACGAAAAAAAGGAACTCGTAACTACTGTAACGTTTTACTTTCACCCCATAGATCGGGGCTGTTTTTATTTAACTTCGGAAAATTATCCTCAGGTGTTCGAATCTCCGGAATTTTTTTTTGTTTTTGATGATTATATGCTTTTTTCGGAGGACGATATTTAACGATTGAATATGAAAAAGAAATCGTCTGCGACATTGTAAGAAAAATTCTCTATCGTACGTATGTACATAGATTCACCTGGTATCGATGCATACATACATATACGGTTATATTTGTGCGGGTCGTAATTCTTGACGGCATAAATTATGTACAAGTTATATATACATATATATAAAGTCCACATAGGATATGCAGATAATCGAAGTATGGCAATTCCCCTGAAATTAAAATGGTAATAGAAATGTTAAAATTTGAATTGCGAATGTCATAGCGTGCTCGGTAGTTTTGTGGTTTATGAATATAGGTGTACGATATACATACGTGCACACATATATATATATATATATACGGAGAGAGATATGTTATATGCTAAGTAGCGTGTCTTGTTTTGAATTTAGAACAGGCGCCATATTGCCGGAGACCACGATGCACTTTGCCCTATCTGCAGATTGCAGCAGCAAAAGCAGAAGCAACAACGGGGCGATAGACCTGCAACCACGGAGCGGTAATTCGTGACGAAGATGAAAGTACGAAAAAAAAAAAATGATCGCCCCGTACCACGTAAAGCTCCCTGGCAAACGCTAATATCCGATCGGTAACGATACTACGATGAAACTCGTTTACTTGAAATCAAAATCCTGCGATTCTCCACATTTCGTTTCTCTCATCTTCTGATTTTACAAACATTTTTTTCCATCCTTTTACTTCTCGTACGCGACATGTCGTCGCATTCGGCTAACATCTGCACGGAGTTAACTATGAAATCCGTTTAGTTTCGGTTTTGGAGAGATAAAAAGAGATGAAAAAAAATTAAATTCGCCCGACACTTTTTTTTCATCCCTCTCTTATTTATTCTATCATCCTGGAACAGACTCGTTCCCGCCAATTTATGTTGCCCGTCAGATTAGGCCCCGCGCGAACCTTTTTTTTTTTTTTTTTCCAACAGCAATCCATTCTGAATTCCCACAGATTTTCATACAGTTTTGTGTGTTCAGTTACGGTTAAAGAGATCACCGTGTATATAGCAGCGTAGATTATACCGCGACAGGGATCGACAGATGCGGAGTCGAAAACGATCGTACGAATATTTTTCCCTCTTTTTTTCTCATTTCCTCCCGGAGTTTCGACTCGACGATTGAGCAAGAGAAGAAAAAAGAAGAAAGAACGAAATATTATCGTAGTAAGGATCATCGTCCTTGACCGAAACGAGAGTTTGTAACCTCAATCCATTTGTCTATTCCGTTTCCCCGTTTACCGCATTATAATATATTGTTGTTAACACCGTAACGATCGTTGATTGGATATTGAAGTTTTTATTCGAAGGGCATCCGCAGCTGTTCGGGTTCCTCTGATTAATAGCTCGGCAGTTCGTCACAATCAGATATAAATCTGTATCTCTGTTATACCATATACGATACAACATCAGCTCGAGACACACCGCTTTTCATTGAATTTCTTGGTACATTTTACCTACGTGTGTACATACTCAGTGGGTATAACATAGGTATGTCGAAACATGAATATATATGTATGTGTTCGAAGTGTACGCGATACGGGAGCGTTCTACGGTACGTCGAATATCGTGTAACGAATTAACAAGGTCATGACGAATAGCCGCCAGAAAATGGAGCATCTTCTATGGGATCACCCCTTAAAAGGGCTGCGGGACTTACGCATCGCGTATTCGATCTGACTGATCGTAAAAATCAGACTTGAAGCGAGTTTCGAGTCTATCTGTCCATCTGAAAAAAATGGCTTATGGAAAGTTGGACTCCACGTATTACAATATACGGGTAAAAACCGCACAAAGAAATTCATAAATAGCGGCTAGGTATGGGGTACGGACACATATAATAAATCCTCGACAAAGCTCGAAGGTGTAAAATTTATCTGATGATCTAGTCCAAGATCAGTCTATTGGTCAAGCACGTTCTTTCATCGTTCTACTGACCCCATTGTGCGCGATGAATGGACCGTTTTGCTTCAATGAATGTGTTTTGGTTTCTTCTTCAATGCCCTTTTGACACCTCAAGTGCTTTTCCTTCAGTTTTCTCCACCTACCGAACCGGCGCGCCGCTTCTCTTATGAGGAAAGAGAAGAGAAGAAGAGGAAAATCTTTTCGCAATCTCCTCCTCCTCCTCCTCCTCCTCCTCCTCTTCGTCTTCTTCTCTTTCAGGTCAACACCGTAAATTTTCACCGAGCAATTCTCTCGTATTCAGAAATAAATAAATAAATCTAAGAAGAAGAGAAAAAAAGGAAGGAATACGAACACAAAGCGGCGCAGCATCTAGTTCGTTTCTTTGGTAAAAATGTTGAGAAATCTAGTTTTGAGATAGTTATTGATAAATTGCTGCGGTAGAATGTTTTCTTCCTTTTTTCGTCACCCGCGCGGCTCTTATAGATTTTTTTTTCTTCTCGGACTTCTACGTATATCATCAATCTTTGGACACTTTTTGACCTGGACTCTTCGGAATCACAACCGCTGTACCCCTGGTATTAAAATTTTTCTAATTCTCATATCTCTACCCACTTCATTACCACTCGCAGCATATAATTCGTACTCTGATTGAAAGAAAAAAAAAAAAAACGGAGAGAGCGACGCCATGTTCCGTGGTGGTCCAAGTTTCCCCCTCGTCTCTACGACATTAGAAGGTAGGTACAGTAGATACGGAACATCTGGTCGTATAAAATTATATCTGGTGTTTTCCATTGGTTACCCAATGTCGAAGGGTGAGAATTATTATTGTGTTTTCACCACACCCCTAGGATGTGACGCCAATCCTGTTGGAATATTTTCTACATCTGCATCTGCTCGCGTACGATATTATACCCATTACGATGGGTAAGGTTTGATCGTGCAGTGGATCCATCTACCCGACCGCGATGATTGTCCTTCGACAAAGTCATATGCCTATATACCTATAACAACACGGTACGTACGAAAACGCATGCGATAGTTTAACGAATCGACCGTTTCATCATGAACTGTAATTATCGACGGTTGAAGTTTGTGTAGATTTTGAATTACAACGTAGCAATACCACGTATCAAGTCTCCGGATATTATCTGAATTTTTTCTTTTTCCTAATTCTTTGGCCTCCATTTTTCTACGGAGCACGAATTAGCATGACGAGGTTTGTTCGTAATATTTGAACAACGATTACTAACTTCGCGTACACGTATCTTCGAACATGTACATGTTTGTAATGGGTTCGATATGTTAATTAAAATAGATGCGTTGTGTATCCGTAATTCTTTAGCCGCAATATCGCGCGTTTTATATTATACGTGACCCATCGCAACTACGATGACGACGATGTTGGATAAAGATGAGATTAAGCGACATTATCAAGGACATTTAGATCCCACAACCTCTCACCGTAGATATATAATATAAATGAATCACGCGTATATATTAGAAACCTCGTATACAATATGTGGAGAATCTTCGCGATATCGCATTCGAAAAAAGAGAAGAGGAAAAACAGATTGAGCCAACGAATGATTAAAAGGAGGAAAAAACTACTTACACTTATCCTCATTTCAGCGCCGATATCAATGTTAATTACGACTTATCTTCGTATCTGCGGTATATTTTTTCATGTAATAAAATTACCCGCATAGATGTGAACGAGAGTCGATTTCACATGTATACGGCAGATACGAATCTAAGCAAAATTGAATATGATACAGGTAAAGATCATCGCTGATATTTTTAAATAAAATTACACACTCATGAGTACATGCATATACGTATGCAGTTGAAAATATCAAAGTTACCTAGCGAACTTAATCATACGATGCATTAGAACGAGTTTTTACATAATCGATCTAAACCTCTAATATATTATAATCCTCTTTCGATACGCGATCGTAATCGGAATAACGATCAATTAAATAACAAACTAATCGACATAAATAAAAAAAAAAGAAATAAGATGAATGCATGGGTAATAATATCGTACCTGCGCACGTCACGATCACCGGTGTACAAGAAGGTATCCTGTATCGTACCGATTCGGTATACGATGATTGATTTTCACGCGGTCATTTTCCACGGAAAGTCACGACTCCAGTTTGTCCGTCGTTATCACGTGCAGCGTGATAACGACGACGACAATAACTGCAACTCTTCGAAAATTGAATCGCAGCTTAGGAAGCATAAAACTCGAGGGTGATAGAAACAGGAAAAAAAATTGCACGGAATCTAGGAGCAAGTGCGAGATAGAGAAATGAGTCGATTTCAAATTTAGCGGATGATGTCATCGCAGCGTTGATAAATACATAAAATCATTAAACGTATCGCTCGCCGTTCGAGATCACGCCTTTTTGGATCAATGTCAATAAGTTACGAGCTATATAACAGTTCGATGAGATCAGTCCGTACCTCCGTATGAATCACACCGATCCGATCGATCGAGCGATCTATAAACCAATATTGATCTTTGCCGGATCGATATGTACAGCGCGTGTTGGAATTACAATACGACATAACGACGATAATGACAACGACGACGACGACGACGACGACGATGACGATGACGATGTATCATTCGTTCGGTTCACTCAACTCCCGTTCGTTCGAACCGATTTTTTCGATTCAATTTTTTTTCCTCAAACTACTTCCTCGTCTGATATTCATTGTACGGGGTATGTACCAGCGGCGAGAAAGAATAATAACAGTGATAAAAAATAAACGAGATTTAAAGAAAAGGAAAACAAAAAAAAAAGTGGCGTTAACCCGGTTAGTTTCTAATAATGGGATAAACTTGGTAACTTCGCGTAGGACGGCATTTATAGTCCAAATTGCAGCAATTTGGCGTAACAGAGAGGAGGTGTCGTTCACGTTAGACGGAAGCAGAAGCGTGAGAACCGTATTACCCACCGTTAAGAAACCGAAAAAAGGAAAAGGGGAAAAAATTACACGCCAAAAAAAAATGGGGAAAGAAAGAAATCTAGTTCCAAACTAATTGTGAGTATGAACTAGTGCGTGTGAAAATTAACTCGGAGCGTATCCTACCCAAAGTAAACTCGACGTTAGGTAGTGCGTCAAACTGCGTAAGCTCGAAAAACGTAAGCGAAATAAATAGGGTAAAAATGGAAAAACTAGGTGAAGTTTGGACGCCCTTCGGATTCAAAAAAGAGAACATCAACGTGATCGTGGTCAGGTGAGGTTCGAAGTCTTGAACAAGTGGGGGACTAGGAGAATATTATACGTGTGCTCGATGAGGGAAAATTGTAGAGGATGTTCATAAAAAACATCGGGTATAAGGTAATTGCGTGAAACACCCTAAACAGATACAACGAAAGTGCGTTGGTTCAATAACGGTGGTGAAGAAAATGTGTCACATCGTTACGTATTACAGCGATAGGTGCTGGTTTCTGTGTGACAAAAAAATGAAAAGAACAAAAAAAAAGAACAGCGGTAGTTTTCGTTCGAATTAAAAAGGGGATGAGGAAAGATAGAAGAAAAAACGGCGCGTGCAATACAATAACGGGTTTTTTCGCGAATCGTCGATTGAATCGCGATCTTGGCGCCTGTGATAAATAAATTCGCGTACCCGGCGGAGAACGTGATTCGCAAAAGTATTATAAATGTATTATATATATATTACGTGTATACGTGCGTACGTTCGAGACGATCAAATAAATCTCGTTTAGTTTCTTCTCCCTTATAATTCCCATACTGCAAATAGTGTAAGTATAGCTGATATTCATCTTTTTCAGCGAGTCGAAGAGTGGAGAAGCCGCTCGGCGTTGCGGGTACGTACATACAATTTAGAGGTGCACAACCTTCTGAGGACGCGGAATTTGAACTACGCGCTAAAACGTTGCCAATGTTATTTTAACGAGATCGTTTTGCGGCGATCATTCGTACGCCCATTTCGTCCCCGTAGATGTGATCGCGTACACGCGATCGTCGACGAGATTCTTTTGTTCATTTGATTTTCAAAAAACGTACCGACGAGTTAATCCCGACTATAATTTAACGCCGTACATCAATTCTCTGACGCTAATGTGCTCGAGTTTCAACCGATTACGGCAATTGTTTCATACCATATCGTATATACATATACATGTATTATCTGTCGACGAAGCTACGCGCAATCGGTGTGCGAAAAATAAACGAATTATCCGAATAAAGAAAACCTGAAACCGCGCCACCGTTTTCGTTGATTTGCAGTCTTTTTTTTCGCATTCGGTTTGTTTTTTATTTTTCGTTTCTTCTTCTCTTAGTTGGGGGGAGTTTTTCAAAACATTCGTACGAAAAGGATAGAGAAGGTGATCCTGTGCGATTGCGGCAGCTGATGGTGGCAAACTCGCACTGTGGGATACGTACAATAAAAGGTGGTTGGTTCCATAGAAAATCAACCGCACGATTCGATCGACGTTAAAATGATCGTAGAGTTTCTATTTGCACCATTTGCTACGATCTTATCTCTATCAATACGCTGGTAATGTACACTATCCATAGAGTTGAATAGTTGAGACCGCGAAGGATATTGTATTATTATGCTATACACACCCCTGAAAAGAAGGTAATCGGTCAAGAATCTATGTACGATCTGTACAGGAAGAAAGAACTTCCGTTTACTCAACGGTAGCTCATAATAATATCGCAACCCTTGGGCACTGGGGTACAGCACACGGACGCATGGGTAGGTGCATTCTACGCGAGCAAGAAAATTCTCTTAACGATTTTTCTTCAATTTTATTTACTACTTTCAATTTATACACACGAACGCCTGTCCGTCTGTAACGTAGAATTTAGATCGGTATGGAGGATCGCGATCGCGAGCGAGCTCGGGAGAGTTGATATTGCGATGCGAGATCGGTGCGGTGGAGTTGAATTTTTTTGCCAGATATTCCGCTGCCGCGGATCTTCGCTGCGGTAATGGAAGAAGAATTCCGTATTATTATACCCCCCGCTTGCAGGAGATGCAGCGCCGCCGCGGTTGATATTAATTTCGATATTTTAATAATATATATAATACACCGATCGCAATGGTAGGTACGTACGTTATACCATACGCACAAAGATCGCGGCGAGCGCCGCAGTAGACGCGGACACATACCTATAACGCGGCAAAAAGCGTAAATGATATTTGCGCAGAAGTCAGTATTAAGTTCTTATTCTAAGAAAACGCACGCTATTATAAGTTCTTGTTAACAAGTTCCACTTCTTTCGTACGTTTCGAATTATGCGATCAAATACATTATGGGTAGACACGAACGTACACGTGCGTATCCCGTCCTCGGTTTTCCGTCATAATCGATTCGAGCACGCGCGCTGTGTGGTCCCGGTTGTCAAAATGTGTCAAAACTCGAGTTTCGCGAACGACCGTCTCTCGTATACGATCAACGATCACGTCTTCTCTTGACAGCGCTTCTCGAGCCCCTCTCCACGTGTGCAGCGTATAGTCGTATACCAAAAAACCGGTTACATATATATATATAAAATACCCTACAAATTAAATTGACCGATACCAATTATTTGCGAACATAACATTGTGTCGCTGAATAATCGATAAATCAAATGACGAAAATCGAAATCAAAAACGAACAACGACGTGACGAGAAAAAGTATCGAAAACAACATATATCAAACCCGCGAGCAAACAACTTTTGCATGTCTGGTCCGAAATACTTGAGTCGATATTATTCGGCTTTTATTCCACGTTCGTCTTTGTCCTAATTTCATTTCAATCTTCGAGAGTTCACGGTGTCTGTCATTCAGTTTTACATAATGACGAATTACTTGAACACGAAGCTATAACGGACACCACTTCCCCGCTTCTGGGACGGGTAATGCGGTGAAGTGACGGAAGAAACGACCACGTCGCGACGAAATGTGTGGGTAAACCATATCTCTGATTCTCAGAATTCTGTACCCCCACCAGTCCGAATGCATTTGATTACAAAGAGGGATCGGTTCTTGTTTTACGAAGATGTACGCACGGTCGTTGTATACGCGGTCAGATTCTTAGCGTTGACGGAAGTAAGCGGTTCACCGTTTCTAAAGACTCATCCGGTCGGGAGTAGTTGGCTGATATCGTCGCTCGACATTTTCGATAAATTTTTACATCGTTGCAATTGATAATTGGCGAACGATGAATTTCAATAGCGCGAAAAATTTCCATTTATCGGGCGTTTTTAGTGTACTTCTGGTCTTGTACGTCGCGAGTCATTTGCCCGCGTGCCAATCGTTCTGTATCGTAGTACGGTGCAGAAATGGACTGGAGTCGGTGAACGGCGAGTGTCTACCCGCTTGTCCACCTGGTAAAAGGAGATTCGGAAGCCGATGTCGAACAATAAGGCGACGCAGAAGTCCGAATGACGAAGGTGAGCGATACGCACGTATATATATGATTCGTATCCGTATCTACGACGAACGTTCGTCTATTTTATCAAATTCCGCTCCGTTTTGTTCCGGAGATGTAACTTCGGAACGATGATCTTCCGAAAAAAATTCTTCTCGACCGATCGTCAAATAAAAAACAAATGTTCATCGTCCAACGACGCGAAAATTTCAGGGTGCTATGGCAGCGACAAAATATTCGTCAGTGACAGCATAATATATTCATCCGGACCATCGTCGATAGATTGTCCTAACGGATACTATTTAACGAGGGAATTGCAGTGCGCTGTAGAAGGATGGGAACCGAACAGCGAACCCTGGACGGTAATTTTTTCGAGATGAAGTTTCTTCTATTTTTAGAATATAGACGCGACGCTCAATTGTTGTTTCTATTTTCGTTTCAGACTCAACATTACAGCGTAAACGGAAGGAATCTGGTGCTAGAAGTGAAACAATCTAGTCAATCGATCAGAGTTCGATCCGTGCGCGTTGAATGAAACGTATAAATAAGTTAAGATATTTGAGAGTAAAGGAATTCCACGAGCTTAGCACTTGTAATACTCGCATCGGATTTATTGAACCGAAATCTAGTTTCTTCGGATAGTTCTGAAAATGCAAGGAAAAAGAACCTGTTCGATTAAAACTGTCTATGGATTTCAATTCGTGGATCCGATCTCAAGTTTGAAATCAATTCCATATATTTTTCTACATCGCCTAGAACAGATTGTAACAATTTTGATAAATAGATCAAGGTTGCAGCGACGAAGTACACGTTTGGTTGGTTGTTTTTTTTTTTTTTTCCTTTTTTCACACTGAACTAGTTCAAAAATTCCCTCGCGTTTTAGCTGCATAATATATAGGATAATGTACATATGTAACATACGTATAGGAGGACCGAGGAGTTACGATCCATAAAAATGTAATGAAACTAAGACCCCGCCAGACTTCGGTAAAGCATAAAGTATATTTCATTTCAGTCCAGTTTCTAAGCTCGTATATATACCTACGTAGCTATATGTGCGTGCGTATATATATATATATATGTATATATAGCGTCGAAACTCCGAAAGGCTAATCTGGCGGGAACAAATTGGGAAATACACTCATTAGTTGTATAGCTTCGTCCTGGGCGTTTGGACATCGAAATGCTGTGCAGCCCTGCGGTGTAAGCGCATCAAATAAAAGCAAGAACAAAATGAATAAAGGAAACAAAAATGTGAATATGGTAGGGGGAGGAAGAACGGCAACGGTTACATCCTACATATATGAGAGAATCGGAGGTAAGGTATAGTGAAAAGAGAAACAAGAACAACGGCACAACCTAAAAGGTAAAGGGCGAGAGTAACCTAGAGATGATATATGGGCAGTAAAAAATGTCGAGCAGGATACGCTAGAATATAAGTTACGACGGTATCTAAAGGGTTCTGATGGCCGGGATTTAGCTTCAAAGTTACTTTACAACCGCGATCTTTAAACTTTTTATATATATATGTCTCGGTGGAAGTCGTGTGCAGTTAAGTTCGTTCCAATTTTAAGGCGATGCTGTCCTTCTTTTTTTCTTTCTCCATACCGATCGAACGTTCGTGATTATCATTTGCTTTTTGCCTCATTCTCTCCGTATCTTCGAATACTCGTGATTATTTGGAGAGAAAAGAAATCATCCCAATGTGAATCCTCGCGACTATAATAATGTCACCAGCATTTTTGACTTCATCAAATGGTAATATATGAGAAAACCGAATAGTGATGGGAAGAAGACCGTAATACAGGCGACGACGATATCACGCGAACAAAGTGTTTTCCATGGAAGTTCCATCGTCGATTCGATATGCTTCCGCAATATTAATAATTACGATGAATAAAATCACGCTCGAGGTAAATAATATTACTTCCCATTATACATCTTTCGCCTGTATATTATAAGCCGAACGAGTTCCCACGCTACCCACGTATGACTGGCGAGTGGATAAGGCGATGCACGGATGGAAGTATACGTTCAGGTTGGTTTCTATCCCGAAGAGTCGGTTCCCGTGTCGCCTTGGCTCGTGCTAAGGGCATAAAAGTGTCCGAAGTTCTTTTGCCGCTCAAAGTAGTCTCGTGCGGGGTGGAGTGGGGTAAGAAGAAAAAAAAAAAAAAACAAAAAAAAAAACATAAATAAATAAACAAATAAGAATGAAAAAAAATGTGGAAGACGGAGAAGAAGGAGAAGGAGAATGAGAAGAAGGCCCTCTGGACCGAGATCAGAAGAGAGACTCGAGACCACCTTGCATGTGGCGTGGGCGCGGCTTGCGCAAGATCACCAGGTAGAGGTGTTATAATAGCCGTTGGACACGTTCACCGCGTTCACTTTTCAGATGACCCACCACTACCATCGGTGCCGTTTCTTCCTGCGCTCGCTATACACCACGGCTATATTCGAATTTCAAGAAGACGCGGCGAAGAAGAAGAAGAAGAAGAAGGCGAAGAAGAAGCGGAGGAGGAAGGTGAACAAGAGAATAAGTATAAGAGAAGGTACTACGATCTTGACCAACGAAATTCCTCGATAACGCCGTACGGCGTTCCCAGATCTTTACGATTATACAAACGCCCGGATTAGAGAAACGCATTATGACGAGGCCGCAGCAGCACACGTCCACGAGGATCACTCCTCTTATTTTTCTTACTTTTATCCTCGAATCGGCGCGTTTATAGCCCGCGACGACGGTCTTACGCCGCGCACCTGGTGCAGGATCGAGCCGCTGTCTCTCTTCCGTCTAAAAAAAAAAAAAAGGAAAAATAATGATAATCGTACGAGAGGAGGAAAAAAAAAAGCAACACAATTACGAGAAACAAAATGATCTCGCGCGCGGTCGTTATTACCGTGAAGTTTCGTCACCGTACCTGTGAATACCTAAATATAATACAAAATCACCTCGATGTAAGTGTAAAAAAAAATTTATTCACTTCTTTCGCCAGTTTATTACGCTGATTTTCATTCCGCTGTATTAACGCGTTGAAATATTGATAAGGCGATCATAAAAATATACCTACGCTTATCATCTGGAAACACGAACCGTGTATATACGCGTACCGCGGTTTATATTTGCGCTTCATCTATGCTCTCGGTAATTCCGTTTTTATATAGACACATGATAATAATAATAATATTAATCGCCAAATGCACAAGCTCAACTAAATGCAACCTCATAATACATGGGTAGATATAAAACGAATGCGCGTACCAGCGTGTTATAATATACATATAATATATTTCTCTATGGTCATCTCTTCGAGAGCTGCGAAAGACTCGAGTCTTACTTGGCACCCGGCTTGATTTACAGTGCTAGGAGTTATAGCAACGCGACGCAAACTTGTTCATCGACAAATACCACCGGTAACCACGACGTGTGGACGACGTTATATACCAGGTACACCTATATGTACAGCGTATGTACAGAGTATACGTAGTATTGTTTCATCGACCGCATATGTATACGTGTGCGCTGGATATTGCTTGGGTGAAATGTTTGCTGAAACGACGTAACATTTTCTGCTTATCATCATCGTTTACAATCGAAAGTGGTAAAAAAAAAGAAAAAAATTGAACAAAAGTGAAGAAACAAAATATCAGAATTTATTCATCGTGATTGGCACGATTTGGTGTATCCGAACCATACAATCGTCACTAGAAAGTCTCCGTTTGATTTTACGCGTATTAATTATGGCGTATAGTTTCGTAGATATTAACCAGTGCCGACAATTGAATATGTTGCGTGATTTGAACGATCGAAGAAATCCCTCGTGATATATCGTCGAACGGTTTGCGAAGAGGAGTATTATAAAAATTGTTGAAATAAAATGAATGAGAAAGAATGAGGGGCATGTGCGGTACGTGCGTTCGGATCTCCGATGCGTGCGCGCATCAATATTCTTGACTTTTAGGACCGTCGCGTGTCTTTAACGTCAGTCAAACGTTGGAAGATCGTTCGCTTCCTTGTACTTTGTTTTCTCCTTTCCCCGAGGCGTTCCCCCCCTCCGAGTACTTCTTATTCTTCCTCTTCTCCTTCCTCCTCTTGTTCTTCTCGTTCTTCTTCTGGCGGGCATCGGCTATTCCGCTCCAGGAAAGGAATTAGAAAAAGAACGAAGAAGACTATAAAATCGGGAAGCTATCCTATGCAAAACAGGCGAATGTATATGTATACTACGGTACATGTTGCAGGTGGTCTCAACTTTGTTACCCCCCCCCCCCCGAGATAAACTATTCCATACCGCGCAGTCTGTCGTCCTCTGCTGCACTTGCTACTGAAAACATTCCCGGTTTTTCACATTTGATTTTTCCGCAAATTAGCAACGACCGTCGCAATCGCGAGACTCCGTACAAGTAGTGGATTCATCCCTCGCACCGCGGTAGACGGTGTGAAAAAGTGAAAGAGAAATCAATGAAAACGGCAAAAACTTAGCGTACAATCGACGCCCTCGATTAGCCGTGGCATTGAACAACGAAGAGACGAAGATAAAAAAGGAGAATCGATAACTCGGTTATACAGTCTTACAACCGCGTTGCGTACGTCGCTCGAGGATATTAACATTATAAATCGTCCGGGCCGGAGACACGCCCGGGGCGGAGCTCCGATCGTATCCGTGATCGCCGATGTTTCCTACCCCTCTCCAGAAACCGGTATCCCTCGGGCGCGATATCGATTACAAGCCCGTGATTGGCAGGATTCGTAACACGCTCGATATTGCCCATATGTACGTACGTACCTACAGCTGTACGTTAACGCAACATTTATACGTACACGCGTCTAATGTACGCGATCGTGTAGCGCACTTGTTGCTTCGAATCGCGAACACGAATTTTGGATCGAACCGCATCACTGCGAATCGCCCCTGTTGTAATTTTTGAAATTCGTACGCTTCGTTCTCGCGTACGTACATACACATGGATGTGTAAAAAGCGTGAATCATTCACTTAGTCACGTGCGTTACAGGGGCGAGTTATGCCGGTTACACGTGCAAATAGGTATAATATATAAAATAATATACATTATACATCTGAGATAATATTATATGAATCTACGTACGTATAGCTGAGACTCGTCGAGAGGTTTTTTTGAGTTGTCCGATGTTTAGATTTCCCACGATACGGTTTACCGTAAGCCTGAGTGAGTGAGTGAGTGACTTGCACACCGTCATCATCGTCTCATCTTTTCTATTTGCAGCATACTTGAGAGAAAAATTTCTAGTAGGTTGTTTCGTAGGGTTATCGTCTATTTTATGCGTCTACCGTGCCACGGTATACATCCAGTACATGTTCATTATTGTATTCCGGAAATCGTATCCACTCGAATCTTTCTGTCATTTTTTCATTCATTCATTTTTCTCTCTTTCTTCATCGCTTTTATGACACTTGACACTCGTAGGCAACTGTGTCCATCCACCTGTACTTGAAAGGCATTTGAAAAAACGAAAAAGAAGGAGTAAGTAGATTCGGAAGTTTGTTGAAAGAGGTGGTACATCGACTTATGATTCGCGTGTGTAAGGTTGCGATCAAATTAATTTGGTGCATAATTTTCGATTTTGCTGAACCAAAAACCGAAGAAATGAATGAGACGTAGTTGAACACACACGCAGAACCTGTTGCAGGTTCGAAGTCCTTTGAAAAAAATTCACTTTCGATATTGAAGTTATTTTTTTTCTGAATTTTTTGCCGAAGACTCGCAACGCGAGTTAACGTACAGTACATTATTTTTTCAAACTTTCCAGTATTAGGTTTCCTTCGTGAACGTTGAAAACAGAATAAAATAAAAAATGATAATGATGATATTAAAAGAACAGAATGATCTTATGTGTACCCATAATTACGGCTCGATATTAATTCATCCCATATTAAAAACATCGGAACCCGACCTATGTACAAATATTACATGCACACACGATCTATGCATATATGTATGTATACGGTATATTCCTGGCGTGCGATAAAGTCGTTTACTTGAAATATAGAAAAAGTAAAAATTATCCATATAATAACAATAATTATGAAGATTTCTTTATTCTCTAATACGTTGTTACACTGCGCCGTGGCGCGCACTCGTAACTTTTAATTTCTGAAAAGATATTACATCCCATATATTTTTAGTTTCTTCCGTACCTATACACGTAGGTACGTACGATATACCTATACGTCTGTGTGCATATGTGCGTTTATAATGTGATATGAGCATGAAACCGAGGGGTGGAGGGGAAAAAACGGAAACGCAAGAAAATTATCTCGCGTGGATAATTAAAATATGATTACTAATTACGATCATGTATGTACGTATACGTATATTCCTTTCTTTCGCGGATAGACCGGCTAATATAAACTCAACTCCGCGTTGACGTCAATGAACTGGGACGGAATATCCAGTCGCGTCCGTAAGACGTTGGAAATTTCGAAAAATCTATCGCGATTATATTCGAAATACGAAATGAGGAAAAAAATAACGATGATTTTGATTTTTCCAATTTTTGACACACGTCTAGTCGCATAACATGTTACGGTTGATTGAAAATAATTCGTTAATAGCAATTTTCGTATAATAAAGTTGAAAAACGTAACTACTGTCGAACATCCGAAATGAAATAACGAGACGAACCCCGCTGAGATTTGAGATATGATAACTATACGAAAATAAATTAAAGGGGATACGGGTCCGTGATGTTGAACGTATTTTAGTGTAATATGTCAATTAGTATTACAGGAATATCTCATTACCGATGTCATAACGCGTGGTATTACAAAAGTGTTAAACACGTGTCGTCCGTATAATTTTTCTTTTCACTCGGTCGGTTAACTGCAACAGCTGAAAGCAATTCGCGTGCTTGCGGATTTCAAGCTTCGCGAGTTTCTTCACCTTTTTTTCATCCTTCTTTTTTTATCCCGTGTCTTCTTCATCTTATTATTTTTTTTTTCCTTCCTTTGCACAGGCATTGCACGAGCAGGGATAGGTGTTATAACGCTGATTTATACCCTTAAAGTATTGCTTATTTTCCTGTTATACTCACGTGGAGAGCACCTGGAGATTCAAGACTCAAGACTCCAGGTTTTAGTCCTTAGAGTCGATGAGTTTCTTGAGCTGCTTTACAAGAGGGGGGCCAGAGGTTTCATATATCTGCCTAAGTTATGCGCAGTTTATTGCATCAAACGTTTTGCGGGTTACCAGCTCTTCGGGGTGCGTTTGTACCGATGTGCAGAGAAATATTGAAAAAAAAAAAAGATCGCGAGCGATGTACAAAAAATAAATAATCACTGTAATAAAAACTACAAATGAAGAAGAGAAAAAAAAAAAATCGTAGGACTTTGAATTTATGTAAAATTGCGGAACGGTGGGGCAAGGGGTGCGGATAGGGGGGGAGAGCAGAGACGGCAAAGTTGGGGGCGGAGAGATAGAAGGCTGGGGGAGGAGGAGGGGGACAAATTGCAGGATCGGGTATCGGACGAAGTAATTAATTAAATACAATAAAGTTAGGTCGACCCTCGTATCTACCATCTGAGCCACTCCCACTACACAGACAGGCAATATTGAGAGTCGTTCGATTCTACACCAAAGCGTACGTTACAAACCACCTAAAAATGATGCTCTTAAAAGATATCGAATCACTCCGGCGCCAAGTCGAGTTTCAATAGAGCTCGGTATATCTGTACACTGTACTTTGCTGCACTCGCGACGGAAACAGAGTTTTTTAATGCCGATGAGCGTGAATTTGAAAATTAAACAATTTAATCACTATCGGCTCACGGATTCGAAAGAAACCAATTCTCTTACCATACATCCATGAGCAGCTTTCAGAAATTCAAGACCATCCGAATTCAAAATTTTTGATTTTTTTCAAACCTTCAACCTTGGAATGAATTAATTCGAAATTCAAATTTTAGCAAGCAGTATGAAAGAGCGAAAATTAATGTCATACTTATCGTGTGAATTACATTGAGACCTCTAATCCAACATATCATATATGAGATCCGAATACCTTGGGTGTAACTTACTACTAAGTTAAAATCGATGAAAAAGTGCGAAATTTTTGACCTTTAACTTTTGCTTAGAGCATGTTATACCGCAGACGCGACGACGTCGTCCCATTACGAACTTCCCACACTCGTGCGAGGAGAGAGAGATGCCGGTTTATAGACAATACCCGGTGCTTTAAAAACGTGATCGTTATTGTCTCGTTACAAAGCCATATAATATTCACATAATTAGTATTTTGATTAATTATCGATTTATTTTTCGCTAATTATTATAATTACCCCTTATAGGTTACTCGGCATATTCAATTTTTCAAAATTCATTTTCATCTCCCATGATATACCACCTATAAACAGGTTTTCGTTTCTTTTCTTCATTTTATTGTTGCTTCTTTTTTTTCCGTTTTTCGAATAAGTATAACAAACTGCACGATATTACCCCTCGCAAATGCGGTTCTGGACGAAACGTAAAAAAAATATCCTCAGTTCACTGATAAATGACAGTTAATTCTCAAAGCTTCCAAATGACCAAATGGAGCTTGAGGTCGTGGATGCCCATTAGGCGAGATGCGGATACCTACCGCTGCGTTCTAATAGCCTTGTATAACAGCCTCGCAAAAATGCTCCCGAAGAACCGATTCCAGATCTATACGCTTACCAGTGTGCGTTTGTACAGGTATGTTTAGCTGCTTTAGTATTCACTTCTTCTCCGAAAATAGATTATATGGGATATCTCACGACATCCTAAACTTGCGAATAGTAGTCCTACACTCCCTCTTTTATGGATCCCCGCATGCAACCTTTGTATCCCATAGGTCCCATCGAGTTATGTCTTTTCAGTTATTTATGATTCTATATTTACGCCTTGGCTATATTGTGGGCGTGCTTTAAACTTTCAACCGACGAGGCTCCACCGCTATACGATAAATTAAAACGGGAAAAAGTTTTCGATCGAAAAAGCACCATTCTCTTCTCCTAATTCCTTCTAAATTCTTTTCCTCAAATTCTCTCTCATCGATCCATCGAGAATATCAGACCTTGTATCCCAATAATTTCAACATACACGTATCCTTCGATATTAGAATTTAAAGAACCAACAAAGCTGTTCGATAAAGTCACATTCTTTTTCTGTTTTTGTAACCTTTCGATCGCCGGCAAAAAAATGCGCGAGAAATCCGCGGCTATGCCGCCAAACTCTCGTACACAATTGCCCCGAGTCTATGAGGCAATGTGCCGAGGGTGAGCCGATTTTTCGGTCCGCCGGCGGTCTAAAGGTTAATAGAAACAGAGACAGATTCGCGCGCCAGCGAATTGACCGGAGCATCGACACGCGATGACCAACGTCCGCGTGAATTTTTAATTACCAACCATATTGCCGGACACGATAGGAATCTGAAAATTACTTATTCACCGATAAATCGAACGGATCGCAAAGGTTCGCAGAAACGAATGAGAAATTTTCGCGCGAATTCTCGAGCCGATCCGACGAAGACGACTCGGTGGTAATTTCTCGCGGAATCGCAACAGAGACGCGTGTCCGCGAGTGAAATGAAAATCAAAGGAGGCGGATTACGGAGTGGACTGGGACGCAGGTCGTTCCCAGCTGTGCCCAACTTCACGTAAGCCTGAACCGTCCGTAGAAGTATAGGTGTAGTCGAGGAGTTCTAACATTCCAGGATGAATTGCTTAGCGGGCGCGCATGGACTCCTTTCGACACGGGATTTTCTCCAACGCGAACGGACGAGCGAACGAGCGAGCGAACGGACGAACGAAAGAAAGAAAGAAATAACGAACGAACGAACGAAACAAGCGAGCGAGCGCGCGAGCCGTGCCGCGGGATTGAAAGCACTCGAAGGAAAAAAGAAGGATACGAAGGAGAAAGAGTGGGATGACGTGTGTGGCTGTTGCTGTGTCATCCCGGTGCAACGTCGTTGAAATTCATGCGGATGGGCAAGAACGCGCATTAACTCCGTTCGAACGCTACTAAAACCGAGACGTTCGCACGAGCTTGGATCGCGGGATGCTGATGACAAACTTCCTGAATCTCACAGTACCCCATATGTCCTCTTCCGAATGAAATTACGACGAATATGTATATATCCATCGTCGAACGTAAAGTACACCGCACGGTTCTTCGTCCGTTCTCGTCATCCGGTAGGTTTGATCGTTAGGAGGTACGAATCGATCCAAAATCTTACCGTCGAGTTTACCTCCATGTAAAAATACGCAGGTGTAAGTGTATGCACTGTAGGTGTTCGTACAATATACATAAATATTACATATATGAACATGTAGTATACCTGGAACATTGTTTGCCAAGCTGTAAGCGTAGCCGATAATTCAGTAATGAACATAACAGACGCGCGCGTGCTCCAAAGGACTATAATTACCGATACCACGTCGGATAGTGAATATACCTAAGGTTACCTTATATACCATATATCTATATACGTAGCCCATGCTGGTATAGCTGAGGAAGAGTGGTCAGCTTACCTCGAAGACCGTGTCTTAGAATGGGCAGCTCTAAATTAATAAATCAAATACTCATCTCTTATCCGATCGGGTAAGGTGGGTGGAGTTTGTTTGTTTTAAGAGTAGGATTTATTAATTTTTAGCTGGGTGGCATTCTTACAACCTCCGTGTATAAAAACCCTACACCCTTTTTTCCTTTTTTCTCTCTTCCTCTCTCTCTATCTACCTATCCACCTTTTCTCGCACATGTCCCGCCGCAACCGATATTTCCGTTCTCCGCACACACGCGACAGATGTACCCGGCGAAAAGTAATAAAACCGGTCGATTTGCGGTGTTTCCAACATTTTTCTATTCTTCTTTTTTCCCTTTTTTTCACATAAAAATCGTTCAGATCTCACCTCCGCATTCGATTCAGGGGCATCATTTATATTTCGCGTAAATTATGAATGAAATCATCGAATCGAACAGAAGTATATGATCATTTCAAAACCTTTCGAAGGCGTGTCTCTGCTGCCATCTCTCAACAGGTGTTTGAACTCGGAGTGCATACGGTTGCAAAACTGCACTCCCGTACTGCATTCGCAAAATGCAGAAACCAACTGAGAATTCGATACTAGAAAATAATTAGCTATACTAATCAATCGTGCGCGATTCATGAATTAAAAATTTCTTATTTCCATTTCTTCGAGCGTCCGATTCAACCGCGATAATACAATCGGCGACTCCGATCAATCACTTACCTGAAAAGAAATAAGGGAAAAAAATTAGGCACACGCCCGTTCAATCGATTCAATTTTCTCCGGTTGATCGATACATCTATATACAAACTCTAGAGAAAATCGAGCAAGAAGAAGCCCCCAATGGACACGGTGATCGTTCGGTTCGGGGACCCGTTTTAATTTTTTTCTTTTTTCTATTCCCATAATCAACACGTGGATACGTCCGTACGCGTATCCATGTACATAGAGGAGATAAATTTTACCGATATCTGTATCATCGCCTGCAATCAAGAGGATCGAACACGTACTCCTCGTAGACGAGGATACGGTACAAAGTATTATACGCACATGTCTGAATAATCCTATTCGGGAGAAAGTTCACGAAAAACCGATTCTGAGAATGTTATCGGTATTACGATGACTATTATCGTTACGTGATTATTGTTATAACGTCGCTGGTCCTAATAGATTTACATCTAGATCCAAGGATTGAAATTATCCTAATGAAGTCACCAGCTAACTCTACTTCGTTCCAACTGTTCTGACCAGTTCGCTTCTATTTATGTACGTACGTATCTCGTACCCGTTGCCTCATATTTACATGTTATATCTCCTATGGAATTTAATGTCTCTCGAAAGGATTGAGATGATGAAAACAAAAGAAGATGGAATAAAGGAACGGTGTATTGTATAATGACATCGAGGGTAAGGAGATCCGGGGATCTGGATCACGCGTTGTTGCAGTTAGACGATCTATACAGTGGATAATGTTGAATGATCTATGAGATCGGTGTGCCGCAGGTACGTTTTAAAATCGTTCCGTTCGGATCCATCGACTTCAATAATGCAGAATAGATAGATAGATATACATATATATATATATATATATTTATATCTATATGTGCATGTATATGGACAGGTATGTATATAGCGGAGATGTTGAGTCCCACGGCCTTTGAACCTGAACTCGTCATAACTGCAAATGGAATGAATGCCTATAGCTGTTTTGAAGCTGATGGTGGTGAGGTAGGTGCTCGAAGTAACTACTGGTAGTAGGTTGCAGGTTACTGCCAGTTACTTCTTCTGCTTCTAGCTATACTTCCACAGTTTCTATACTTCATTCGCAGGATCAGCTGCTCAAAATTACTTCCAACCGTCAGGATATATATCACGTGAAACGTCCGAGCTACGTGCAATTATTAATACATTGCAATACCCATCCGAAATCCGCACCCAACTTGAATCTAAGAGTTTCCGATTCGTTCGACCTTAATAGGGACCAGCTGAAAAAGTTCTTGATCGAATATATGAGATCGCTTTTTCGGGGTGAAAAAAAGAGGGTAACATTTTGTGAACACTGAACTGATTATTTCGGGGGTGATGGTTCATCGAGAATGGAAAAATTGTAAAATTCGAAGAACGCTTATCCTCGTTAAATTCGTATCCTAATATGGAAATAGTAACGGAAAAAGTAGGGTAATGATGATGATGATGATGACGACGATGATGACGACACGTGTGTATGAGGGAGAACGTAAGTTCCAGCGATTGTCTGCAGGCGCGTTGCAGGTGCAGCTCGCCAATTAGAGCCTATTGAGACCACGAGTGATAGGAAGCTGTTAAATCGAGATTAAGAGGACTGAATGTGCGAGTAACTATACATACATAAGATTGCTCCGCAGCTGAGCGCTTCTTCTTCTTGCGGTTCGCCGATCCAGAAATATTTAATTTAGATGTTTCACTGCAGCGCCCGTCGCGCCGCGCTTTACTCACGAGATCTCCATTTGTAGGTATATATACCTATGCCTACGTACAATAAACGACTGTGTATACGTTACTCGGTATAATTCAATCCTTCAATTTCACAAGCTCCGCATGATATTCACGAGTCATATGAAAATAAAATGAATCATTAGATAGAAAAAAAAAAAAAAAAGAAAAAACTGAAAACAAACGGGTGATCATCTTGGAGCTTTTTTTTTACTCTTGAAACGCGCGATCGGTTTTTAGAAAAATTCAGTTGGAAAATATTCTTTAAATTTTTCACACCTACGTTCACTACGCATAAATGACAAATTACTGTTTCGAATTCGTAAAGTCATACTTTATAATTGTGACTCGAGTCCGTCTTTGAAAACATAATTAAAGTGACCGCGTCGGAGATCGAGTGTATAGCCTATATTCAGAGGAGAAAAAAAGGTACGAACGATATCAAAAGAAGGTAGGAATTTGAGAACAAGGTTTACGCAGCTCTACGAACTCATAGTGCTGTTACATTAGTAACAATTTTTGAAGTTACAACGGCAGCAGAAGCGGCAAAAGAAGGTATACGTATAGCTATATGCCTACCTCTACTTGTGTCGACTTATTAGCTGCAGCAGCAGCAGCAGGAGCAGCAGAGGAGAAGCAAAAGAGGAAGAAGAAGAAGAAGAAAACGGCTCTTATAAAAGGTGCTAAAGCGTGCGACGTGGATACGCGCGTATAGCTGCTTACGTTGTTCAACGAAGTGTAAATATCGAAGATTCTTTTTTATTTTCACTTCCCATTCATTTTTCTCTCTTATTTGTATATTTTCTTCTTTTTCTCTTCGTTCCTTAAACTTCTGCGGTATTAAACCAAGAGGAGGATATTACACCGCTGCATATATAACGATTTTTATTCCTATTTTTAACCCTGAGTACAGTGCCTCCTTGTTTCCCGTTTCTCGCTGTCCCGAAAAATAACAGACTAAAAAGCAAAAAAAGAGAAATCATAAAGTGCGGTTCATTCGACGTTCTTAGGTTTTTCCGCTCGCTACACGTGCCGCGCCGTTTCGCAAATTTACACTTTGTTAACGTGTTGAAAAATAAAATGAATAAAATAAATAATAAAAATAAGGTAAACTTTGGTTCTCGATTCTTACACTCCGACAAATTTTATTGTGCAAGTATACAGGATAATAAGTAGCAACGCAAAGATCGGGAATATCACTGCGATGCAGCGACGCGCATCGGCGGCAGAGCTTTGCCGATCATTCGCTTGGCGTAGAGCCACGTGAAAAAAATAACAGAAAAATGAATAAAATAAATTCAAGAAGAAAAAAAGAACGAGAGGCTCATGTGTGTGTGAAGTAAACTCTGCAGCAGAACCGTACAGCTGTATACATGCGTAAAGCAGCACACATATATATATGTATTTTATACAGGTGGTAGGTAATTTTGCAAATAAAATGCGAAAGGAAAACAGCTTTGAACTATTATCTTTGCGAAGGAAGAAAGTGGAGTGAAGAAAAAAAAAAAATAATTCAAAACATGTCCAACAAAAAGTAAAATGAACAAACGAGAAAAAAAGCACCGAAGCGTTTATACGCCGCTCGTCTTTATAGTAGGTATAAGACGGTAAAGTGCGGCTGCTGTATATTACACCCATATAATACATACACCGAACCGGGATCCAGGTGTCGGTATCTCTTCTATATAAATTATTAATTGCTATTAGCTGCTAGTGAAACCATACTTCAATTATAACCGAACGGAACATCACGTGCTAATTAATTTTATTTTAACTATTATCATGTTCGTAATTAACCCTTTGCAACGAAGCACGTATGGCATCCATTACGGATACAATGTAACAAAATGGCGGATACGAAAAGGAAGACTACCGGCCACCTCGTCCTCAATTTCGAAAGTATGCTTCGTTTCGGACTTTTTTTACAGAGCAGTCGTTTCGATAAAAAATCAGCTGGGTTGTATCCCTCGAAATAGCGACTACGACGGTGTCGTTCCGCATTCCGGACTAACGTATTCGAAGGTAGACAAACGATCGAGGTTATGTTGTTCGCATGGCGAAAACTATAAACAAGAGTGTCCGTACGTACGCACAGCGGTTACGGGTATGTGTACGGTTGAGTAGTCCGAAGGTGGTTTTAACACGTAGAGGACGAAGATCAACTCAATTTTCCCGGTCTTCGCGGCGGTGTGGCGGTGCGGCGGTGCGGCGGATCGTTTCAATATTATACAGATGTGATAAATGTAAGGTGAGGTATGGGTATAAGGCGAGGCAGGAGAGAACGACCGGCCATACTCTGAGACTCGTTAGAGGCGACAGGCTCTCCTATTATTTTTAAAAAATTCTGCAGCACCGAGGAGACCTTTCGATGGTGTAAGACGCTTTGAGCTTTCCACTCTTTTACTGCGTGAGCAGCTGGAGTGACGCGATCCGATGCGACGAGATCCCCAGTCGGGGTTAAGAACATAGAATACGTCGAGAAACTTTAATGATAACGATAATATTACACGCATAACGTATTTACGTTAGCCAGCTACGATCATCTTCGCAGTACGAACATCATCGTACAGCGTAGCGTAAGCGTAGGTATATAGGTATATAGGTATACATGGATATGATTTACGACAAATTTTCGCTGCGTGTAAACAAGTTTCAAACGAACCAAGCCGGTACGGTTCACTATTCTATGCATTACATGTATTTATACAGTTAAAACTGGGAATTATATGCTTGTCAATATTATACGCATACGTGTATCTATGCGTATGGATAGGTACGTACGTACAACTATTTCAGCGTACAAAAGTAACGGAAATTTTGATAGCGTTACGCCCACGTATTTCAGAAGAACCAGCCATGATCTTCGAAAGGACGAATCGGAAAATATTTTATTATCCTCGGCCGATATTACTCAACGAAATTATCGAGAAAAGATGTAGCTCGGCGCACGAACGAGCTATAAAAAATCACTCAAATCAGCGATTAACCTTTCGACGAGTTTTATCCATCTCGAAGGTTTTCCACGTCGCGCCGATGAAAAGATTCACCGCGAGGAGAGACGGAATTTTCTGGTAAAAATTCGAAGAACGCGGAGTATCTTTTCGTCGAGAAGTTATGGCCGATTGATGATTCGAAAACGAGGTAATTCGCGCGATAAGAGAATAGATTCTGTATAATGAGAGACTCCGGGCTGCCGGTGGTAGCAGAATTCGCACCTTATGGTGTGCGAAACTCCATGGCGTATCTCCCTTAGCATACGTAACTATATACATACCTCTATCTATTTTCAGTCCGGTTTGCAATAGCGCATCATAAGTCCGATAAAGTACGTAGTAAGTTGGCCAGTAGCGCGTAATGGTGTTTATGGTTTCTTCTACCATGTAATTCCCTTACCACTCCGCCGGGTTATTGTAGAGGTTCAACCGCTCTATAGACGTAACAATACCGAACGGAGAATTCAAGCGTAAATGAAACGTTCCGACATCCTCGGATTCCACTTCTCTTCGTTAATTTCACTCCCTCCGGATTCCGTCGAACGACCGACCTCCACCCGGTCCATGAAAATTTTGCGATCCGTTTCCAAAGACGCGGGTTCGAACGACGCGGACGGCCGTGCGAATAAACGAGCAACGGATTAGGATGAAAGTATCGTGGAACGCGATACGGCTTCGCGAACGCGCGTCTTGATGGTCGCGTCAAACTATTCCGAGCAAACGGTTCACGCAAGCTTCGGGTCATAAAGATATACCAAACCGCCTTGCCGTGGTGTACGCATTTGAATATGAATAAATCGTACCAGCGTAGCGCATGTCAGGTACAGGGCATATTCTCCGGCTACGGAGTGTTTTACGGATGTTTCGCTTTATGGATTGTTTGATGGCGACCGCCTACAAATTAAACGCACGGTAAATCAGTATCGAGTGTGCAGTAACGCGCGACCCAGGACAGCCAAGGTATTGTGAACCCTCCGTCAGACCGATCGCTCCGCGTCAATAAAATACTGGATCGTCGTTCGCTTAGCTGTATATATCTGCGTTGGCACCGGATGCCAATCTAAAACCTCATTGTGTGGTCTTCGACACTTTTGCGAAAATTCACGAAACGAATACCGATCGATTCAAAAATCCAAAGAATTATGATTTTCGGCGATGTTCGGGTCGAATGTTCAAGGTACAATCAGTAGGCGAACGATAAAACCGCTCGATCGATTAGGCGAATAGAATTTTTAGTGAGAAATTTCATCGTTTACTCGATGATTGACAAATAATAAACTCGACATTCCTGCGGTGGTAAAGTAGTTGTTTTTAATAGCCGATGAAATCGAGTCTTAAATGTGATAGCTGATGGCCTTATTCGAAGTGCAGTAAATCTTTATGGTATGAAATGGAACCGCGTTGTACTATCTAGGAAATGACCTTTTCCTAACAGTTTCGCAGGATCTCATGTATAGCAGATGATGATCTGAAGAAACTGTTTAAATATAGCCAGAAGGTGTAATCTTTCACCCCAGCGGGTCTTCTGCTTCTGCTGCCGGCTGATGCTGTGTCCTGCTCGAAGAACACTAAAAGACTCGGTGGGTATACAGAGTGATTACTGCAATGCGATGCAGCAGCTAGACGGTCAGAGAACTTCGTTCTCGATGCTCCACGGCTGCTTCTACTTCTACCGCTCTTCTCATGGGTTGATTATCTCACCTGTCCAGAGTATTTTACTCCCGCGAGGTTATAGTCACCGCGCATATAGGTATCCGTATGCCTCACGTACACAAATACAGAACGTGCCGCAGGAGCTCAACTTGCCGAGGTGTTTGCATTGATGTTGAAAATACGTTGGCTAATGGACGAAGAAGAGGATGGTAATTGTAATAAGCGAGAGTATTTTATGTGTGCATGTGATAAGGAGTATATACGCATCGATGTTGTAAGCTCGGTGTTTGAGGTCATAGGATATAACCTGGGTGAGAGTAAATCAGTAGCGGGGCTATTGCGTTATACCAGATAGTAACCATCAGCAGCAACGTTAGATAAGTGGTAGAGAAAAGTTTTATATACTTACGAGTACATACGTATATGCGTATATATATATGTATATGTATATGTATATGTATATATGCTACATATATGTACTCGTAATATTCGCGCGTAATGCGCGCGGAGTTGAACGGCGATGCGGAGGACGTCGGCGTTTCTTGGGTATGAGAAGACCGAAGAATAAGAAAGAGAGAACGCGGTTTTTTGCTATGGCCAATATATCAGCGGTGCGGGCATGTCTAACGGGTAATACGTAGCCGCACGATGAAAGTATGTATATATAGGATTACGCCGGGGGTTTGTGTGCCTGCGAAATACATAGCGGTGGTTACGTTTTCAAAAATAAGAGTAAGAAGAGCGGTAGGAGGAGATGGTCAAGGAGCTTGCACGACTTCCACGTAGCGTCGTATACCCTTTTAGTTTCATCGTCATCATCATCAGTACCTACTTCTCTCGCCTAATGTCACCTGTTCGCTGTACATCGCTGGTTTAATTAGCCTCGCATACCTGAATGCTTCAGCAACAATTTCTTACCCCCTTTTTCCCTTTAGCGTATATATGAATTTAATCTTCGAATCGCGACCGTTCGACGTTGAATCGGTATATCTGCCGCGCAACGTTTCAGAAATCGAGAGAGAGAGAGAGAGACGCGCTTACGGTGCGTTCAGAACCACTGCACACGTAGCAGAAGCAGAAGCAGAGTATCATCAGAAGGCATTCCGAGATGGGATCCGAATTACTTTTGCGGTCTCAAGGTAATGAGACTTAAACCGATCGTGACAGACTCTGCGGTTTCTAGAGTTAACCTTTTTGATCTTGTACAGTAGTTCGGGTCAGGTGATCACCCGGAGCCGCGCGTCTTGTACTGCAAGGTTCAATTTCCCTGTTAGAAGAGTTATATCCCGCAACTGGGACAGCCAGCGGCTGAAGTCGACCGGCTCAAATACCATCTGGGATTTATACTACTCTGTTCGAAAAGTTCTCTCCCGGTCAGTTGAAGATCACTGATTCCCGATTCGACGAGCAACGTGACAATCCAATCCGACTAGCAATCAGCAAATTTTCTACTCCCGGATTAAACCCAACGGCACTTAACGGTCTCCGCGCAGCCATTGTCCGTGTGGTTTTTGCCGCCGAACCAGCAGCACCACCACCACCGGCATCAGCGGCGGCGGCGGCGTATATACGGCAAAAGATGCACCGACTCCGTAGTACCCGCGGCTCTAGGCTATATTTTGCTTCTGCAGTTGCAGGTAGTAGCTCGAATAAAAGACACTGTTCAACCGGTCACTTTGTCACAGCCCCGGGCCCCATCTTTACTCTCAAGTGTTTCAAAATGACCACAACGATGCGCTCCTGCGCTATGAAAATAATAATTTACTGCGACAGGCCTTCGGGGCAGATATCTGGTTCATGGTTCACATGCCTGCTGCATAGACCAGACCGACCGATGTAACCGACTCGCTCGTTAGTATCGCAGAAACTACTTTGCATATTACACGTAGTACATATGACCCGTCACCATTCGGTAAAATAGATTTTATCGTCAATTGAAAATCTATCTTTTTTTTCCTTCGCAAACGCGAAATACTTTGGTACGTACTAACGTCGATTGAAAGAAGCCGTAGTAATTTCATACTCCGCATGGACCGCGCACCTCCTCTATTCTACCATTATACGTACATATGTATTGCGACGATATCTCGCTGCTGTGTGCAATAATTCGACTAATTATCATCACCTCGGATGACTCGGCGACGGTGTTACGAGTTCGTACCTACCAACCGTACCTATCAACCTACTGCGCAATGAAATAATAATCCGATACTTGCGATCATCACTGGCATAGAATATTTATATGCACGCGCCAGGATTAATCTACAAATCTTGGTAAATACCGATGGCCTAGGCATCGATGCATAAGCAAATAGCCGGTGGTACGTTGTACGTGCTATAATTGTATGTGCATAAAGAACATCTTTCGACTCATTTATACATTCAATTTTTTCTGTTTTTGTTTATTAATTTTTTTTTCTCAAATTTGTTTTTTTTCCATCAATTTTACCACCATTACGGCGAACTAGAAAGTCGAGCGCGACCTCAACGGACGAATGTAATGGCTTGATTTAACACCCATCGAATACAATATGGTGGCTACTAAAACCACTCTATGAGAGCACAGCCGAGAAGAAAAGTAAGAAAAAGCCATGAAACAATGTTTTCTTTTTTTTTTTTTTTCTGTTTGTAGAGAACTCGCAAGGCTTTTCTGGAAATTAAAAAATTGAAGGCGCACGGTCACAGTAATACCCGTGCACCTTACCTTCTTCTCGGGCATTCCGTATATCGTTGTGAATCGAAAGACGGAGAGGAAGAAGGGAAGAGGAAAAAAAAAGGAAGAAGAAGAAGAAGAATAAGAAGAGAATCTGAGGTACGACTGGAAAGGGTGACTGCAGCAGGTCGTTCGTTCTGTCGTTTGCCGGCGTGCAAAACTCGACACAAGAAAAGAGATTGCGAATGGTATACATATATAGAAATAGCCGGAGCCATCTGTAATTTCACACGTTAGAGGCGAAATTGTTCGTTGGTCGGACTTTTAGCTGCCGGTCAACCGAGGCTAGGCTGACTTTAAAGATCCCTTTTAGTGCTTTTAAACCGTGCAAGCTCGTTAAGGAGTTCGTATGTAGCATCTTATTAACCGCAATGTCAATAAAATCCCCCCCCCCCCCCCCACCCACCCCACCCTCCCCCGCCTCAACAATTCCGAGAAGTGTCTTTCCGTACACCTTCTGAAATCGATTATCCTTATCGCGTTCGGCGATTCGCGCTCAAGCTTTCAATTCTATTTATTCATTTATTTATTTATATTGCACGTACGCATGTGCGATTTGTTTGTTTTTTTTTTTCTCTCAAACTTATCTTCTCTTATTACTCCGTTCGAAATTGTAGTTCGGAAAGCCAATTAAAATACACCTTTGAATATTAATAATCATTAGTAGATACAGAAAGGGAACTGAAAGCACAAGTAGTGTATATGGTAATAAGCGGGGGACAAGAAATGAAACTCTAGTAGATGGAAGTCTCGTCTTCCCTTCGCACCGCAAATTGTACCGCACTCGCGTGGGTACTACCGTATAGTAGTGATTGGAGAACACAGGTGCAAAAATATGTCATACGCTGGAAGTGCGAGGAGTCGCGGCGGGCAGCTGTTTAAAATGCATTGGCTATAACCCCGTCGGGGACCTTAAAACAACCTATCTATGATCACTTATCTACTCCCCGGGTATAACGTGCTCATGCGAATTTCATACTCACGCGTTACAGCTGTGTAATATGGTCTGGAAAAACGCGCGAGTAATGAACAATCGGATCCAGGATAGCGACATTTTCAATTTTCCCAAACCTCGTTTTACAATCGTTGATAAATTATACGTTCGTTGTATGAGTACTGTTCGACCGTTCGGAGATAAACAGGCCCGATGGAGCTCCATTAAATTCGAGCTTTACGATCGATCGATGCGGTTCGTTTTGATAACTAGAATCTCATAATCTCCGGTGAAAAATCTTTTCCCAGAAGCGGCAGCTTCGCACCATAAGTATTCATAATATCTCGGCCATTACGATCTGTATATGACCACGATGCAGAGGTCATGAGCCCATATATCTCGCACATTATGCGGTATATAAACACATTACATGTACACATTCGTATATATATATATATATATATATATATATAAATACACTTCTTTCGTATACCTACAGCAAAGTTGTATCAAAACGACGCGACTATCCAACTGTGAAAGGCACAATGGCAGACGAATGACGTCCGTAATATCGTGCTCGTGGTGGTGATTCCGATGCAGCTTCTGGAGCTACCTTCCACAGCCTCCCGAAGCTCGCACGGTGTCCAGTCTCAGGTATATACATATAATACAGCCACTGGGGATAATCTCGAGAGAGGTGCTTCCGTAAGTGTAAAAGAAAAAAATATTTTATACCACAGGAATATGTGGACTTACAGCTTTTTATATATGCCCCCGACCTCTACGTGTCCTACGTACGTACGTACGTACGTATACGAAGTGTGTGCGGCTATGTGTACCTGCACCGCTGTTGCTGCGCAGCTATTATAATATGTTCACAATTAATTTGACGTTGAGGAATTTTTCTATCCCATTGTAATGAACATGTTTCTTAATTGTGTCATTTTTTATTGACACGGCAGCGGCGACGAGGGGAAGGATTTATACCACGGGAGCCCGAGGGCACCATGGAGATCAACTTGTGCAAGCGTTGAAGAGTCCGTGGCTTGACCCGGAGTATAAGGTAGGTAGATGGATACATACATCTATATATACGTGTATATACGTGTGCATATATTATAGTATACGTATACCCCGTTAGTTTTCATTCAATGAAAGACGTGTATTAGAATGTAACATGAGCAACGCGGAATCAAAACTAAATATCAAGTTTGATGACTCGAAGAAATCTCGAGAGATTCTCCGACAGTTTTTATGTAGGTTTGAATCGCTTGAAATTAGCGAATATTCCAGATAAAACGATTGGCCTTTCAATTTTATTTTATCAAGCTGCCGGTGTACAAATTTCCGGACAATATCAACAAACAATCCCCGAACTCGACGTCGGTGAGAACGAGTTTATTTTTCTCTCGTTATTTCTTTAACATTTTCGAGAGTCACAAAAAGAAAAAAAAAAAAACAATGCAGGTTGGATAGAATAAATGAATAGATAAATAAAATTAAAAGAAGTGGTTTACATGGTTCGTTGTGAGATAAATCAATAATCCGAAACTATTTAAAATTGAAGGATACCCGAATGCCGCGCGTTCGCGATATGTAATAAGCCTCATATGTAACGCAGTGGTCAGTCAATCGCGACGCGTACATACGCTTGGATACACACAATCGTTCCTAATTTTTCTTGATTAATTTCTAGCAATTACTATGATTATTAATGATCCAGTCGATTAGCGACTTGATCGTCCCGATCATACTTACCTACAAACAAATCGGAACACCCGCCTGATTGGTAGGATCTTCAACATTATTATATACCCATTAACCCTGCAGCAAAAGCAGCGGCGGCGGCGGCGGCAACACCAGCGGGAAACGAAGTAGTTACCTCTTTTCATTATGATCATCATTGTATCAACCAAATTTCATACCAGGTCAGTCAACAATGCGATATGATTAACGTTGAACACGATTTATATTTCTCCTTTTATTTCTTACACCGACTCACGATGCTGGAGGTTAATATAAAAAAGTCGAACAAATATTTAATAGAGCCGTATACGTCGAATCTGCTAACTAAAAATCTCACCTCATTATTACACCAATAACACTCGATGACCATGATATATATTTTCTCACGATACTTCTTTGCTCAGTTTTTTCTGCGTTTTTTTTTTCATCCGAATCCCCTTTCATTGCTTTTTGTATATCATTTCGTCGAGGTGATCGAAATATCGTGCCGTAGGTGACGTTAATTATTTTCATGCGTCCCACGTGTGCCATAATTGAGACCGCGCTCTCCATTTTCGAACTGTACGCTCGATCGATCGCAAACTTCAAATTTTCATCACTGCGTTTCTCAGCAATGATCCAACCAATTCGTATCGAATGCGAGTAAAAAAAAACAACGCTCTGTTCCGAATAATTGACGTTTCATCTTCACGATATTTCACCTTTGAATATGTGGTAAAAAAAAAAAGAAAGAAAGAAACCAAAAAAGAAAAAAAACGTAACAACAAAAGTGAAAAAATCAAAGAAGGCGACGTGATGATTCTATAAAATTTGAAGGTGTCAGAGCCAATATAGGATGTAAGAACTCCCTCGAGCACCACGCCGTACGGACTGGGCTGCCGCAGCTGTCGAAGTGCAAAGATCACGCTTCCTAGAAAGAGCGATATAAATACCGCCGGGTCTCAGAATCCTCGAGCCATTGATGATCGTCAATAGCACTCGAACAACCGCCCCTACAATTCCACTCGCAGCTTACGTTACATGCATTTCCGATCCAACTCGGTGCTCACCTCGTGCCGTAGAGTCACGGGCAACATTTTCTGAGCTCGCGACTTGAGCCCTTGCGATACCGAGAAAGTTTTCCATAGGATAGGACATGATACTTTCAACGGAGGTCGTGGCCGTACTAAACGTCAGACAATACGAGGCGGTATCCTTTGTTTCCTTCGATCAATCCCGACGTTTAAAGCCTGCGCGCGAGCTGAAGACTTCGAACGGCATTGGAGGGGAAGGTGGAATTGAAGTGCCGCGAGAAGAAGAGGAAGGAAGGAATATAAAATGTGAGAGAGAGAGAGAGAGTAGAAAAAAGACCGTAAAGAGAAGAGAAAAAAATGAAAAGACGCAGGGAAAAGTCGGTAGAGAAAAACACCTATGGCGTTTGCCTGTATCTGTCGTACGGTGTTCTTATCTCTTCCAGCCGTGACAGGAGGACTAGCGAGAAACTTCCCGAAGGTGGAGTGATTCGCGAATCTGATCGTCCCTCCGTCTTTACAACGGTGGCGAGATTCATTTCTGCCGCACGTCTTCGTCACTCGACGTCTTTGACCAACTACAGGAGCTCCGACGTCACCGAAGAAGGACGTATTTATTGCCCATCAACGGGGATTTCAGAGATCCTTGTCCAAGGATAATCTCAACTTCCGGGAGGCCTTGTAGAACTCCGTCGATATGGATAATATCTACCGTATTCACTTCGCGGTGGTGAATCGAGTGAAAAAATAATATCTTCAACCAATTTTACATGATATTTGAAAAAAAAAAATAATAATCTCCTTTCGTCGATGTACGTAGTTTGGAGATTCAAGCCCGTGATGTAATGGTTTTTTCACTCGTTTTCCTTCATTTTTCTTCGATTACGACGGAGGTCGCGGTTTGAAGCTCGATCCGATCGCGATCGTCGGAATTTCGAAATGAACGAGAAACGAAACGAGATCGGCGAACATTCTTTGTACCGTGGATATGGTAGTTACGTGCACGTTGTACGTATTCATACATGTATAGAGCTATGTACGACGAGCGGATGAGTTTATCTTAATTTAATCTGGACCAGAATCCGGGCGGCTCCCTTCTCCCTGCAGTTAAGATCCTGATCGTCTTAAACTCCGTCGGTAAAATCACAAAGCTTATCGATCGTTTCGATCGTTTGACCCCGTGACGAACCCTCGGCGCCTATTGGCGGCGAATCGCGTGCCTCTCTCAACTCTCTTTATGTACGTATATACGCGCACGCACGCATACATGAATAAATATATACGTATAATATGTTGCACCGTACATACTGCACAATACGCCAAAAAAAGAATATGATAAAATTTCAAAGATGGGTAAAACAAAAAAGACTGTAAAGACGGATAAAAACTATCAGCCACACATACCTCGTACCATAAATTATTCTTACGGAATTCCACTCATTATTTGCATTCCGCAAAATGTTCGCACGGACGCCTTTGTATCTTTCCCTTATTTCGCGTCTCGTTTTATTCACTTCGTAATCCTCGCGGCGCATTCGGAAATGAAATGATAAACTTTTGCCCGATAATTAGTTCGTCAATACCGAGGTATATCTTGAATCAACTTTGCTCCAGTTTCGCTCCGTTAACCGCCCCTGATTTCGGTGCTGCCGCTGCCGAAATTTTTTTTGTTCCAACCTGGATCGGGGTTCCGTTAAAACTTGTCCCGATTGAACTCACCGTGTGTCTATACATATACTTTCTTTCCTTTTGTCCCAGAGGTATAATCCTTATCCCGTTTTATCGGCCCTTTATCATTATTTTTAATTCGTTGTTAGGGGGGGGGGGGGGGGGGGGCGAGAGGTGGATTCGGGGTGGGGTGGGGTGGGGTGAATGAAGTTTATTATTTTTCCGAGTCATGCGGGAATGAATATCGGGCCGGGTTCGCGTTTCGCCGTCGAGTATAAGGCAATAGCGGGGACGGTAGATAGAATGTCGGAAATTACAGGGTATTACCGGAGCTAGGGGGCCGCGCAACTCGAAGATGCGGGCGATATACCGGGCGCGTGTTTATAAGGCTTATAAGGTCGATTTTAATAGCCGTTTGCGTACAATTATGATCCGTAATGGGCGCAACACTCATTACCGCGCTAAACTGGAACTAATTATTATGTTTCACGCCGCGTTACGAAAAGTCCGAAGATCGAGGATGCCACGGCGTCTCCGGACCCCGATATAATCCACGTATGGTCGTCTCCTTAATTTCACTCCCCCTCTACCTTCCTGCGCTTCTCCCCCCTCTTTCCTTCGCGTTTAATATTTATTTATTCATTTTCCCTTCGTTTATTCAATTCCCTGTTCTCTCTTCGATCAGATCCCCCGGTATAAAAATTCGCGCGTATTTATAACGCGATGAAAATCACGCGATCGTCTTCGCAACATTCTTGACCGTACAGTGCCGCGTACGCTTCCCAATTTGGGCCGGGAAAATAAAATAAAAAAATGTTCCCTCGGGGTCCGTCGTCTTGAGGCACATCGCGTAACTGGATTACCGTATTGTCTGTTATTACAGTTCGTATAGGTACCACGTTAGTTTTGATAGTTTGATGTAGTTTTTATGCCGGTCAAACCGCCTGTTGGATTTTCGTTAATCAATCATTTGGAGGTTTTTTCATCTCTTTATTAGGCTAACTCGTTTTATAACGATCAACCGTTTTAATTTGACGCTCGCTAGTTAGATTATCTGTGTCGCTTGCTTTTATTTTCGTCGCCTTCTTATTTTTTTCATTCACACGCGGAATCGAATCGTTAGTCGTCGCGTGCATGTGTGTACGTACGATCGAAAATGCCATTAACAAACTAGACGAAATTCCACGAGTTCAAACGAAGAGGAGTCCTTTCGTTATATTTTTGACGTAATTGCGTACCTCCCGCTACGTGACGATAAAAATTCTGTAAACAAAAAGTTTCACGAAATTTTTATTACCCCGTACGCGAAGAGTTGCTTTTTGAGATTGCCAGATTTCTTGTTTTTTTTTTTTCTTACGGTAGGACCTCCTTCTTTTAGTGCGGCAAATATATATGAGTAATTTTTTTTCCTCTTTCTTTTCGTTTTGTTTTTTTTTTCATTTGGGGTGGGTGTTTTAATACTGGTTTCAAGGATGCGCTTCGAGAATGTATGTGTAAAGGTATTAACACCTCGAAGGATTTATAGTATTGAGGGGGCGGCTGCGGTGTTGAGGGGTTCTCTTCTCGGTTCCCCGGGGCATGACGCAGAGTCGAGAGTCGGCTGACCGCTTTCACATAGGGCACTGGAACAAATGGGTCCAATTTCGTATTTTGTAACACCTTAAACTCCCATTTTTTATTTTTCTTTTACTCTCATCTCTCCTCATCCCACACCCACGCTGCACCTGCATGAACTGATCTCTTTCACCTTTTATACACTATCTACATACGTTGAGATTTCTCCCTTTGAGATTCCACGTGCATCTTTCCGTTTCGCTCTGATATCTGGAAAACGAAAAAACTGTCCTGATCGATAAAAAAAAACAAATCTCTCAAAACGATTGTACACATCTGCGTTGATTTTGAAACAAAAAAAAAAAAAAAAAAATCTACGCAACCGATTCAATTTCTCGTTGATTAAATTTAATCATCCATATATTTTATGCCCAGCCTCGCCCCGCATTCCGAACTAAATCTTTTCTATACCCAACTACAGGGGGATAACACTTATAATATAAACCGATGATGGATGGCATCGAGTCACGCACGCAAACCGAACCACCCCCGCTTTATATATAGCAGGTGATCTCGAACTGAAATACTGTGGTGTGGCGCGATATACGTATGTACATACGATATGGTGTACCGTACGTGTGTACTAAACAAATTAATACCGTTCATTACAAAGGTAACTTTATACCGGACCAGATGTGCTAAGTGGTAATCGATGCTTCTCTTTTTTTTTTTGTTCTTTTTCGTTGCCCCCAAGGGAATCGGTTTATATCACATCACGTATCGGTGTTATTTTTATTTTTTTTTTTTTTCAATTTTTCTATTCGATTACCGTGTTTGAAATACGTTCGATCGATATACCCGTACGAGGATAATAACAAGAGATTCGGTATTCGGCTTATCCGAAAGATCGCTCAACACGTAGACAGAGGGTTGGGTATCTATATTTGTTCGAGTTGCTGTCTTCGTGAAGACAGTCAACGTTTACTTTGTAAATTATGTAAAAGCGTCAAACTGTTTCACCAAACATTAACAAAGTGTTACCAGGTTATGTGCCTTCTAGTAGATGTATATATATATATATATATATATTTACGGATACACATATCTGTATGCATATAGAAATCCCTGGTGCGCTGCTCACCATGCTTCGTTCGGTCTACCAACAAAAGGCGGCAAAACTCTTTCTGCTACAGATCTCTCGTGTTTAACTATCTCACGATCTCACAATCTCTTTGTAAATATATAATAAATTGGAATTATTCTAATGCCCGTACACGCACACACAGGAGTAGTACGCGAGAGTGTTGTGTTCTAACGCACGAAACTCGGTCAGAAACTCATCGTACGCGTCATTAATGTTGAAAAAAAAAAAGAAAAAGCCATCGAAGATGATGAAAAAAAAAAAGAAGCTATGCGTATTCCTGAGTCATCGATCTCCCGTAAAATGCTCATTATAATATCGAAGGTATGAAAATACGCGGTCGAATAATTGGCGGGTATCCCATAGGCTGAAATTGTATACAGTATAACGTACATAAGACATATATATATATGTATTTACCTTACATACCTACATTGGTTAGGAATTGATTTGAAGATCCCGCAGCTGGGGAGTAATATAGCGAGACGAGGATATCGCATCTGCACACGGTGTGGTTGGACTTGATATCTCGCGGTGTAAATATATGTATATACATACACGCAAGTATATTTCTGTGTACCTACGTAACTATATGTGCTTGTAATCTTCACGGCACATCCCGTGGATATAATGCAATTTTGCAAGTATACCTACACAAGAGTTGCACGCGAACTTTGTGGGCTTCAAACTCCACGCGTATAATATATACCATATTTATAATGAGCTCTCCGGGTTTCCTGCACTAGAAAAGGATCATCAGAAGTACGAGTAGAGTTATACATGGTGGCACGGTAATTCGCTCGTTTTTTTTTTTACCGCACCCGCTAATAGCTGGTAACACTCGTACCGCGGGGGAAATCGAAGGCTTCGATTGTATCGATCGAGCTACCGATTTTCCCTTTAATTTTCTCTCAACGGAAAAACTCCGATTATTTTCGTGCTCCGAAAGCCCAAAATGTTTTTACCACGTCCCACCGGGTATAACGAGATGTTTCATGGGCGATCCACGGTCCAATAATTCGCGATAGCGTTATCCTCATCGATGGAGAAACTTGCACGAAAAGGGATCAGCTTCTCAGGTGGACATCCTCACGAGTTTCGTTGCCAATACGAATATACGGAACGTGCATAGGATTTTTTACGAAACGAAATGAAAATGCGAATAAAAAAAATGCTGTACACAGTAAATCGAGAATATCGGTGTACACCTTATATTATAACAATAAGTTAAATGTTGTACACGTTTACCTCGTTTGCACGTGTCAGCTAAAAGGATCGCCGTCATCCTGTGGGATGAAAATGAATTATCTCTTCTCGTTTCTTCGGAGAGTTGTTATTATAATACCGTCCTTGTTGTTCTCGCGTGGTAGAAACAAGAATCACACAGTAACAACGTGAAACAAATAAAAGAGAAAGAAAAAAAAACGGAGAAGAATCTTCACGTATACACCCGTACGTATGTGCGTGCGCGTGGATTATGCCTACGCCTGCAGGATTAAACCAAAGGTTGCAACATCGGCAGCAGTTCCTTACTCTCGTTGGGCGGAGGGGGGAGGGGGACTCGTTCCTAATTAAAAAGTCCCTGTCAATTTGACCGGCAACATTTTACGGACTATAGGGTTTCTCGAGTTGTTTGAAATATCTCATTCGTATCGAGCAACTCCCACGAACGAGGGAGAAAATTCGCGGTGATATCGTAGGAACTCTCGTGTCACGTACGTTCTAACGTGTGTACCGTGAGTCGCAACGCGTATTCAAACGTGCGTCGAAAGAAATCCGAATATCGTCGTTACACACGTTATTCGCAGAGCCCGGAACAGTCTTGCCCTACCGCGTTTCGAACCCCCCGCAGCGCGACGTTTCCTCCCGATCAACTTGCGAACAAAATCTCAGCGAGCGAAGCGACTCTCGACGAACAAGCAATTGTACGATCGTATGCAGCCTCTTCAAAATTCACCCCTCTCCGTACAGGGACGAATGAAATTTTCACGCCTGATACATTTTACCGTGAATTTTCAAACTTCGCGTTATAAATAAACGACTGGTATTTCCATAGTAGAAATTGAACCGTAGCGCAATTGCAGCGAGCGGGGATACCTTGGCTGACAAGGGAAGTAAATTTTATTATTCTCGAAACACACGGTGAGCGGCGCGTTATAGATAATGGCGAATATCAACGCGGGGTACTTGCTTTACACATTCGTGCCCGCTATGCGCTCATGTAAAAATATAATTCATGTATAATAATGTTGTATATTATGGAAAAAATAAATTAGACGAAATAAGCTACGGCTGCGTTAACCGTATGAAACTACGTGTCCAGCTGTGAACTTCGCATAAACTCGAAAGATTGCCTCCTAAATCGAGAGCTTGTCTTATAAAGAAAGGAACAAGAAAGGTGGAATAAAGATCGGGTAACTGACGCCCCTCGAGAATTACTACAGATAACGTTGTTGTTATTATCGTTATCATTATTATTATAATTATTATAAATCCTAATATTATCCCGTCATCATTTAATCATCGTATATTTATATTTTGCATTTTTTTTGAAATCTCGAGAGTCGATAACGTGATACGTGAAATCCGCATATCACGGAGCTTTTTGTGGATTACGCCTTTTTTGCGGGTCGATACGGGCGATACGGACGTTGTGACATTATTAGTATATTTCGTGACTCACCCGCAAGCCCATTAAGCTGTTATAATAATATATAACTACCTACCTTACCTCGGGGTATCGTTCGGTCGGGAGTTTTAAAAAAAAAAGGTAAAGGGGTTGGTTGATGGGGCCATCGAATGCTTTTAAACAATCAAGCGCAAGGTATTTACTACAGTGGACCTGTCTATCACAATATCTAACGTTCGGCGAGCGAGCGCGCCGCATCCCGAGTCTTCGGATCTTCGTAGAGGTGATAGGTTATATAAACATGGTGTTATCTGATGGACCGTCAACGTTCGAAGGAGCGGGAGCAAAACCGGTGCAGTGCAGCACACGAGGCGAACCAGCGTAGATGCTGACCCCCAGATTTCCACCCGACTTCTTATTCTTCGCTATATATATATATTATTTTATTTTATTTCGATTTTATTATTATCCTTGTTTTTTTTTTTTTTTCATTCGATTTTATTCGATTTTTTTCTCTTGCATCGTTCGATTTTTTTTCTTTATTCTCATTCCGAGTCGCGGGGGCGGAGCGTCAGTCGTCTGTTTTGATAGATTCAATTTAAATCATTTTAAGCTGTCGATGTTAACGTGCTCTTCTTCCGATCGCTCGATCAAAGAAGATCGGAGATTCAATACCTTCACCATAAGACCACAGGCGAACTGAGAACAACCTTGATAACATGTCCGAGACAAAAAAAAAAACATTTCATCGACTATCGCTTATTCGTTTATCTCATTTCATTTTGTTTTGTTTCTTCGTTCGACCATTTCACGTCTCAACGACAAGTCAAAATTGTTCAGAGACTCGAAAATATCGATTGATTGATTCAATTTATAACGTTATTTTCTATTAATTTGATTTATTGATGTTTCATTTTTCTTTTCGTGACTCGCTTCGAATATTAAATAGATACGTGTGACGTGCACACATTTCTGTAACTTGTACATACACACCTACACAGTAGTGAATGTAAACAAGAGTTTGTGAGGTCAAAGAGTCACGTCGGTGGTCAGAATTTTCGAGAGAATTCTCTAAACGTGAAAGAGTAATATAATTTTAGCGGGCGTAGACCCAGGCGGCGTACGCGGTGTCCCCTTCATTTCCCCCGCGTAGTTTTACCTTATTTTATTCATTCGTATTATCATGAATTTTCTTCATCTCCTCCGCTATTCGCCGCTTAACTCCGGACGACGTCAGACGGTCACCTAACTCCGAATTAAAATTTAGTGTTTTGATTAAATCTGCATGATTTCTAGATTAAAGTGCGACGCAAGTTTCGATCAAGTTCAGAATCGAATTCCATACCGTGGTTTTCATATACAGATATATTCGTACGTCGATATATACGCTTATCTGATCGGACTGGGTATACATTTATAATACGTCCGCAACGATCACTTACATACATATATGGTGCATCATTATTATTCAGATCTATCGATATCGATAGAAAATTCCCTAATCTAAGAATTATTATTATAATCAGGATCATCATTATAATGCCAAGGCGTGCCCGGATCGTCTTTCTTAATTGAAAAGATACATTTATATACGCGCATTTTGTATAACTTACAAAAAGTAAAAAAAAAAATTGAGTAAAAACGAGTCAACGGATCCCACGAACTTATCCGGGTATAGGGTCTCCGTATGTGATTTGCTGAACTTGCGACTTTTGGGAATTCTGAATCACCGCTAAATCTGGTGGGAAAAATAGAAGGAGACGACGTGGTTTCTTCGTGATTAGGTATTCAATTTTATATCCGTGTCATACGCAGAAGAATTTTGAGAGTTTTCAGAACGCCCCAAGCATCGAAATTTTCATAAATCTCAAGATTAAAATTATTTGAAAGAAAAAAAATCAAAGTATGTACGTATACCATATCATATCCGAGTTACTCTTTCTTACAATTAGCAACGGCGACTTGTAAACTTTTTCATCCGTTAAAAAAGTTTATAACCATACAACGAAAAAAGTGGTTCGCCATATCATGAGTTTTTGTAGAGAACTTCGAAATCCAGAATCCGAATCGGGGAGTCACGCTGTTATATGCTTTGAAATTTGTTACACAACATTCGTCTCCCGATAGAGGTTCAAGTTCCAAAACTGAACACCTGATACGAATAAAAAATTTGAAAAAACATAAATCCCGATACCTCCGTCATTTTTGTACATCGGTTACGAAGATCCGTGCGTATGTGTATAATGAGGATAATCGGTGGTAATCCCTTCATCGCGTTAAAACCGCGATGACGTTTTAGTGACAGTCATCCGTTACATAATAATCGTGTTTCGATTATAATCCATAAGAAGAGACGACGCCATGGTTAATGGTCAATCAAGTAATTACTCAGGTAATTAAGAGATCCCTCGAGGTGCACATTAATCAAAATTGAATTGATTTGTTAGCTGTTTAAAGAAGAAAAAGGAAATAAGAAGAAACAAGAGAAAGAAAGGAAGAAAGAAAGAAAGAAAGAAAGAAAAAACGAGAAATTTTATACACTTTCAAGTATAATAAGATGACGTCGAACGTAACGAAACGCCTGTCATCCGTCTTGCGGCATGGATCTGTCCCGCCTCGTGGCGATACGCGTGTTTTTTGTAAAAATAAAAAAAAATCCAATAAAATAAAAAGAGACATAGGTGTACCACGTATGTAGGTAGATATGTAAAAGATGCAACTCTAATACAGCAGGAAGAGACCATCGACATTATAAATAAAAAGGCGTCGCGCACTCGCGAGCATCTCGAGAGTTGCTTTTGTGGATGTGCTCCACAGCATATATCCCATACGTCGACGCAATAAACTAATTCTCACCACGAGGGCAGTATCTCCTCTAATTGGACCGCATTCCGTCGAAACAATCTACACGCTGTTGATGCTGATGCCGCTGCTGCTGGTGGTGCCGCTGCTGCTGCCGCTGCCGCTGCCGATGCCGATGCCGATGCCTCTGCCGATGCCGATGCCGATGCTCTTACTTTTCTTTCGCCGTTGATGTTTCTTCTGCGGGCGACTCGATCGCCGACCTTATGACTTTAATTATATCAACGAAACCCGAAAATAGATAATTCGATGAATAAATTGAAAAAAAAAAAAAAGAAATCCGAATCGTCGTATTAATTGCTAAGAGAAAAAAAAAAAGAAAGGAAATTAAAACTGTCGAAATTGCGCGGGTGTTCCTATGCGTATAGGTGTATGTCTCGGAATGAATGTAATAAAAATGTATAGGTACGTAATTCGATAACTAGGCGTGTATAAGTGGTTGATTTTTAATTGCATGTTAATTCCGTGATTTAAATCGTTCTTTGACATCCAAATTTGCCATTTAAATATGTATATAATACACCAATATATGTGTATTTTTAATAATTAAACGATTTTCGGTATACCATTTATAGGCGCGACTATTCGTTATGAACTCGGTAGTAGAGATGTGCGCGCGGGATAAAACTATTAGGGAAAAATACAAGATGATCGAATGAGGAGGAGGAAGAGAAAAAAACCGAAGATCTTCACAGTGACAAAAAACCAGTTTTTGCCTAACCCAGACGCGTCTGCGTTCCGATGACGTTACAATAATTGAATCGATTCTCGGTGCCGCTAATATCCAGATTCACACCCGTGTCCCGATTTCGTTATTTTCAGCTTTTCTCTGATTCGATTCTCGCACTTTTACGGAAATCGATTTCCGATCCGCGATATCGCCGGTTTTCAATACACATGCACATGTGATAAATAGGTTGAAATTTCAACGTAGCGATTCTTCGAACCAGATCGCACGTAAAGGCCGAGAGAACAGATGAAAGAAACTGCTGATGAAATGATATGAAAGAAACGGTTTCACGCAGATGCGACATCGACGTATCGCGGGTACCGAGTATTCATGTAAGTACGTACGTACGTACGTACGTACGTATCGTGTACGTACACGCGATATTCACGGTTGTAAAAAGGCATGATCGTGTCAAACCGCATGCGATGTGTATAACCCGAGTGGACAATGGTTCATTAGAGCATTGTCAAGATACAATATCACACAATTAGCCTTAACGTTTTAATATAAACGCGGCTCATACATTCCGCGAACCACATCTCACTTCACGGTTACGTACGAACGCGTGTACGTGTATTACACCGTTGAGGTATACGCGTATACGGTACGCACAATACTGTACAGGTAGATTTTAGATCGACAACGGCTCAATCCCCCATCACGTTTATTGTGTAAAAAAGCTTTATGTATACCAACTTCGGATACGGTTCTCACAGATAATTATCTCCACGCGGATGAAACTTTTTATCACACACACACACACACCGCGAAAAATGATCTCTGGTGAGCCGATGCGTTCGAAAAAGCGAAGAGAAGAAAAAACCGAATCATCGATCGCTCGCTTCGAAGTTCGGAAACAACCCCTCGAATATTTTCACTGTTTTCCACGATTGTAATTCGTTTCAATGATCCGTTTTATTCGAGCAACAGCTGTATAATTTATGCAGTAATGGATAATCGTATTTTTCAAGGAGGATAAATTATTTCGCCATTTGATCTCCATCAATTATTACCGAAAGAACGTATCGTTCGGCCGGACGTATAGCTGGCCGCCATCAATATTAATAAATCATACTTTCATGCCATTGATTTCGACGTGTTATATTTCATGCGCTCACCTCTGTGTGTATATATATATATGTATGTGAACACAATGAGGATAAAGTATTGACCGATTTTTGTTCGAAGAAAAAACAAGTTCGAAAGAGAAAGAATTGAAAATTTCCGCATCTCGTTCGCAAGAGCGTTCCAGCGTTTTTCTCGCAAAATTATAACCCGAACCGCGAGGATCTTCCGATTCCGGTGCACGCGGAAAATCGATACGGTACTGTAATTAACATAATTAAATTAAGGGGTTCACATTCCGTGTAAGACAATAAGAATTCCTTGGGGATTATCTATCGGCATGTGGGAAGAGAGCCGAGGAGAGTCCTTACACCTAATAAGGATCCCCGAGGTCAGGATCGGGACGTCAGTACGATGTACGTACGTATATGCGACTTATACATGATGTACGCGACTCGGAACTGCCGCAAGGCGAAGCATGAAAACAGAGAATGAAATTATACGAGTTCAAATCGTCGTTTCTTTTTCTCAACTTTTTTTTTGTTTTCTTTCATTCTCTCCCCTCCGGTTTCTTTCCTTTTTGCATCGTGCACCGCCAGAATTCGATTTCAGGGGGATTGCTTTCACATGTGTGAAGCGATTCGAGCTTCCGGTTCTGCGCCGCGCGCGCGCGCCCCGGCGCCCGCGATGTATGCACAGCGATGCGTTATTACAATCGGGGATGATCCTCGCGCTTAAATTACCTTCTGCAATAGAATATAATAGAAGAACCGACCAAGATGAGGTTGTTGAACAATTGTCCGGCGTGTAATATCGCAGGGATACGGTTGATCGTTTTTTTCTTTTTTTGCCTTTCTTTTATTTTTCTTCCCTCCACTTTTTCCTACCGAGTTTTTTATTTTTTTTTTTCTTCTTGCTTTCTAACCATATCGCGTGTATGTGTGAGCTTGCAACGTCCTTTGGACGAAACTAATTCCGCGTCAGCTTGTACGCAGGGTGTGTGTACATATACACGTGCGTGTATATGTATATATGTACTTCTACGGTGTAGAGTATCATATATATGTGTACACAACGTCGGTGGCTGCCGGCGCGGCGCGGTGAAGCAAAATGCAGTCCCTTCTTAATAGTATTGAAATTGCTAGTTAGGCGCATAATCGAGTTATAACTTTTACAGCAAATGATGAAGGTGCTGTTGGAAGACCGAGAGCTGAGGCACCTCGCAGAGGGTACGAATACATATCTCTACGCTATATATACATATATAGATAATATATTTTCTGCGAGGTACGTACGTACGTATAGTGGGAGTTAATGAAAATCAGCCCATCCAGCTTCCAGCGTATTTTTTTTTTTTTTCTCTTATTTTTTCCGTCTTTTATTGTTATTTTTCCGACTATGAATGTTCACATGTGTCTACGTACGTATATACATATGTACGCTCAACAATCAGCCACCCGTCTATCCCGAGGGAGGAATCATCAGCCGTAACTATAAAATATCTAGCTACTGTGGGAAGCTACGCAGAACGCGGGATAATCTCGACATTGTTATATTCGAATATCTAATTCTTCTCTACTTTCCGCTTCCCACCCATCGTTTCGTTCTCGAAGGTCTCAAACGTATTCACTCCGATGGATTCTATGAACGAGAAGGGAGCGACGTTTCGTTGATTGAGTCATGAATTCCCTACGAATTCTACAGCTTTTTACGCGTACGGCTCGAAGACGATACAGTTTTACTTTTTTTGCCGTACGAAACCAAAAAAAAAAAAAAAAAAAGCGATTCGCTCGCCTTCCGACTTTTGTTCTTCTGTTCTTCCGTTTTCCGAAGCCCGTGCGGAGCGCAGCGAGCTTCGCCACCTCACACCGTCCAACTTGTATATTATAGCGGGTAAAATATCCCGTTGCAAGTCTTCTCTCCGGCTAGAAAATACGCGTAGTAACGAGCACACGAAGAACGGTAGAAAGAAGAAGAGCTTATGCCATGCAGAAATGCAGCTTGAGGAAGAAGAAGAAGAAGACGACGACGACGACGACGACGACGACGACGACGTAGAATAAGAAGGAGAAGAAGAAGAAGAAGAATATAAGGGAGGGGGGAGGAGGAAGCTGCGGCATTGGACGGTTAAAAAGAGTAAAAGAGCGAATATAAAAATGTGGGTATCCCTCGGGAAAGGAGTAAACTGCAGGGGAGGGGTAGAGGGTGGTCGGCTGAGAAGTCGGTGGTAGGCATGTATACGTATAGACGAATGTACGTATATATATATATACGGTTACGCTTACGCGCTGGTATACCCGCTAAGCGGGAGTATAGAGAATCGTCGATACTATCTCTGCCGAATGAACTCTCCCACGCCTATGGACCGGGGCTGGGCTCTCCGTTGGCGAGCGCGGGGTCCAGGCTGCGACCCTCGACCTCTGCACGTATTCGCCACACCCGCGCACCGACGCCGCTATAAGGTGGCCAACGCCGGCCAAGCGACTCTTATATATACTTATACGCGGGCTATACCTATGCGCCACATGTACACGCCCGTGTATACGTACACCGGTGAGTTCACATGTTCCTTCTTCCATGCACTTGCGGCACCAGTAGGAGCAGTTTCTATAGCCTCATGCCTACGAAATTAATAGTCCTAGAGGAGTTTAAAAGTCCTTGGAGGTAATGCGCATATAGTGCGAGCGTCTAAAGATCGGAGAATAGTAAAATAAGATGAGAAGAGAGGAGAGCGCGGTGAGGAAGAGATGAGAATTTTACGCACGCTGCCGAGTGTACGCGCGTACATGCGGATGAATTTTTAACGAGTCTACGCACATAAATACTTATACAAATATACGCTCTTCTTTGACTTCGTTTTTGTTTGTTTTTTTTTTTGTTTTTTCTCTCCCCCATTATAGGATAACGTATATTAAAAGACGCGATACGGGGGTTGATGTCGGTGACCAGATTTTTACGTCGCACTCGGGATTCATTGCTGTCATTAACGGCGAAGAATGCGCGAATATCCCGCAACTTATATGTGTGTGTGTGCGTGTACTCCTCAAGAATATCGTGTGTACGTGTACACGTTATTGCACGTGTATTTTTGTATATATCCTTTTACCTCCTTCTGCAAATGTCCGGGATTATTATTTTCTATAAATCGTATATACTCGCGTGTCTTACGCCTCTTTCGCGCAGGACGAATTATCGTAAGCTCTTGCAGTGCAGATGTGTGTGTGACGAGGAAACAGAGGAACCGAGAATCGGCAGACTGATTTTTGTTTCCCTCAGCAAGAATCACTTGACACGACGTCTTATACTCGTATGTGAATTGAAAAATCGTCGATCGAATCGTTGACGTGGTTCGCAATGTTCCCGCTTTATCAAAAGTGAAATTTCTCACTTTCAAAAATATGCGAGTTTCCAGTTTTCTTTTTTCTTCTCAACTAACCTCAGGCGTTTTCTTCATTTCTTATATAAGTAGCAATCGATTTTCTCAATTCGCGAGAAATTTTATTATTCCTGGAGAAACTGGTTCGTTCCTTCATTCGAGTCAATGAAATATGATTGGAACATGAAATTTGATATACCTAAAAGCTCAAAATTGGTATTTTTCTCGCGGTGTATTGTCATAACATCCGTCAAATAATAGCACTTGACATCGGTGACGATAATAACGCTTGAAGAATTCAGACAAAAGAGGAATAAGAGAGAAAAGAAACGAAAAGTAAAGAACCGCGCGATAAGAATCCCGGCAGCCGCGTAATCGCCGCGTATTAAGATGATTTAGGAGCCGAACGAGGATCCCAGAATACTTACCCAGCGCATCCAACGGCAGCAAAAGAAAAATAAGAGAAAGGAGAAGACGAAGACGAAGAAGAAGAAGAAGCCACAGCAGCGGCGGCAGCAGCAGGTCGTACTAGTATAAATATTTCCGAATAATAGCGCGCGACTTGAAGTCGTACGTACGCTACGCGCTACGTGGCAAGGAGATTTAATATATGGGGTGATACGAACGTCCGCCATGGGTGGCCCGTTGAACAGTATCGTACAGACTTGTAGGTACTGACCAGCGGTCACCGTACGAAAGGTGGATCTTTTTACAGAAAAAACGCACGAGCGCGGCGAACGCGGCGCGTTATAGCTCGCCTAAAATATAATGGCGACGACCTCGGCTCGATAAATTTTCACACATGTGCACGCACGGCCCGCAGCGAAACGGGAAGCTTCCCGAGTATCTGAATAAGAATGCAAATTACTTTTATTATACCACTGTACCGCACGAGAGTCTCATGAGCAAAGAAACCCCATTGGATTAAAAATTATCGGCCTTGGGTATAGTCCCGACGTCATTACAAGTCCGGAAATAAACGTGAATGGGAGTGAAACCGACGAAAAATAATCGATGATTACGAATTGAAATCGAGCGAGAAGGTTCACGTGTGACGTGAAAAATTCGTTGTGCAGGATACATGTATAGGTATTCCAGAATGCTGATCTCCTTTAGCAGCTCCGGCTGTGCGAAATTCGTTGGTGGTTCTCAAGCTGTATAGTTGTTCGGTTAATTTCCATACGTGTTCTGACCCCAACGGCCTCAACATTTCATGCGCCAATAAACAGGATAAAGGAATAAAAATAAAAGCACAACAAAGATCGAAAAAGAAGAAGAATCGAAGCTGCTACTAGCACAGCCGGGGCCCAAACGTAGCGCTAAATTCGACTCGGGATCAAATTTATACTCTCGCAAATTCTTGAAAATTGGTACCGGCCGCGTCGTTCTCATGACAGTTGAAAAAAAAAAAAACGAATACGCAGTACGTGTTGCACACGTGTAACGTTCACGTACACGGTATCGTTCCCACTCGCAAATATTCGATGAAGTCGGTTTTAGGTAGCCCCCGTTCGTTATGCGATGTACGATAATTTGTAGTTTGAAAAAAAAAAAAAAAAAAAAAAAACGACACACTTTATGAGAATGAAAGGGGGAAAAGAGAAATGCAGGTGGAGGCGGAGATAAAAAAAAAAAAAAAAAAAAAAAAAAAAAAAAGAGGGAAAGACACTTGGAACAGAAACGTGCGCCGTGGAGCACAGTGCAGGTTATAAAGATTATTATTGCGTGTTACGACACGTGCCAGTCGGTTTTAAAAGGCAGCTATATAGCTGCTACAATAAGAAGACGAAACCACTGATTTGTACGTGTTCCGGGTACGTCAACTCCGTCTGTCCGCCCGTCCGACGGTTCTGCTCGTTCACTCGTTCGCTCGTTCATCCGTTCATCCGTTCATTCGTCCGGTTGGTAGGTCGGTCGGTCGGTCGGTCGGTCGGTCGGTCGGTCGGTTGCTCTCTGCTCACAGCTCCGTTCCTGTCCGTCCTCCCGCCGGAGATGAGAGAAGAGACGTAATCTTATTAAACGGCTATTAGCCGCTCGCCAAGGCTTGTCAACATTTAGACATCTGGCAGACACAGAACATTCTGCTCTACAGGACTACGGGTATACCTATACGTGTACGTACGTACGTATCGTACGTACACCTACGTATACACGTATGTACGCGTGACCCGTCCGAGTGAAACAGTTCTCGACTTCACGCATAGATCTCATGTGCCCTTTTTCTATATCACGCTCAACCGTGTCTATGGGAATACCTTATGTTTGAAACGAAATAGAGGTGTTTGAGCTTTTTCGAAACGTATGCGTGGGATCAATTTATCGGTGTAAATTTTCTCTAGAAAACCAGACGATGAGTCTTCTGTTAGACCGGATGCAATCGGTCGAATAATATCTGCGTACGAAATCGTACGAAGAACGTGTCGCGATAGAGATCCTAGATCCTTATTTCTAGCGACCGTTGCGGCGGCGTTGAGATTCACCTACATCGGTCACTCGACTGACCCCAGGCCGATGACACGTGACAGCGGGGGGTCGCAATGTTCACGTCAGTGCGTCAGTCACTTAGACGTGTACACTGACTTCTCAACTCTAACTTGTTCTCATCTCAAATTTTATAATAAAGCTGCGCGGTATTAAATATTATCAGATTAAGAAACTCACGGACACAACGTACTCGCTATCTCCGAAACGGATTTGGGGCACGAAAATTAAACCGTTTGAAGATTGAACAAACAAAAAAAAAAAAAAAAAACTACACAGCTGGTGAAACATCCTTGTTACAAAAAAGTATACGGTATACATATATGTATATCTGTGTACGCGATGTCCAGGGATTTCTGCCCGGTGTAAAAATGTCAAGAAAAACGTAATTTTCGTGGCGTACACACGTACCTTACATTTTTTTTTCACTTCCTGAATCCGATGGTCCGTATCGGAGCGTCGATTCATAATCTCGACACGTCCGTGGTACGTTGAAGTTTTCGCACGCTTGGATGCAGTTACCGAATGTACAGATTCCAACGTGAAGGGGTAGGTTAAATTCTTAGATGGCGTGTATTCGGAGTGTTTTAATACCGCAGCAACAACAGCAGCAACATCAGCAGCAGCAGCAGCAGCAGCAGCAGCAGCAGCATCTGTAGAGGGAGTCTGGATCCTCGGAGAATATCTTCTTGCTCTTGTTTGCCACTGACTGCGTGTAATTTCTTAGCGAAGGCGTTAATGAGGGGCTTGGCTCAGGGCGGTAGATCACGCGGGGTTTCTACCGCCGCCTTTTCTCCTGTAGCAGCGAAAGAAGCGAGAAGAAAATAGAAGAAGATGAGGAGGAAGAGGAGAAGGAGAAGAAGGAAGAGAAGTGAAAAGAAGAGAAGAAAAGAATCGCGAGGTGTTGCCGTTACCGCAGTTCCACAGCATCCTGCATAGGAAGGTGTACACACACATATATGTATATATATACGTTTTGCTGGAGTAAAGAAACTCCTGCAGGATACTGATCCTGGAAGGTGTTGGCCGTCTCGGGGTAGATGCACCGTGTTCCTGAATTCCGATCTATACCGAGATACCAGGTCTTCTCTTCGCACTGCGTCAACTACCCAACACCGAACTAACGCAAACCTATACGAAAGCGCACACGAACTCGCGCTTTCGCAAACCCTAGCGCAGATCTTTCACATACGCCAAGGAAATCGCTAACATAACCCCAACCCGTCGGAATTCCACCCCCATAAGATATCGACTCTCGATTAGAATCCACGTCTCACCGTGACTAACTGCGAAAACGGTGGAAAAAAGTGCGAATAACGAAAAAAAGAGAGAGGAAGCGAATCAAAAATTAGAAGCGGATATTACGATTTCGCAAAATGGCGATCGCGGCGGACGTCGTCCTCCCTCAACCCCTCCAACTTGCCATTCGTTCTCTCTCTCCGGATTTTTTTTTCACCTTGTTCTTCTGGATACGGTTTCGCGAATCGACACACGAACATAAGCGCGCACACGGGTCGCTGATATATAACGTATATAATATTAATGCAACGTCTCTTCGTCTGACCTTTAATCTTTGTTAATTTTATATTTAATATATTCCAGGTCCGTATCCGAAGAGGCGAAGTTAGTCTGCTACTTTTTCATTGATGTGAAAAAAAAACAAAAAAAAAAAGAAACGAAAGAAACGAAAAAAGGAAAAAAAACAAATTGTGAGACTTGTAATATAAGCTCTGGTATGTCTGTCGCGTTATATACGTGTATAATATAATATGTATGTGCACATATTTAGTACATACATACGTTGAGATTTATTAATAACCTGGTTTTCATTGGCATTCGGTTAGTAACGAAAAATTACATTAATACTGTCCAAGCAGTCTGGACAGGTATATAGCACATGCGTATACACATGTGTACACACATTGACCCCTGACCCCGTCCAGTTCCCATATGCCGCGTATCATTGGATACAGTATGTATGGTATTGAAATCGCCTCATCTTACTTATATTATAGTAGGCGGAGTGACCAGTTTTCGTTAATTTTTTACAGTCACATTCTACAATTCGAATCTATCGAATACCCGCCATCCGTATGAACGCACACTCTTGCGCTTACCTTTACATAGCCGGTTATTTCTCATACTCCAATCCGGGATTCGAAACGAGATATGGGCGGGTGCAGCAGATTAAAATACATCACGTCTTCACCCGGCTACTGGCGCCAACTGTGCGAGATAATCAAATTTTTAACTCGCAATCAAAGTATAGGCATGATCTATGTGGGTGTATACCATGTACGTACGTTACGTACCTACATAACACGCGACAACTGCCATTGGTTGCATCGCCGCAGTTAGCGAACAAACAAAAAAGAAAGGAAAACATGATTTCCAGTAAGAGCTGCTTCATTTCTCACCTGCTCTCTGCAAATTTGATGTGAAAATTCGAAAAATAATCGAAGAGCACTGTTTGCTTTCAACATTTTCATCTATGCAAACAGTTTTGAATCGATGGATGAATTTTCTCGTGGAAACGTGTATTTTCTATTTGAAGAGCGCGAGATAAAGGGGGGGGGGGGGGGGGGGGGGGGGGTGAGAAAGAGAAGAACGAAAGTAACTCTGATATCCTACGATTCTCTTCGGCAAATAGGCGGGAACTTAGTCAGTTTTAAAAGATGATCGCGGTTTACTCTGCGCAGCTTGCTTTAAAGAATTTCCTTTTACTTTGCACTTTGCAGTCCGGCTGATTTATGCCACACATTTTATGACCAGTATATCTTGAAGTCGCATATTGTGATGCTCAAACTCTTGTCTGTCTCGGTTAATATTCTATTGAAAACACATTTTTTCCTCTCTCTCTCTCGTTCTCTCTCTCTCACTGGGTCTCTTTCTTTTTTCGTTTCATTTTCTTTAATATCGTTGTCGAATGAGAGAATAAAATGAATAAATTAGAATTGAAGAAAAAACAGAAATGCACAACTGTGAGCGCTTCTACGGAACTTAATTGTTTCTTAAGGTTCTCCAGTCGGTACACATTGTAATTTACAATCGACATAAGTATAGGAAGTAAAAGAACGGAATTTTTTCAAAATACAAGGCACGTCGGCGAATTTCGACTTCAATATCGGGTCACACGTATAACATGAACACACATCGATAAGTTTTAATGAATGAATAAAACGGACGAATGAATGAATGATTGAACGTGGACAGACGAATACGCGTGTGTGTATTGGTATGTTATACCTACTTCCTCGATCGTCTCATTTCACTAATAAATAATCACTTTCTGATAATTACGGGTTATAATCTTCCTAGAAATTATGTCGGTTTGAAAAGCAACAAATACCGTCTACTTCGTCGAAGACGCACACCGTGCCTGAATATATATATATCGATTATAATACCGGGTGGATATCATTCAATTCATCAATCAAAATTACAAAATGTATAATTAAATTATACACCGTATCGCGTACGCACGCATATTAAATGGGCGTGACATTTTTTTTATTTTTTTAAAGTTTCCCCCCCCCCCCCCCCCCCCCCCCCCCCCCTCACTCCTCGATTATACGCACACGCAATACGTAAATAGATATTATACATAGCGTGAAAAATCCGAAAATATTTCAGTCACCGCTAGTATCGACACATTCCTCGTAGAAAAAATAAGTTAAAGAAAAATGAAAAACTTTCTATTCCCCGTGCATTCCCATTTATACGTACCTATTTCTTAATCACGCCCTTTTCCCACCTACCTGTTTACGGGTATATATAATGTATTTCTATATACTTTTATGTATACATAAGTATGTATAACCTATTCCTGGGCAAAAATGTGTAATAAATAATTCGATACGGTGACCCTTTCGGAATCTAGGCTAGAAGGTATGGATATAATATCTGAGGTTTGGTTATAATGTCACGTGTGCGCCCTAAGGCTGTAATAATTTTAGTGTCAAATGGTAATTAGATATTAATAGGCGAGATATACACCTTAGATATATGTATATACGTTGATCGCGGGAGAGTCGAGCCTATATTTACATACGTAGGGGTATCTGGATAACGTGAATATATGTAATATACACATATATAGGCTTCGGAATGACCGCTGTAAGATTTTATAGCAGTTCCATTTAATTACGAGTTATTCAACGATCGCATACCCGCACGTACACCGATGTACGTAAGTGTGTATTCAAAAATCACACAAAACCACACCCTATACTCAATGTTACTTCTGCCTACTCGAAAAACAGAATAAAAAAAAAATGAGAAGAACCACATGCACGGAAAATGTTGAATATTATCCCACAACCTGCACGACTTGCTCTCAAGTTTTATACTTTGTCCGCCTCGATACGGATAAATTAAAATGAACGAATGAAAAGACTGAATGGGGAAAAATAAGTGTACAAACAAATAAATAAAAGAACGATAAAAAAATGCGAAAAATACAAAAAAAAAACACACAAGTTATCATGAATGGCTGGATGTATTCTGACTCATCGGCCATATAAAAATTCGCTTCATCCGTAACCCAAATCCTTATGAGCTCTATAAAATGGTATTAAGAGACACTCGAAAAAAAAGTACAAATAAAAATTCGATAATAAAATAAACGAAGAACGCGAAAGACGGCGAAAAAATAACACGTCGTTTGGTTAAGGCGCGCCACACATGCGTCTGATAAAAGAAAAAAAAACCTCTGAAACTGTATAAATTTTCTTCCTCTCCCTCTTTTTCTCAAACTCTAATAGACAAAATTAATTTGTTTAGTTGTTTTCAACCTCTGCAAATTGTTCGCGTCTGGAACTATGCTCAAAGGCTTTCGAGGAAAGAAAAACGATCGAAATTGAACAAGGGAACAAATTTTCTTAAAAAATGACCGGAGACCGACCTCGCGATTAAGTACTGTGATGGTTTTATTTCGATCACGTCAACGGAATTTTAGTTTGAAATTTCTAGCGTTAAGCTCATATGGTCTCACGTTGTACATGCGTATGTATACCGAGGACCTTGCAAGCTGCACATACGAGCGTTTCTTGCAGATTAATATTTTCAACGATCGCGTCGAGATTCAGGCATTATATAGTATATCAAGCGGCACGACGAAAGCGTTTACAAGATGCGACTCAATAAATAACCTTTATACTCAAATTACTTAAAATGTTTTACGCGCGTTTGTTCGAAACCTGTCTTTTCTCTCCCTTCTTCATTTCAGAATGTTTTTTTCACTTGCATTTCTGTCCGCCTCTGTTCCACTGCGGGAAATTCGCTTCGATTCAAGTTGAGTTATGAAGAAAACCCGATCCAATTACTTTTTTTTTTGGGGACTTCAAAGGAAAAAAAGTACGGAAAGAATGTAGAATAGTGAGATGACGTGACATCGTCGCGCTATACTTTCTGAATTCCTTAAAATTTCGTCGAGAACAAGTTTGCAGTGTATATAATGCCGATACTCGGTTTATAATCGGCGAGAATAATGGATCAGGAAACAAGAGAAGATCAGGTATAGGTATGTAAGGATCATCACAGCCGGAGTTATAAGAGGTCGTCGGAGTTGACCGCCTCGACTTTACATATACGTAAGCTTTTACATAGACACACGCGCGCACGTATATACGTGTACATAGGTACGTACATAGAAACGCGGTATCTGTACGGTCGTTTCAGGATGACCCGAGAGCGACGCTGCAGCGCTGCGACTTTCACACGCACACGTAGTTCTTACCTATGCATCTTCCTGCCCGTACCACGTTCTATGTACCATAAGAGATAAATATATAAACCTGGACCTCACCTCACCTCATACCGCACACGTACGAACGCACGCACCTATATTTCCACGGATACGATACCCATACCAAAAGTTTGCTATTCACCCGCACGCGCGATCGAACACAACTTCGACACAAACTTATATTACACAATATATGTCACGTGTGTACGTACAGTCAAGCCTATATACCTACCTGCTCCAACACCTGTACCCCCATGTAAACCCGAGAGCATACCGTATAGATATACCTACACATATTATCCCAATAAACTCCACGCCCGTTTGATGCCACGAACTCAGGGCCGCATGACCCCCGTTATCCCAATGATATTTGGAATCGGAGAACAGCAATTTTACCGCTTCCGCTACGAGCCTGGAAAAAAGTATTCCGGAGCTTTACCTAATTTTTGATCTTGACGAACGATTTTGGGAAATTCTGAAGTTTCGTTGAACCTTTGGAAATTCGCGAAATCGTGCTCGAATTGGTCCGTCGATCGTGCTCGTTGTATTTCGATATTCTCGAACGATTTCTAGTCCCCGGAGTCCCGATCGCATCGAAATATCATCATTATAATTTTTCTTCTCAAATATCTCCGACGACCTCCAGTTCTGGCACGGGGGTCATCAGTCCGTCGCACACGTGTGTGTCCATGGACCATGAAGCTGTGAAGTGAAAATCCTCCACCGATACATATACAAATACATGTATATAGGTCCACATATAATATCGCACACCTAGATGTGGGATTCACGGATAGTTTGTCGTAAAAGTGTTGGTTTCTGTGTGGGCGGTGGTGCTAGCAGGTGCTCATTAGATTACAGCGACGTTGTTCGACGTGTTAGCCACCTTTTACTCACTACTCAAGAGACCCTCTACACCACAAGATTGTGATCTCTTATAGCGATGCGCGGTGTTCCGTTCTGCGGGCGTATCTAACCGCGTGCGGATCCCCTTCGATCGATGTTACCGATTTTTATGGAAACGGAGCCAACTTAAATCCGCAAACGCTGCGCCTTATTTCTCGCATCGGAGAAACTTTTCGTTTTCTCTGTGTTTCCTTTTTCCGCTTTTTTATTTTTTTTTCCTTTTTTCTTTTGTTCTTTCTTCTCTTTACCTCATTCACCGATGCTCACCGAACATCCAACGATATAATATAAGGTAATTCTTATCAATAAAAGAATCGCATGGAAGGGACAATAAAAAAAAAACCTCGCCACCATGCGATGTATGGTATACGTATTCGCGTGTGCCGGTATTGGCAGTTTTTTTGAATTCGAAAAAAAAAAAAAATAAATAATAATTGAAATTATTATTGTTAGAATAATAAATCTATGTACATACCTGTGCATGTGTACATGAAATTCAGACTGTTAATTATTCAGATTCTAAAAAGCAGCAAGATGTGAAGTTGTTAATGAAAATAAAAATAATATACCGAGTCGAAAATCTAGAAACTCTGTATGGAATATAAACTCCGTTCTTCTCTTTTTTTTTTGTTTTTTCGTTGGATTTTATTTTCTCGTTTTTGAGCACTTGGCACTGGCTTGATGACGATGTTAATTAATATATTTGAAACTTGCGGCGTAGATGGGTAGGCAACGTGGATTTGAATTAACATAAGTAAACTTCAACCGCGAAGAAGTCTAAGTAGACGAAGTGGAAGTAGAAGAAAACTCTGGCCCGCGTAGCCTACGTATTCTAGAATAGTGCGAGAATAGTCGTATTCCAGAAGTGTTAATTTTCTGCTAGCGTTCACCGTGTATGTATCTCTCTCTCTCTCTCTCTCTCTAAATTATACGCATGCCTTATAAATACACTGTATACCTCAGGCATTCAATTCCGAATGCTGCAGCACATGCAACACCGAGTTACACGTCTTGATTTTCGTCATTCACGAATGTTGCGTCTATTGGAGAACAAATTCTGAGCCTATACACAAGGGGTACCGCGTATCGCTAGAATTTACGCTAATGGATCAAAAAAAAAAAAAAAAAAAAAACTTGCATAATTTGCAGGATCACGATCGTTTTTTTTTCCTCTGAAATTCGCAGGCCCTTCCGGTCGCCCTCGGTCTGACGTATGTGTACATATATATATATCGCGGTGATTTTTTTTCATAAATCGAATCGCATATGGTACATAGGTAGATATAAATTATGTATGTATCATAGGTATATGCAGAGGTATATGCGTATTTCTACATCGTATATAATGGAGGCTTGCGCGCAGCATATGCAGGGTGGTAAATCACAAGAGGCGCGCGCCACGTTGCAACGCGATGCAACGACGCGGTGCAGCATAGCGAAGCACCGTGCAAGCTCCGTGCTACGTCCGCCGCACCGTGCACCATGCGTTTTGTGGGACTTGAAGAAGCACGCGGTATGCGGGCGTAGTTATATCTCGCACTCGTGATGGAAGATTAGTCCGGCATTGTCCACGGAGAAGGTGCACCTTGATTTATAGCTGACGAAAACGCTACTCAGGTAATCCTTACCCGATCCTATATACGTGTGTAGATTTTATATATTATTTCCCCTGTATTGTACTACGTACACTATGGACGCCCGAGCGTTATACTACAAAATTTTACCCCTTGTAGCCGAACTGGTACTTCGACGAAAGCTACATGCGTCGCATCGATTGGAAAAAGTGCTGATCGGAATCCCGATTTTACAACAGGTTCGGAATTAATCGATTCCTCAGTTTTCGAAACTCTTTTGATTCGATCGGCAGGACTTTGTTTGGGGAAAATGTTTTTTTTTTCATCTAAGAAGTCTGAAGAAAAATTAATCGTTGATCGCGATTGTTATTTACCGATCCGAGAATGATATCTACGTACACATAATGCGTAAGATGTGCGTACGCATATCCTGGTTATAGAAAACCTTATAAAGCGAAAGAGTTGAATTGTACAAATCGAGCGAGACTTATTTCAATTTCTTTGATTTTATTTTTTTTCCATTTTCCGCGGCATAAAATAGAGAATTCAGCCTCATTTGTCCTAATCAGCCTTAGCTGGTCGCTTCGCTTCTTCAGTTGAACTGCGGCACACGCGTTTCTTTATACATATACGTACACATACATACATGTATACCTATACAGGTAGACGTATCAGCTGTAAAATCCTTTAAGTCGGGCGACGGAAAAGAATAGGGCAATAAAGGATAAACCTTAGAGCAGACCTTGGCAGTATTACAGCGGCGTCCACCGAGAGAGGAAGGGTTAGCTTTACGATCGATTTTACAAAAATAATGGCGTCGATCGCGGATCCGTTCGCCGTGCTAATAGCCCGCAAATACGGAGATACGCGTATTATTCAACGTATCAAACCATATACGGTAAAACCAACGTTGCAGTGGTGCATTATAGCAGTAAAGCAGCTCACCGCGGATTCTTTTCGCGTGATTTGCAACGATGATCTTATTGTTAGTTCCTTTTACGCGATCACCAGAGTAGGATATCCACCCCTTCAAACATCCCGCCCCGAGGTATTTCACGATCGAATGGTTACCCCGGAGAAACCGTTCCCTAATTTTAATTACATTTCGACGGCAAAAGGCTAACTCGATGTGCGGCACCGATAAAAGAAACGAAAGACTGGAGCAGAGAGAAAAAAAAAATCACCACTAATTGTAAGTAATCGTTAATAACGCGCCGAGTTAGCGATAGTTCCTTTACGGTACCACAAGGTGTTCCAAATTCGCGGAAGTTTGAGCTCGTGAAATGCAGTTCGCACCTGTGGACTACCTTATTCAGAGTTCTCCATTTAATTTTTGTCATTATTTTCCGATTGTTTTTTTTTTCTCTCTGTTTTTTTCGAAAACCGTCAATAAAACGAACTTGGGCTTACTCTGCAGCGGTGTACCAACCCATTTCATCGACAATGAATTCTATATTATGCGACCCCCGGCGGCTACCCAACCCAATCGTGTTTCATTACTGCAGCAGCATAAACAGTGGTAGACTATGGAAGTTAGAATGTGGCATGACTAGTGCAGCAGTATTTGCAGCAGCAGCAGCAGCAGCAGCAGCTACCTCACAGCAGTCAATTCTTATAATGCCTATTCTGCAGAAGCCAACTTGTGCCTCTTAAAAGTCCAAGAAGGTAGGTAGGTACTTTAAACTCTGAGACGAATCAACGTTGGCGACGCCTCTGGCGAAATATACCAGGCTAGCTTCCAGGATTACATTTCATTACCTTTTTCATGACTTCTTATTTCTTCTTATTGTCGCGTTCGTTTCGTTGCTGATTTTCGAATACATACGAGAAAAAGGGGGGAAGAAGTTCGAGAAACACTTCACTAAAATTTCCGAGACAAGTTGCCCAATAGGAACGTGAATATTTGATAGTTAGCCGATCGAGGACCCGCACCCTTCGAGGTGTATCTAATTATTTTATACCCGAAGAATTTACTTCTTTTTTTTTTTTCTGTATTTTTTCGGATGTCGGATATAACTATACTTGCGGGTATAAAATTGGTTTTCTATGCGACGGGATTTTCTACCACTGTAAATGGTAACAGCCTGCAATCATCATAACTCCTGATGATGGGCATCGCGACGTCGTTCGTAGGGCCGTCCAACCGAAGACGTTTCTGCTGCTGTTGCTGCTGCTGCTGCTGCTGCTGCAGCGCTAGTTCTTTTTTAAGAGCTCGAGAGCGAGACCGCGACTAAGTAAAACCGCAGGACCGTTCTGTTCCTTATTGCAGCTCCAACAGCAGATACGACCTTTACTTCCACATCTGCGCTGACACACCGCGTCGCGAGGCGCGTCGTTCTCCTACCGGTTAAAAATGATTTTCAATCTTTTTTCCCCTTTGTTTTTTTTCTCCGCTCGATTTACCGCGAGCATTCAATGAGCGGAATTTGTCGCCGATCGCCGTGCTCTATTTCCGAAGAGAGAGAAAAATGGGGGGGGGGGTGGGGTGAAGGAAATCGAAGCGAAAACGGCGAGACCCCCAAATTATATAGGTAGATGTATACGACGAAGCGAAGGAATCCTCTCTCCCTATTCTTCTCTCGAGTTGCATGGTGTACATAAAACGAGGTTGCGAAATACCTCGAAACCGCTTAAAACTGCGATAAATTCTTTTCTGCATCTGAGTTTCACCGCATATATACATTATACTATAGGTAGATACGCGTGTACGTGTATACGTCGTTTTGTATACGTATAGTTTTCGAAAAAAATGCACCCGGGTTGTAATGCCGGTATTCGGGTGTATGGGTATATTCGTATATATGTATGAAATAGCCATCGGTGGAGTTTCGTGCGCGGTATATTTCGTCCTCGAAATATTTCAGTATTTTTCACCGGGCTGTAGGTTTGCGGAGTATATAAAAGTCGAATACCTACTCCGAAAACTTCCTTGCCCCGCGCCAGCAGCTTTGAAGGTACATAAGGACGAAATAAGGACCGATCACCCTCCGGGACCACCTCGCAAGCTACAAATTGCATTGTTCGGGCATGTTACTCACGTCACTCGATTCTTAATGGCCACCTGTACGGTCCTCCGCAACGCGACGCAAAACCGTATAGAAACTCACACCGTCTCACAAACTGCTCCCGGTGTTCACGTGCGTGTACGACTCACCCGTGCCGCATTTACTTCCACGGTATGGAAAAAAAAAAAAAAAAACGCGCTTACATACGTGTACACGACCCTCTCAAAGTTGCAGATACTGCTGCTTCAGTTAACACCGAATACCTAAATATAACGTAGAAATGCTCGCGTCAGACTTGAAGAATATATACGAAAGATTTTTCGACTCCCGAATTCCAGAGTTCGAATTTACAAATTTATACAACGGATGTGTCCGGGAATATGACATGAATCTCACCCCGAGAATCTTCGCAGAGATGGATGAAAAAACGATGTGAGAGAAAATTGGAAAATTTCTAACCAGAGTTGCGATTTTTATATTTTTTTATTTTCGAGTAGAAACTTCAGTCGGACTCGGCGCACGCGACGCACGATAAAGTGGCAAAGAAGAAATCTAAAAAAAAACGCAGATGGACGGAAAAAAAAGAAGAATTAAGAACCATATGAATAACAGTTAAACGCATCAGCAATAAGCTGGAGCGAAAAGATATCTCCGATTCTGTGTGACGTAGTATCTATGTACGTATATATTCATACGATTTGCATTTTAGCTGGGCTTAATTTCATAAAGAGGGCGTGAGTTACGATCGAAGATTATCAGATTATCTAAGACGGATAAGAGAACCGAGTCTAGTCGTAGTATAGTTATATAGGGGTCATTTTAACATCGGGGGAATATATATGCATGTTCTTTTTTTTATTTCTCGTGTCTTTCGATTTTTATTTTTTCCTCCACTTCGCTGTCTTCTCGTGTTTTTTTTTTTTTTTTTTCGTTCGCTTATTTTTTTCCTGTTTTATTATCATCTTGTTCATTTTTTTTCTCTTCTTCCTTTTTCTTCTTTATCTTTACCTCGGGAGGATCTTGCGAAAGATGCTATTAATACGGATTTAGGATCCGTTACGCGCTTTGTGTGGCCTAATATATCACCTCACCGCATACACGAACGTACGTAACATGCAACCAGGTATTACACGTACACCTATGCGACGTGTATACATACGTTATGTAACACAAACCAACACGGTTGAACTACGTGCACGAATACGACCGTACAACGGCGTGACGCGACGGTGTGTAAAACCATCTCACGTAGGTGCTTACCAGATGAATAATTTGGCTACAATATTAATCCAATGACGTATGGACTCCCGGGTTATTTTAGTTTAATTTTTATTCTCATTGTATCGTCAGAACTAGAATAAAACAAAAAAAAAAAAACAAATCATCATCTCACAAACTTATATCCTTGGATTATAAAAAATTTTTTTTCGATTTTTTTCGTACTCTCGAATGTGGTTGAATCAAGGATACGTGGAACAAAAAATTGGTTAACGCTGTGAGAAACTGATTCGAAATCATTGAAGGAGAAAAAAAAAAAAAGAATCGGAAAAGAAGTAGGAAGTTTAGGACGACGTTCGTCCCGATGGTTTCAGTCGCCGAGTGCAGCAGCATTCGGTTGATTTCAATGACTCCCGTTGCCTCGGTTGTTGGTCTTGTCCTGATCTCCTCTGCATTTCCATCCGCTTTACTCTGGAAAGTCGGCTTCCTTTATATAATTGTCGTTCCATTGAACGTCTGAACTTCAAGTGAAACAATGCGACGTGTAGTTTGTATTATAAGAGGATTATAAAAGATATCGGTACATCTCGTGATATCTTACGTAGGTATATGAAAATTTAATTCCATTGGAATTTCACGAGTCTGGTATAACAGTTGAAAACTAAATTCCATCCCGATAGGAAAGAAAAAAATGCGAATCGTCGAAGGTAATTTTATTATTGCAACGATCTCCGTAACAAGTTTCTTTCAATAATGTACATCTCGCGGTGGATGTGTAACTGGAATCTCGAGGGTATTTAGAACCGTGCGGCTCTTATCGATTCTGGAATAGTACATTACGTTTAACAGGTACGAATACACAGTTGTGAAGCGTCTTTATTGAACGTTTTGTTTTATTTTTTACTCCTCTTTCGGACAAAAGTTATATCGTTAATTAACACACCGTGGACGCTATCGGCCTTTTTGCTATTCCAAAACATCTCGTTTCCATTTTTTTTTTTTCAACGGCAGTGTAGAGTAAGAGGAAAGAAAATGGAAAAGCAAGAACTAAAGTTGAAGAAAAAAGGAACGTTAGGTGTATACGGAGTCCATGGGGTCGTGGAATTCCTGATCGTCTTCCGTTGGGACCCTGAGAGTGTCTTGTAGTTAGTTCGTTCAGGAGTTTCCATAGCGTAGCTATAAGGTGCAGGTTTTCTAACCAGGAACAATACAATAGGAAGAATTAGGAATGCGACTTTGATATTTACGAGGTCCTCGGCGAAGGTGTCGCTGCAACCTGCGGTAGCGGTCGGGGCTGAGATACCCGGTGCACTGTATGGATATCAGGCAATGGATTTACACACTTAAACTTCTCGGACAATAGGATTACCTTGGTGAAGTACCGGCCAAAGTCCTGTTACAGAATCTATTCAGAGGTTGGAACCGAGAGCTTTTCTCGTACCGAGTACGAAACTCGGGCAGAACTAGTATCGAGGTGCAGCGGAAAGTTTTCTCTGGAGCGCCTGAAAAAAAAAAAAACAAAAAACAAAAACAAACAAAAAGTAACTCACAAACCACCGCCACTCCGCCACAGTCCACTCCGCACTGGCGCCATTGTGCGTAATTTTTCTCTCACCTCTGAATAATTCAGCAATGAACAGAATTTCATCGCTTCCTGAATCTTCTTTTGGCGTAATAACCTTGTTTTCGAGATCCCTCCGCGGTATCCAGACTCACAGAGACGTACGGCGAATTGAATCGTTTGAAAAATCTGACGAATTCTTTGGTCCCGCGGATCTGTTTTGATTCCATAATTTTCTCGCGCATCAATGTGCTCGGGTATAAGAGAATTCGTAGTTAAATCATGTTACAGCGCGCACACGGCATAGAGTATCTCCTAGTACGTTGACGTTGGTATAGATTTAAATAATCCGAGGCTCTCCTTTGTGGTATCGTGCCGCCACCGCGTCGATCTGTCTCACCTGTGACAACAGAGGAGTACGCCGCGCGCGGGACGGGAGTAAAACCTCCGCCGAAGAAGGTGGTGCTGACGGAGGTAGGGATGGAAAAAAGAGAAAGGAAGGAGAGGAGGAAGCGTATCCTGAAGTAATCCCGGGCCCTCGGGACTCGGGGACAATTTTATTCTCTATTGAACGAACGAACGGACGAAGGCATCACCGCTAAGAGGAGCGCAGTATGTACCCCCATCCGGCTATGCTAAAGAGCACGCAAAGTCGAGTGAAATCAGTAATAAAATCCACCGTTACCTTGTAGCCTTCCTATACAGCCTTCATCCCGTCCCGTCCTTTGAGAGTCCAAAGCTCGGCGGCAGCGTAGCTCGGTAGGTAGGTAGGTATTATCTGTTAATGTATGTAGAAAACGAGTGATCTAGACAAACGGAAATAGCAACGAGGATGCGCGACGAGCACCTCGAGATCCTCGATGGATCGAAAAAATCCTCCGGTATTTTTCAACGGACGGATTTGTCTTTTTACCCAGTCGATTTTCATCGCCACATTCTATTTCGAAAACCAAACGTCCGACGTCGAACGGGGCAAGGATTTGCTCGGCGAGTTTTATTCAGTTTTTGGAAGTGATCGAATCTCACCTAGAAACAACTCGTCTCAGCATCGCTGAATCAGAAATCTTATGAGTTTTCTGTCGGTTCATTTCAACCCTACGTGCGTCGCTAATTTTCGTTTTGCCCGCCGCTTTCATAAATCAACGAACGCGAAGGGGAAAATTAATTTTCCACCATGTTTCGTGAGATTAATTAAAAAAAAAAAATAGTGGAAAAAAAAGAAGCTCCAATCTTATTAACAACATTCCGCGTTTCCTCGAGTAGTGGTTATACAGCGTCACCTTGACACCTAGCTGATAAGCGATTCTGTAAAGACGAATGAATGCCGTTTGATGTGTTTCACGTAATGTATCTACACGCGTGTATATGTATATATGCATATATACACACACGTATAAACATAACGATTCGCCGGATACCTGTCACTCGGCGATGCACGGCAATAGTATTAGGTATGTGGCGGCCTGTCATTTTCGCTATCGCTTGCTCATTCCCTCAACAAACTATGTTTACAAACACACTCGTCTACGCGCGATACGTGCACCTACAACGTATAACCAAATGTACACGGTAACGCAACGTATACCTTTTAGTGGTATTTATAAACTGTGCATGTATAAATATAACTGATGACAGCGATCAAAGGATGAATATGATCATTTATAATTCACACTGCAAGAAAATTACATTAGTGAAAATATATCCGCAATGCGGATGGATTATGGGCAGACACATATTTACATACGATTCCAGACGTGTAAATATATAGGAATGGGTACTCATACGCTTATAATGTTATATTATAAACGAGATTTAAATTAATTACTACGGCGTGATAGGACAAGGTAAGATATAATATACATCTGTATACACGCGGTGGTACGCGGGGATGAAAAAACTCGATAAAATTTCAATACGAATATATATTCCTTGGAAAATTACCCGAACGAATTCCGATGGTTTTCAAGTTAGCTAAGTATCGGTAAACTCCTCGGTTATAAGCGTGTATATCGCACTACTCTCGGCAAAGGACGCGGACAATCTTTCTAGAAATCCGTCTCGACGATGGACATTGAGAGACTTATGGGTATGCGGCTATAAGGTAGGATATAGAGAGGATAAGGAGTTCGCGTTGTATATCGCCGGAGTCTGTAGAATTGATCTGAGTATAAAAGAAGCTCGAGGGGGGCGGAGGGGGAGGGGCGAAGGAGACGTGGTCTTTTCTCTGCATTGAAGTTACAGTCCTTGCAGCGTTAGAGAAAGAAGGATCCGCGGAGATATAAGTTTAAAAAGAAGGAGAGGAAATCTGTAGTGCGGTGTTCGGGAGAGAGAAGGAGAAGGACGGGGCGAGAGAGGGAGGGGGGAGGGGGGAGGGGGGGGGAGAGGGGGCGACAGGAGGAGGGAGAGCGAACGGTCGATGGGTCGGGCAGAAGCTTGGAAGGCGCTTGTATGAAGCTATAAATCTCGTGCGACAAATCGCTCGCAACTCGTTCTCAGGCTAATTGTTGGTACGCACTCGAATGCCAGACTATAATCCTCCTTCTACACAGAAGAGCGAGCTGCAGCACAGTGGGTATAGATATCTCCCCATATTCCTATATAAGAAGTTCCCCTCAATACTCGTTGCACCGAGTCTAAAATGCAAAATCGATTAATCTTCGATCGATTATATATTTTTTAAAGCAGTCTTCCTTTCAAACGTACGTACATATGCACACACTGTATCTCCGTACGTAATTGATATATACGCAGGGTGATCAAAATATATGTACACATATAACTCATGCGAGACACAAATATTGTTGAAAAAAACTTTGAACGAAATTTTCTACCTTCGCTATCCCGGATATGTTCTTTTTTTTCATTCCTTCCTACTTGGTTTGTTTTGTTTTTTGTTTTTTTTGTGTTTCTTTTCCACGGTACAGGTGGAGGAGAGTCTGGTTTTCTCTAACCGTTATATGGCGTTTCGAAGAGACACGTATAGTTGTCCGATGAAACAAACCCGTCGGCTCTTTTATCAGAGCGATATGTCAAGGCTTGACAGTCTGGTGTGTAGACATCGGTCAGAAGGTTCAGAACATTTCTCACCTCTTAGTATAAACCAAAGTGTACGCGGTATACGTAGATTTTCTATATTTATATACAGGTACCCTAAACCGTACGGCTGCATCGAGAAATCTCACCGAATGACTCGATTAAATTACGTCATTTATTAGTATTCTTAAATATATATGGGTCAGTCTTGAGAAATCGGATGACACGAGTCCGTGCCTCGCGCTGCAGCTCTCAGATTTTTCTCTGAACTTCGAAGAACTTTCGACGGATCGACTTCGATCTCAAATTTTCTCGAATCGATCCGTTCTCTAGCTCTGAGGCGTTGAAATTTTTCATTTGTAATTCGTCTTCCGAAAAAATATCATCGAAGAATTTTACTCTTTGGATATTTTCCAAAAATCCCCGAACCACTCGTTTGCACCTTCACGGACGTACAGTACGTAGTTTGTCGGATTTGAAATCCTAGACTCGAATTTTCTGTTTGCATAAGCTAGGCAAAGTGTATACATAAATCCGTATGTAGTAAAAGTACATGGAATATATATACATATACGCGAGTTTCAGAATTGTACGTATGTATGGTTATAGCGTTGAGTAATGCGGTGCAGAGTGGTGTTAACGAGTAGCATCAATAACCGATGAAAATGTCCCCCTCCGAATCGTGTTACTCGGAAAGCGTGGGGAGTGTGAACTAAGCGATAGCCGAGAGATAGTGGTTTAATATTAATAGCCCTCGCTTTATTGTTCCAACGATTTCTCTCTCGCGCACGAGCTGCTGCTGCTGCTGCTGCTGCTGCTCCTGCCGCTGACGCTGCTCCTGCGGCTGCAGCCCGATATAACAAAACCACTATTCCGTACGTATATATGTAGAAAATAATAAGTGCCACAAAAACACCAGACGACGCCCACAATCTGAGGATTCATTTTTTCCACTCCTTTCTTTACCACCTAATCGTCCAAGGGTGAAAAAGCACAAAGCCGACGAAACCAAAATTATCATCACGTCGAATGATCTAAATCACTGACGAACCCCATTGGAATTTATTCGGTCGCCTTCGATGTCCTTTTTGAAAAAGATAATTATTATTCGATACTATAACCACGCATAGGTAGGCAGTGATTTTTTGAAATAGTGCGGCAGTCCTTGGAGCGTATAATGTACCTTTGTTATATAACATGAATCGGTATGTGTACGTACTGCCTATATACCTGCGTTCGGCGATACATAGTCGGGTGTATAAATAACACGAGAAGGAGGATATAGCCTGGAGTGAAGGATTTGGCACGACTTGGTCTCGCCTCTAAATTAGTAATTGCAGCCTCCGTGACGTGCGGCTGACTCGTTTGAAAAAATGAATAAAAATTTCCAAAAAAAAATCCACCAACAAAAAGGAATGAAAAAAATTAAAGCGAAGACGGAAAAAAAATGAACAACCGTAACACCATGTAATACCATAATATGTGAGATCGCGCTCGATGATCCCTAGGAAACTGCACGTCTATATATTTGTACATATATGTATCTATATACATATATGTAATAAATATGTACAGACTGCAGCAGAATCCGTAACTATCGTGCAAAGTGAATTATAAAGATATACGTACAGTAGGTATTATAGCGTATAATACCTAATATGTGTTACCCCGCAAGGTAATTCGGTCGTAGAATTTAACTCCATGAGAACTAAAGCGAATCCATATTTTCTGTGTGATCCATTTTCTATTCTGTCCTATTCCCCATTGATAAGAAACATTGAATTCGATTAGTTGTGAGACAGTTGTTTCGGAAAATTGAAAGTCAATTTTATGTTAAAATTCAGAATGAAATTAGAGTGGAGATACCTATGGGGAGTTTTTCGCGTTCCTTCGGTTGGAGGGGAATTGCATCACGCGGCGTTATGCGGTGCCAGAGAGTGAAGAAGTCCGAGAGGGCGATGAATTAATGGTAGCGTGTCGGTTTATCATGAGGTGTTTCCAAGCGTCCGTTTCAGTTCTCGCGAGTTTCAGAGTACATACTTCTCATATTATGTACGGGATATATAATACGTTAAAATCTTCTTCACGGATCCATCCCGTGTATGCGGAGTTTGTTGTATGTGAGAAAAAATTAAAAACAAAAACCGGACGTTTATTGAATTTCTCGCGTTACTCGCGATCCCCGCCCATATCGTAAGTAATATTATAAAACACATTCGCCGCAGCGTATATATATGTATACGTTATAGACTCCGCATGTACATCTCGTTGCACGTTTTGACGCGCATCATAATCATAATAATCATCATCATTATCATCACCAAAGAAACTGATTACCAAATACGCCCTTAAATCTCAGGACTTGACGTTCGAAGATCCTCCCAACGCGTGTTGCTCTCCCGATGTCAGTAAAAAAATAACAGAATTCCTATTGCTTTTTTTCCCTCATTTTTCTCTGATTCACATTCTCGTTTGCAACTTTTTGCCGCAGTTTGAAAAAAAAAAAAAAAATCAAAATAGTTGGCTTTTCACCAGATCTCTACGACTTCATAAGTACAGAGAAGATAGAAGGATTTAATGCGTTGTCCAACCGACTATGTTTTCGAAATGGATCATCGGATTTTCATGAGTCCTATTTTTATCAAAAATACGTAGGATATTTCTCGCTGAAATAATTCCAAAATTACCATCCCCAGAACCATCGGACATGAAAAGTAAAACTGTTGAAAATTTGGCTAGTACTGGCGAACTGATTTCTTCTGCTTTTTTTTTTTCTTTTTCGAAAAAAAACTTCCGATGCAAAAATTTCAAACAACCGATCGAACGAGGGAAACGCAGAAACTGTGACCGAGGAAAATGAGATGAAAAGAATAACGTAATTCTTGGATAATTTTCTAAATTCGATTTAGCAATTGGAAGAGGCAAAGTCGGAGGTGTCAGACACACCTTAGGGGGTCTGGGAGTTCTACGGTGCTACATCATCCACGGGGACAGGATATCCACTTGTTAGCGGTACGCGAGCAGCTTATATACGTTATATGGGTATAATATGTACTATAGATTGCCGCATATGCACCCATACACACACGAGACTCCCTACAAATACTTTGCCACTGTGATAAATTGACTCTCGCCAAAGAATATCATTCTTTTACTTCCACATTATTTATATATCACATGCACCCTTCGTACAATGTAGGTACTCTTGATTAATCGTGTTAACAATATATATTTAATGGTACCCTCGTGTGTCATAAACAATATCGGTTGCAAATCCCTCTTGTTTCTCGTTCGAGAAAACGAAAAACAACAATTGGCAAAAACGATGTTTCCGCTACCGCAGGATCTAATTTCGGAGACGAAACGAGAATTCTCACCGTTGTAAATTGTCTCGTAGTTCCCCCACCTTACATCTCTTAGGTAGTACATAAATAAAATGAGTACATATGTACGATATAAAACGAATAATAAATCAATACGGCATCAAATGTTCGGGAAGGGCTCCGAAGATGCACCGTGTATAGTATTTACAGACCATGTCCACACACATGTACATACGTATATACGTATGTGTATCTGTATACCTCTCGCACATATCGCTCGTGGCATACCTACCCATATAATAAATTCATAATATGAAACTATGGGGTCCCTTTTACAGTATAGATACGAGCTAGGCCTTGCTATTATATAGCAGCTATATGTGAACGTATGAAATGAACCGTAGCGCATTGAATTTATTGTTCGACCTGACCCTGCGAGAAGGTGATCATCTTACGTACCCAACATATAATATATAATACATGCACGTATATCGTACACACCTATGCACGTATCCTGTGTACACGCTTGCGTCGTGATACGGGCATACGCGCGTAACTACCTACATTCGTTTTACTTCTAAGTTTCATACGGCGCGGTACCGGGCGGCGCGGGTGATGCATGGTAAAGTTAACGGGTCCCAATCAATCAGCGGGATTACCGAATAATTTTCAATTATCCTCTATAAATTGAATCAGCCGATTTGGAAGAAAATATATATATATATATATACATATATGTATGTATGTATAGGTGCACACGTTCGTTCTCAGCTGATTGACTTTTTCTTTCCTCATTCTTTTGATCGTTGTAATTTTTGTTTTCACGTCGAGTTACCGTTATTGTTGGTATTTCCCGTGAACCGATCGGTCAAAACCGGGTGATATTTGATTTATCGTCGCTGGTGATCATTGATTTTTTTTTTCCCCCTCTTCTCCTACTCGTTTCCGTCATAGACAGGGTGATAAAAAATCAGACTCGGTCGGAGCGCGTTCGAGTTTCCTTTTTTTTTCTTTTTTTTTCATTCGATTTCTTTCCACATCCCTTACAAAATATCAGCGGGGCTTCCTCTCCACGTGTGTACCCACGTACAGATAGAAACCTACAGGGTTGAATGTGGATACCCTTTTTCCTTCGTTTTGTTTCACAATGTTTTATATTTAAAACTTACAGGTGAGAGCTAATTTATAAATTTCACGCTGATATTCTGTATAAATATGTTTCTGATTTACGGTCTTTAAATTATCGTTAAACAACTCGACTGCTGCGATATAAATCTATACACAAACTGATACGTGTGTGGGAACGCGTTGCATATATTAATCGATTGCCGTTGCCTCGATATTGTATAATTGCATCGAATGAAGTTCGATCCATATAGGAAATAAAAACTGACGATAAATTGATGCCTCGGCAGAATCGATCGACTTGAAATCGTTCCTCGTTATTAAAAAAAACTGTGTCGTAGATTTCAAAGAGGAATGAATAAAACGACGTCGTTTCTCGATGTGACGTATCGGCACCTGTGCGAAATATTTCGATCACGAGACGGGGGGAAAAAAAGACGATTGAATTTCTGTCGATCGTTCCGATCAATTTTCTCGCCGTTGGTTCGTTTAATTTATTTGTTTATTTATTTTGAAAAAATATTTTTAATGTTCTTCGGAGGTGGTCGATGGGGCGTCGATAAGGCGACGGGTCCCGTGGCAAGAAGGGATAAATAAAAGTTATTGGGACCACCCTCAGCTCCTTTCTATACGTATACGCGGTAAAACCTCCTTCGGTGAGGAAGGGAAAGAAAAAAAAATTTATGCCCAACCGCATCTGCCATCACCGCCGTAACTTAGCTTAGAAACAACGGAGCACATGTTCCAGGTAGCAGTAAATTAGTAGGTCTTGGATTTCTCTAGAGTGTGGAGCGCTGCCGCACCGGTATAAACGGGACGGAGAGCTGCGTCCCGGGATAAGGATGCGAGAATATGAAACAGTGTCGGTATTTTATACACACGGATCGCCACGTGTACACGTGTGTATATGGAACACGGGGACAGGGGGAGATTTCTTATATCAGGAAGAGACGCGCGTGGAGTCCCCTAACCCGGGACACCCCGCGGGGCACCCAGCCACTCCTGATTAAAATTACTCTTCCGAAAAAAAAGGATGAAAAAAGAAACGAAGAGAAAGAGGGGAAAAAAAAAAGAAGAGACGGAAAAATACATTCGGAAAGAAAGAGAGCCCCCGAGAGAGATCAGTTTTAGACGGACGGCCAAAATTTATGAAATTGTCCCGGTTATTGTTTTAAATGAGCAGGCGTTCTCGAAGAGATTATGTTTAGGATAAAGCGGCTCTCTAAATTTAAAAAAAACCGGACCCCCTAGAGTTCCATATTGCTCCAGGATACGTTGCTGCGATGCTGCGTAAAGGGGACTTCTGAAAACACGTAGAAAATGCCCTCGACGCGACTGCGGCACCGTGCGGAGGATAAATCATAGCGAGGGGCGACGGAAGAAATTCTCAGGATCTTGAGAAAAAATGAACACAACAAAATAAATATAGAAATATATATACGTAATTAGGACGAATCTGAGCCACCAATTTGACCCTTTTCCATTTTCATTGAAAAAAAAAACGTAATGATAATGCATCGTAAAAATAAAATTTTCACCGTACAATGCTTCCGTATTCCATGATCTCTCCGGCTTTGAGAATAATTTCCGTACGTGTGTCGTAGCACAAGTAAATCACGAATGAATGAAAATGTGTTTTCGTTTTTCATTTTTATTTTTCGATCGAATAGTCCGAAAAAAACAACATCGAGATCCGGAATTGGCGTTAACGTACGGATACATACAGAAGTCCGCACATACGTGTACATCACAAGTTTCCACTTTTTTAAAATCTTTTTTTCATTCATTTCACGTACACGTAGGCATGTCGCGGTCGTCGTTGGATTTTAGAAGTGTAAATTAAAAATTTTTCGAGACAACATTATGTATTTACATATATTACCCGAACGAATTTAGATGACATTTCACGTAGTGTACGTGTACGGGTTACACATGTATTATGTAAGTATAAAAATTCGTTAACGGATAAAACACATTCTGAATTCGAATCAGAATTTTTTTTTAATTGGTCGATGATTTAATTAGCACTACGAATAATAATTAGCTAATCAATAACCGCGATTTATAGCGAACCGGATAAAACGCACCCACTCCGATATCGTATGTACGCAAGCCATACTGAGGATAGTTCGAATGAAAAAATAACGATAAATCAAGCGAACGAAAAAAAGTGAAACAAGTAAAATGAGAGAACAAAAATATAGTTTTTTTTTTACCTTCAAGTACTCGCGTACGTGCAATAAATAATATCGACGATGATAATGATAATATTACAGCGTAATGAAATAGGAATAACATTTCGAAAAACTTTCACCCAATATCCCATTCCCACGTCGCAATGGCCACACGACACACCGACGATCGTTGCTCATATTGTACAGTACGTAAGGTATAAGACAGATACTACATAAATGCCTATTTATGTATGTCCGCCGTTCGTCGTTTGACCAGCCCTAGGTTTTTAGTTTTTCTTTCTTTCTTTCTTTCTTTTTTTTCTTTGTTGGATACGTATAAACGAGTGTATGTCCAAATGGTTGCCATGCGGCTGTCGATTATTCAATGACTTATAGGATATCGATAGATATACATATACATGTATTTTATCGATTTGAATGTACATATGTACGAAAGGAGATGGAAAGAGATGTACACGTCCGTCTAAATCAACGTATAGTTAGCCATGATTTTTTTTTTTTTCTTTCAATTTCTTTTTTTTTTTTTTCAATTCTTTTATTCCGTACTCTCTTTCAGGCGGAGGTTCTTCAGCTGTAGATAATATCGTGACCTTTGGCACGACAATTGGTTACGCCCACGCCGTTAGAATAAAACAAAAAATCTAATCACTCAATCGGTTTTGCATCGGGAATAGAATGATCATTTGTACGATGTAGCTTCGATCTTTTTTCTCTCTTCATTCTTACTTCATTATTTCTACCATTTTCGCTCTATAATATAATAATGAAGTTAAATTCAAACGACAGGTGAAAATTTAGCATATCATTCACATACGTATGAGAAATCAATTAATCCACTGGAAAACAATATTCCAAAATATCGTAGTTGGTTTTTCAGAAATGTGTGACGTAAATTTGAAACACCTACGAGAACCTATGCATAAAACGATACGTTTTTCACTCGTATTCGAACAAATACGTACGGTAGTGTACGTTCCTAGAACACATCGCCTAGTTCTTTACGTTTCTTCTTCTTCTCACTCTATTAAAAGTTTTTAACGATCTTCAGAGAAACGTATGTATAACATCGCGTGTATGCAATACGGTCCATAGATCTACATATTCTACTCTACCTGTATGTATGTTGAACTGCACTTGCTATTAAAAGATAAAAAAAAGTCAAAAGGCCTGAGAAAATATACCCTATCCTTTGAAAACTAAATAGCCTTTCGTGTTCTTTGCGTTTACAATATACTCGATCCGTAGCAGAGTTTTGAAACAAAATATGTATACCTAACTGCATAACCGTACCCACTCCATCTACGTTCGTAAGCTTATACCCCTGCGTTCGAACTACGAAAGCTATACTCGTTCGGGAAAAAGTACTCGAAGCGGGTCAGTCGGAGAAAAAAAAAAAGAGGAAAATTAACCGAACGGATGAAAGATTGGGCAAATTCCGTCCGGATTTCCGAAAAATAAGCTCGACCTCTAGGTCGGAGAGTGCGTCGATTTTGAAAAGAATACCCCATACATCGGCGTACACATGTATATACACATAATGCGGATGAAGTCTTCTTCCCTCCGAGTATCATTACAGGTAAACCTTGTACACGGTGGGATAGATGCCACCCCGTGATTACCGTATCGGCTTTAGATCAGAGGCGATCAGAGGCGATCGGAGGCGACAGCCCCCGCCATTATGCGATCAACACCTTATTCCCCCGGTGTACGTAGACACGGGTTAGTTATAAAGTAAGGTTGGTTAGGACGAGGTGAGGTGAGGTTGGGTGTATGGTAAAAGCTGCGGAACGTATATTTTTATTTTTCTTAACCTCATGAAAGGGTGAGTAACAAGTACCAACAACTACGGACGACCGTATATACTAACCAGACATACTGCTAAACGGAAAATGATTGGAGTAAATTTATGGCATAACGGTATGAGAAACGCCTTTACTATAACGCGTCCTCTGCAACTCTCCGCTGCAGAATCGCCTCGCCATAATGCAAATTCATACGCTGTATAAGGAGTATATACGTATAAAGTACGCGATATATCCCATATCCTATTTGTCAAAGATATATACGACGGTAGGAATCCCGGAGGAATCTTCATTCACAAATCAATAAATAATACAATGTCTTTTCAAACGTCCCGCACACACTGCTGTCGGTGGAACAGATCGAGTGTATCGTTTAACGTATTTAGGCCGCTTCTCGGAGAAAATCAAATTTGACGATAACACTTTAAATCTTACACCGCGCTCGCGGAATTTCAAAATAGACGGCGTTGCGAATCGCGGACGTAGCCGATATCGTTGACGGGGGAAAAAAGATGCTCGCGGTACAGATCGTGATACGAGTTGTCGGTTTACCAATATTCCATTGGTGCAGTAGGCTCGATTTGCCAAGAAAGGCATGAAATCCTTTCCATTCACGACGTCTTCCTGTAACAGTAGAAATAGCTTTTAGCTTCGCCATCGGTTTTCTTCTATATAACGGACGTACGAATAAGCGAGCAGCGCAGCTGAGGATGCCGATGCAATGCGATGGGATTCTGAGACGCGACGCGATCGACGCGGATGTCGGGTGCAGCGCAATTCCTATTGACGCCGACGGCGGCACATTGCGCGCACCGCGTTATTCCTTTAGAAGTCAAGTGCATTGTGCCCTGAAATTCTCAAGTTTTTCTTCTTTTCTTTTTTTTTCTTTCTCTTTCTTTCGTTTTATTATTTTTCTCGTTAGGCGAAGTCGTCGCAGACACCGCTGACGTATAAGTATTACGTATCGCTCGGAGCGACGAAAATCTCGACACGGTCGAAAATTGAACTCTGAAAAAAGTTTTCACAATTATTAACGTTGTACGGTTACCCGGATGAGGATCGGAGAAGTTGGGAAAGGATGAGATACAACCCCATTTTCTCCGTTTTTTATCTTCTTCTTCTTCTTTTTCTTCTGTTTCTTAATCAGTAGCGCGGCAGCCATGATCTTCGTGCTCCACTAAATCCGTATAGAGAGTTTATAAGTTGCCTTCATTAGCTGTGACACTAGCTTGTTATCTAACGATAGGTTTTGTGACGGATTCAACGGGACCACCCAAAAAGCATGAGAGGATCACGAGTAAAAGCAGGGACGGGCGTCACTGTACCCAAATGACCGAATTCGGGGCTGCATCATGCGCTATCTAAACTATCCTGATATGCAAATGTCCGAAACGGAAAGAGAAAAACAAAAAAAAAAAAAAAAAACAAACAACGAAAAACGACGCAACAAATAAAAGAGCTGAAATAAAATAATCCAAGTATTCCGAAGCATTCAGGTTATACACTTCCGATACTTCGAAAGATCAAAGAGAAATAAAATCACCCATACGAAGCATACGCATAATTCATCCGACTTTCGGAATATTACCTCATCGTTATATTTATCAGGCATTTGATTACATAAATATACAAATATATTTATTTGCAGGGCATATTATAATAATAGTTACGATAAAATCTTCGCATTAGCATCTCTTAGACCAGCTTCAATCGCCGAATCGAATAAATTTTTCTGATACAAATCTACAGATGGACTGAAAAAAGTCAAGATGAGAAACCGAAAAAAACTCCTGTACTTAAAAGAGAAAAATACAAGAAAAAAAAAAAAACGACAGAATATGTATTCTGATAACGGTATTAATTATGACGTTGATTCCGACCCGAGTCTAAAATACGTACATATATTCCGCAATTTTTCGTGCGATGAACCTGCAGCGCGTTAGACATGAGACAGGCATATTCAACGGTTAGATCTACCGTACGCGTGTCACACGGTCGTAAAAGATGTCGCGTGAAATATCAAATTTATTGATATTCTATACCCAGGGTTATACCTCGATGTATGATACCCGTATGTATATCCTACATTCGGTTGGAAACTTTCGATGTTACATACCTCACACTACATGTATACGGACGTGTAATCTATCCGTCAGAAATATTTAATGGGTGAATTTATCGAGGCACGTTACGGGTTCTAATACGTAACCGTATGATTTCGTTAAACTGGAATTAGATCAGGACAAAAATAAAAATGAAACGGTAATTACAAAAGACCAACGATGTATCGAATGGGCTATAATTTTTTTAATACTTTTGCGCTAATAAAAAATTTTATGCGTTTCTTCGAACATCTGGTCATACTGTGGCTGACCGGATTGAATTTTAGGAGAAAAAAAATAAAATAAAAATAAACTTACATCTGGGAACGGGCGAGAAGCGGCATTGCGTGATGCGATAATCATCGCGCTCATTAATCGATAGGAGGGAGAATTTATTCCCTATATATACATATTTTTTTTGTTCTCGGCAAACGCGGAGCCGATTTCGCGAACGTGAATCGGACGAAAGCGGGATCGATCCGATCGAAGGACGATTTGAAGAACGACGAAAAGCGTTCGTCGTTGAAGTCGCGAGCTTTTTGCGCTTCGAAGAAAAATACATATCCCTTTCGATAAATAATATCGTTGGGGCAATTGGATCTCTCAATTTGAATAAAATAACAATTAACGCGTGGTAAATGTTAACACTGTATTAGAGATCGAAGCTCCCGTATACCACGTACATCCTATATGCGACCGTTGACTACTCTCCGCTATCCGGCTACCAGCTGTACGGATGTATACGTATACATATACACACGTCCACATACGTGCTTTGTATATAGGTAAACGCGTCTCCAATATAAATCAGATTGTATCAAGGCAAGAGCTTCACTTATCCCGTACAACGATCTAACCCGAAGCCTTTAAGCTGTGCAGGTTCTTGGGTAATTATCGGCGATATATCGGCTCTAGAAAATGTCAGCTTTTATACCCATAGGAGACTTACATTTCAACATATGTGTAATCTTCCATTAAACGTTGCGGCGCACACACGTTCAGGTATAGATTTGCTAATTATCATTATCCTTATTGTAGGAGAAATTACGTTCATTATGGAAGGGATGAAGAGTTATGCCCTTGTGGATCCTGTCGCCATTTCCATGGTTACGTATTTTTGATTAGGATTTTTTTTTTTCTAATTTTCTTTACGAAAAAAAGGTCCTCGTATAGCGTGCGAAACATCTGAATTCATTATAATATATGGTAGTTCGTCGAAAAACGGAGACGGGGAACTTTCAAATCTCCTATACTCGGGAAGCTTCTAACACGTGCATCAGTTGTACGATTCCTCCTTTCCTTTTATTCCGACAATTAGATGAATGAGTCGATGAGAAACTAGAAATTGCATTTCTTTTTTATTTTCAAAATTTATGCCTCGCGAACAACACCACGTGTTGCCTATGCTAGAAATGACCCGAGCAAATAGCGAAAACTGATCATTATATACGGAGTGAGAATGTGAAGCTAGAACTTGAACAGATAATTCAACTTTCAAAGGCCAAAGATCTCTTCGCAAATTCAACAGAAAATGCCTCGAAGAATCCAACTGCGTTTGTGCTAGGGAAAATGTTCGATCTCGATTCTTTGAACTTTGAATTAACAATTTGAAACCCTGAGTGATTTCTTTCATCTGGTTTGGTTCTGGTACACCGAATCTGCGAGATTACTTCATTACTTCATTTCAGCACCAAGTTAAATTCAGCTAAAATCGAAAACCAATTCGCTGAAAATGAAGGGGTTGTTTTTTCCATGGACAATACGAGCACACCGCGAGGATCTCATGCGGAGAGGATAAAATATGCCTGAAAGATCGTACTCGCATGTATGATAAATAAAAAGAGAGGCGAAAAAGAAAAAGGAAGAAAAATCGAAACTAGAAGAAACCGAAGGTGGGAGGTAAATTACGGGTTAAATAATAAGAGTATAACGGCTATAAATATCGCTTGGTGAAAAGTAGGACGTGGTTCTCGTGCTGAGTAGTGGATGTTGGGCCTGAGCCAGCTATCGTGATCCGTGGCGCCCGGTCATAGGGCGTGAGAAGGCACCGTTGTGACGTCACCTTGGGGTCCCAACTCGCGCGCGCGCGCTCCGGAGATAATAATTGTAGCCTCGTGTCAGAGGCACCGTGTCATTAAACTACGCGGGATTATAGAATTTAGTGTCCCCGAGAAAATGTCTACTAACTAAAATTATTATCTTCAAGGGGTATACGTATACACGTATTGTTACGCACACTCGTTACATACGTACGAAGAATATTTTATTCATACGTATATATTTATGATGCACACCCCGTTGACAAAAAAAACTTTACCTGCCCCTATCCCGAAAGGGTAGAAAATGTGATGAACTTTCATTCCACAAAATACGCGTGAGGAAAAATGAAACGTCTTCATTATAAAACGTGAGATCACCGATTTCTAAAATTTGTCTTTTAGACTATAAACTGCAGCGTAACGATCCCATTACCAGTTATCGACTCTTTTTCGTTGTGTCATTTTTTTTCGAAAAAATCTCACACGATTTCAGAACAGATTATTCATTCTAGGGTATTGTACGTGTGGTTTGTTCTTATAGACGTTATACGGCCGCGTCTATAGCAATCCCGTATCTACTTAAGTGGCTAAACGAAAGTTTAGATCGTTTTCAAGTCCTAAGTGAATTTCCTCATGGATAGAACTCGCTACTTGCGCTAGCGGGGATTATCTTCAGACTGCGTCTGTACCAAGTGTTTAATTTGTGCGATAAAGCTTTATACTTAATTCAATTAATTCAAAGTCGTCGCCTGTCAAAATTTCAGATTCGGATAATGAATTTAATTAATTTCCTTTCTCAATTATTCGGTATTGAAATTTATAATCAGACAATTTTCAATGGATTTCGCTCGCCAGATTTCGTATAAGAAAGAAACGAAAAAAAAAAAAAAAAAACAATTACAAAACTCCATGTTTGATTCAATCATCTAATTTATCTATACATTTTTAACATAGATGGTAAACAAAAAAAACAAACAAGAAAATTAACGCGTTCTGCCTATCGTAAACATGACGGGCGAATTATTTATTATATATCACGAGATGTCAAAATAATTTAACCGGCCGTAAAATTTAGTTCATTCGAATTTTGAACTGTGTGATACTCATAAATTACGATTATCTTCTCGTTTTTTTTTTTTTTTTTTTTTTTATATTCCGTTTTTTCGGAGAGGTTATCCAAAATCTGCCAAATCAACGGACTTCCATGATTTCAACTCATTAATTAAAATCGCAAAGAACGAGAACAACCGCAGAGCATTTTTCAAAAAATGAAATTTCCATTTGGATAATTTACAGAACGACACCAGATCCCTCTACACTTCACAATCTGTGTATCAATGAGACGCAGATTTGAGGGTACATACGATTTTATCGTGTTCTCGCGTGTATACGTAATCAAAAACAGGCTTATAAATGACTTGATTTTGAATTTCTCTATCCGATTCGAGTAGCCAGAAACATCAATTTCGATAAATAAATTTGTGGCTGCATCCCGTATAACATATGATACCTTCAAGTTTAAATTCCACGTCGCGATATGAACACGGGGAGAAAAAGAAGTGGAATATGAATACCGTCCTATCACGACCCAGAATAGGCCTTCGCTGATGAAATTGTAAGCAGAGTAGATAAAAAAAGAAAAAATTTCAAAACGAATAAATGAGGGGAAAAAAAAGAATAAGCAGCACAACAGAAGCTACTGAATCGCGGTAATTCTGAAATATACGACATTCGGAAAGGAAGAATAAGTAAGGGGAAAAAAAAAAAAAAATTAAATAAGCCGCTGTTGTACATCTGCCAGCATCTCAAGAGCTGCAGGCGTTATATGTATACAGCGACCCCCATAACATTTCTTGTATATCTCAATATAATCTAGCTCCAGTATTTTTTTCTACAAAAGATAGTTCCAAGATTTTTCGAAGAGCGATATATTTATGGGGTTGAAGGTTAAATTCATTCCCCTGTGCAAGTTGCACCTGCTGCTTGGTGCTGCTGGATTTTTTCCTCTCTTCTCTTCTCTTCTCTTCTCTTCTCTTCCCGAGTAGTTGCGTGTGTGTAATAAATTGTCGTACCTTTCGGCATTCCTTTTCCTCTTTTTTCTATTGTGACTTAATGTCGTTCCGCACCCTCACAAAACTTGCACTCGTACCTGATTCCTCTGACCTTATTTGACTCTGATATACGAGGAAAAACTAGGGTTACAATACGCACGTGAAACCGAAATGAGGATAATTGGGTGGACGAGTTTGGAGAGAATTTTTTTTTCTGCCAGGAGTTGAATAACACTAACAAATCTATCGTCTATTATACTCGCGAAGTGTTATAAAGCTCGCTACTTCCATACTAAAGATTCTCAAGACGTTCCGTACGAGTAGGAAGTAATAATCCCTGTAATGAGTAACTAATTAACCCACCGAACGACGACTATAAGCGAAGAAGACGCATTGAAAATGATTGATTTACGGGAATTTCATTTAGCCTTCTGCAATCTCAGTCTGCTCATACGATAGCTATGTACCTACGAGTAAATGTCTACATAGAACGTCTTATATCTACATGTGCAGTACAACGCGACCCACGCACGCAGAAAACGCCTTGCAGCTAACTATCCTTTTATTCCTCTTTCGCTTCGTCGACTTCTTTTCATTACATCCTTTTTGTTCTAGTCTTCTTATGGCCAAATGAGCAAAATATGAACACCGATCGGATTTCCGCGACCCGTCGAGTTGGCGGATGATCTTTCGTTTCCGATTCGTTATTACCTTTCTCCTTGGGCGAATTTTTCCTTTTTTCAAATCAAACTTACTACGGTCGCAAACTTTTGGTTATCCTAGCCGCAGAATAGAAATTATCGTCAACTGGGAGAGGTTCAGAAATTTTTCGGGAACTCCGACCGCAACGGCGGAACGAGCATTCTCGGATGATTGGTCGGTATGAATTATCCAAACATAGAAATCGAGCTGGAAATGAGTGACGATACTTGGCGTTAGATCTTGATCTCGCTGAACAGATCTATCACTTCGCTATTTTGAAAATTGAGGTGTGAATTTTTTGTACCCGTGAGTTAAAATTGCTGGATTATATTCAGCAGCGTCTTTGTGGATCTAAAATATTTTTTTGAGAGAAAAATTTCCACATCCATAGCAAAGACGAAAAAGAAGCCGAGGACAAAGTAAAAAGCTCGCGCATAGGAATCCGAAAATAAAAGGACATAATATAATATAAATCGGAATGAGAATTCAGGTTCGTTGAGATGTTCACAGGGCAGTAAATACAGGGACAAGTCGACTGGCTGACCAGTGTTCGATATATATTTGATAACGCGGTACACGGACCGCTTGGCTGCTGACAAATCGTCCCAAGATTCGCAGCCAGATTGCGAATGGTCGCGCTTGACTTGACCGCGCGGACAGTCCAGACGGAGAAGAAGAAGAAGAAGAAGAAGAAGAAGAAGCAGAAGAAGGAGAAGGAGAAGAACGGAAAAAAAATAAGAAGAACAGCCGCGCTGCTGATGCATGGCAGTAAGAATAACGCCGTTCCACGCGTTTATAGCAATAACGTTAAGCGCGAGACGACGATCTGTTATACCTATAGATTCCAAAAAGGAAATTCAAAAACCCTATTAAAATTTATACGAACACCTGAGTGTGATAGTTTTTTTCTATTCGTATAACATTCAGGTTTAAATTATGTTTCACCTCCGATTCGAATTATTTTATCACACTACTTAGTTAGTCAGATTGATAATAATTAAAAAGCGTCCCGCTGTGCGGATCGACAGGTGTGCAATTTGGATCATGAGAAGAAAGAGAAGAGAATGAATGGAATAGAGTATTCGAGTACAGCCGATGTTATAGCTTCCTCATGAATATTTTCGTTAGATCATGAATGTCATAATGAGAAAAAAAAAGGAAAATAAAAATCATCGGGCATAATTTAAATGGTTTGGATCATCGAGTTAGAAGAAATAGTGAAGATTCAGACCAGCAGGTGGAGACAGCTCTCTATCAGGTTCCGCCGGTCTTTCCACATTTTCTTGGATATTATTTGTAAAATTCAAAGAATTTTCCGATCAAGTAATCTTTGCTTAATGATAATCCATCAATTGCTCCAAGAGTTTCATTTCACCGAAGAGAGAGAAAGAGAGAGGGAGAGAGAGAGAGAGAAAACGATGTTACATGAGAACGAAGAAGAGAAAGAAAGAGAGAATTTGAAAGGTCATAGTTGAGCGTCTTCTTATAATTTTATTTGCGCGGGTGTGAGTTTCCTTTGACCTGAGCCGCTGGAATGGTTTGAGATTATCGGGATATTATCTTTCGCTATCGCGCACGATCTTCAGATCTTTCGATCTAACCATACCTGCACGTGCGATACCGATCCCTGAATATCCTGTTCACGTTTTTAACTCCCTACAATAAGCCTAGAAATAATCGAGACAAGAATATCCGCAACTACATGGAACGTCGAGTACGCCGGTACGGGAAAAGAACAATGAAACGAAAAGAGAAAAAAACTGACCACATGCGGAAAATTCACGCGATGCTCGCAGAGTTATTTTTCTAATTATCATTTCTTTCGTCGTCCTCCTCGCTGTCGTTCGAAATCCAACTTGTTAAACGTTCGAAACATCAACGAATCAGGATATAACGGTATACATTAATATTACAACCTAATTATAACCAAACTGTATCACGATAATCCGTTAGTCGATCGTTTCTCGCATTGCCATCACATATGTAATCTTAGAAAGTTGAAATTTCTTCACTTTTCGTACAAATTTATTAGTCTCAGGTGATCCACACGGTCGCAATCTGCTTTCTCCGATAATAAATAAAAATGAATTAAAATAAACCAAAAAAAAATATGGAAAAAAACGAGGCAACGCGAAATAGAACCGCGATAAAGTCAAAAACTGTATGATCGAAATTGACCCCGCACGCATACCGTACTGTACCGTACATCGTATATCAGCGTTAAATAAAATGGAGAAGTTTGAGAAATAAATTTCATAGGTTATTCAAAGTCACGGTATTTAATTAAGTTAATCACAACGTTTATTAACGATAATTCAATTTCAGTTCAAACCGAATCGATGCCACCAAACGATGATACATTATATGCATATAAATCGCTAATATGATTTTTAGTCAAAATACGTCTCTACAGGGTGTTCAGGGATCCACGTGACTCGAAGATTTTGTTTGAAACAGCATTTCGGTTCGTTAAGACATCCTTTCGTTATGAATTTCACGAATCAAACACCGTGTATTCGTGCGCATAAAGTACTATTTCGATACATCGTCATCCGGAATAACATGTGTATACGGTATATAAATTCTCCTGCATAAGGTATGGCTATATGTACGAACATACCTTCAACTTCAACATATAACAGATACGAGAATTAGCGTACGTGCAGACGGTAGTTTATCACTTCTTTCATTCCTGAATCTTGTTTCCAATCTTACGACTAATTATCATGCGGATAGTGGAAAAAGAAAAAAAAAAAAAATTGAAGAAGAAGTAAAAGAATCTAATAAATATGTGAGAAATTACTTTTTTCTTTCCGATGATACAATTCACGCATTGTTTTAAATGTATAGTGTGTGATAAACGTAACTTTTTGTTCAAGTATATGGTTCATTTTTTAAAACTCCGACACACCTGCACGTTAGACCTCATCGTCAACGATTTCTTCTTTTTTTCTTCTATGACCGGGCGAGAAATTTCATCACATCACTCGAGGCGATCCAAATAGTTGAAAATGTCTCTTTTTCCGATAGGAAAAAAGTCTGTTTTCTTTCTTTCCCTTTTTTCGAAGAGCCTTTCGACAATGCGATGTCGGGTTGCCATGTCGCTCGGTACATCGATTTTCAAACAACATTTGTTTTCAAAATTGAGATTCGCAAAGTTGTAAAAAAAAAAAAGTCGGAGAATATTTTGCAAGAGTGACCCAGATACAACGCGCATGTGATACACGTACGTACGTACATACGTATGGGATTTATGTGCATAAAGTACCGCATGCGTACGTATCCCATATCTTTATATCCCATGCACAGGGTGAAATAGTTCAAGGTTTTATTAGATTGCGTCTAATGAAGACGTGAAGATGCTTAATCAGCGTTAGAGGTACAGATGACTTTCGTACTTCATCATCTGCAATGACTCCCCTACCGTAATTAGCGTAGCGTGCGCATACCAACGCACGCGTGCACGTACGTAGAAGCGAGCTTATACGAATGTGTGTGTAACCCACATGCGAGCGCGAGGTGATACGCGCGTGTACGAGAATCTAACGAGAAAATTCTATCCCTATAATATTGCGTTGAATCTCTGCCTTGCATAGCTTTAGACATCGGGATGTTTGAGATATTAACGACCTTATAATCCGCATTGTAAGATCTGAAGTTTATAAGTGTCTTATACGCGAGCTTATATTCATTTATATAGATATATATAGCAAAATTCCCGCGAATCATTCATTCTCAAACTGCATACTACCTCGTATACCTACATGATACCCACACACGCTCGCGCGGCTAATTGAGTACTTAATTGAGTATTCAGCCTGCAACAGCAACACGAGTTCCTAAAAGAAAAAAAGAAACAAGGGGAAAAGAGGAAAAAACGATCAAAGGAATCCAAATGATAAGCTCGATCTCGCTCTCTCTCTCTCTCTCTCTCTCTCTCTCTCTCTGCTTTTTCTCTTTCCGCCTCGACTCATTTTGATTGATATAAATTTACGATCAATTTGAATTCCGGTCCGTCGAATTTCCATAATTTTTCTTCCCGAAAAATGAGACATAAAAATTCATCATCCGTTGGGATTTTACCAACCGAATCTTTCCTCCGTCGCCTCGATGTCGATTAATTTCTTCATTCGCTCGCGATTATTTTTCCCTTTTTTTTTTCACGTACAATACCTAAACCGCGATGGTGAAAAATGGAAGATGTGCACGTTGTTGCATAACCGTAGCTTTGATACTTGCGATCGTGGTGCGTCTGTGTATGTATAACTCGGTAGTTCATGTCTCGAATTGTAATGAGAATCATGTAAGTACGAAATACTTTCTCTTCGCATCTCCGTATTATCGTATCCATGTATGTATATTATAACCGCGATATGTGCGAACGGGTTGTCACAGTAACTACCGTTGTTAAAATCAGCTTGCAGCCTCTCTCTGTCTTCCTCTCGAGATTTTCTCGCCGCCTTATAAAATTTTTTTCTAAATAATGGTTATACACACAGGTGTACACACGGTCATGTACCACACTTTTACGTATATCTATATATGTACATATTTAGAACCCAAGAATACTTAAGGAGAGAGTTATTAGAATCCGTTAAAGGTTAATTCATTTCAAGATATGAGTAATAAATTATCAGTAACACAAGTATAAATACATACCATATATCTATATATATATATTTGCCGTACGACCCTGTGTATACGACGATCGAACTTTTTTCTTCCTTTTTATCCGAATAAATCTCGTATAAAGGTCGGGATGATTCCTGGATCAATTATTATCAACGCTCCGAGCTGTTCCGGAAAAGAGAAGAGAAGAAGGCAAAAAAGAAAAAAAGAAGAAACGAATAAGTGAAACACCCTCTGACAATTTCCCGAATAAATATTACACGGTATATGGTATATCTTCCCCAGAAATCGTTGTGTAAGGTGTTGTACATAAAGATTGTAGAAATTTGATTCCAGTTTCGATAAGGGCCGAAGAGAAGGATAAGAAGAAACGAAACGGGAGAAGGAGGAAAGAAATGTTCATCCGGAGAAATTCAACTCCTTCTTTTTAATTTGGACCAGCTATGACAACACGCACGTATGTTGTACGTACACGGACGCACCGGGTTGGCGCCAGTCGTTTGGTGGTGGAAAAAACTAAAAATAAAAAAAAAAGAGCCCATGAAATCGAGAAAAAGAGAAAAAATTAGAAAAAAAAAAACAAAACCCCACACATTTTTGAAATAATTAAAATATTTAAAGTCTAGCTGGCTAGTTGTTGTTTGTTGTTATATAACAACGATTTCGTAGAGACGACGTCTAGACGCGTATATATACACGGGGCATAAACAATAGCTTGGAATGTCACCAGATCCTATCTTGAGGACTTTTATATACCGGCCACACGAGTATAATATACACATGTACGCGTATTCGACTATACGTATAAAAACAAGTGAGCAAGTAGGGATCGGGTCAGTCCTCTCTTTTTTCCTCTACTCTGATCCCTACACACGTCATAAGTAAACTAATCCGACATCAAGAAGTTAAGTTTATTTGGTCAGATAGAGACACTTTAGTGGGGTAATATGATACTTTGACTCTAATGATGGCCATAGGCAGGTACGATGCACCGAAAAAACCGAAAAAAAAAAAATAAATAATTTACACATCCATTTAATTCGTTTATGTAAATTTATACGTGTCGCGAGAATTAAATTTCGAACAATGCCCCGTTTGTCTTTCTCTTTTCTTTTTTTTTTTTTGTCAAGGTGGGGAGAAAAAATGAAATTCTCATTTCGAAATTGTATAGATTGTCACGATTTAAGGAAAAACTAGTATCGGCGATCTGTTAGTTTCTTGTGATATCGAAAGCACGACGCACGAGCGATTTCATACCGCATGGATATACCTAGAAATATTCATTTCACACAGGCAGCTAACAAACGTTAGAAAAGCACCATCCATTTATCATGATATCATTGAAGAAAGGTAGATTCATTTATATTTATGAATTTCACATTTATCATTATGCGCGCTCACGAGCTTTTACGTACAAACCGATATATGTATGTAATATACAAAATACATATACGCGCGAATATTACATTACGCATATCTTGCCGTATCAATTTATCCTCACGTTTATTGAATTAGAATTTTTTTTTACCGAAGGGTTGAGAGAAAAAAAAAATGAAAAGATGAAGAAATCGTCGGAGTAAAATGAATAATCCAATTATTATTCTTGGTGAAAGAAAAGATGGAGATATACTAAATTGTACGAACAATGCCGAATACATAATACACCTATAGTGCAACGGATCGGGTATGTATATTACACGGATGACCATATAGGTAAGAGTTCGATGTGAAGAGTATACTGCAACACCTGTCAATGGTAATAATTCAAGCGCTTCATTGACCCGAAGGATCAATTGGTAACCAGTGTTTCTCATTTTAACTAAATCCGTAATAAGGTGAAGGTATTTTAATGATAACGGAACATCTTCTACTATACATATTTGGAAATATTGACGATCACTGTAACGTTTTTAAGGATACGGGGTTGATGAGAGACGCTGATTGGCTTGAAATGCCCATCGGTAAAAACGACGACGTGACGTTCATCAATTTTTTTTTTTTTTTTAACTTTATACCTTCGGGATTCCTTATTTGCATACAATTACTCGCGATATCTCCAATACCTATTCTTATTTTTTTCATTTATTTGATCTCCAAAATTCATAATCGAGATACCGATAGGATCACATAGTTCCTTAGGATTAATCAGGTCGGATCACGATTCGCGCTGGACGAAAAATGAAAGCAGGTGTACGATGAAAAAATTTGCAACGTAACCATGTATTTCTTTCTTAATTTTATTCCATTTCAGTTGCTCTTTTTTCTTCAACTCTTTTTACCTTCTCGACAACCGATCGCAGAACAGACTTCTGATATTCGATCGACGAACATCGCGAGTGATATTTTATCGTGTACGTACATAGGTGTATATAGGAACGCTCGAGCTATTATACAAATACGATTATCATACGACATATCACCCTGTCTTAGCGATGTACCGTACATTATTATTTTCATTGCTATTATTATTATCGTTATTGCTATCATATTATAACGTGATCGTTGCCCACAAGATCGTCAATCAAAATCTTATAATTTCTCGCAATGAAATGATACATACCGACGTATAAACATCGTATCATCACGTGTATACCTCAGGCAGCATCCTCAGCTTCTCTGCAGATCGGAAAAATAGAAGAAAAATATCTCCGGGGTCGTTTCTGCTCATTGATCCGCTGCGTAAGTTTTGCTCTTTCTTATTTTATTGATGTGCAAAAATACGGTGTCTGTATGTTCGCCGTACCGCGTACCTGAATTCATTGCGCTTATGTAGTTATGTGAGAATGAAATGAGAAAAAATGGGCGAAAAAAAGAATCGAAGATGACTGACAAAAAGTTAAAAGAATGGGATGAGATTTGAATGAAAAAAAAAAAAGAGAAGAAAAAAGACCGACTGAAAATGAGGATGATGATAATAATACTGATGCATGCGCTTCTGAAATGATCAAAGTTGTCCAAAGTCGTAAAATATTGTGTATATAGGTATAACGTCCATAATGCGTATTATAAAGTTGTAACGTTCTATCCACAATTTCTCGCGTTTCTTGGCTTATTATATAGCAGAGTTTGACCCAGCATCGTGCTTCGCCACTTTCAGAAGAATTGTAAAATTGTAAGTCCAAGGAAAGCAGCAACACCAACGGCATCCAACAGCTAGGTTATAGGCTCTTTTATAGAAAGACGCGAGCAAGTCGCTGAGCTAGCTGTACGTCGTAAAGATAAGATTATATTATTCATATATATTGATGAGACCGAGTTTACAGGCTCTTGCCGCAAACAACACGTCTATTTATAGTAACTGAAATAAATTTCACAAAAAAAAAAATAAAAAAACAAATCCTGAAACAGCGGAAAAACCGTTCGACATTTAAAAGGAAATCGTCAATTTCACCGAACATATCGCACGACGGTCGACGATTGAAATAGAAAAATCTTCGGAAGGAGAAAAATTCAGTCAAACGATACGTGGTAACGTACGTAATGAATCACGATGAACAAATGCGATGAGAATCCATACGGAGTAACGCATGGAACAAAATGCGAAAGAAAAGAAGAAGGAGCCAAGGTATACATATACATATACATGTAGGAATGAGGGAAAAATAACGGTTTAGAAAATGGGACAGAAACGTGATACTCTCAATAAACATACTGAAACCATAGTGCACTTATATCGTACAGGTATGTACGTATGGGTGTACGTACGTACGTATGTATGTATGTAATAGAGAGAGAGTGGAAAATAAAATAAAATAAAATAATTGATCAGTTTAACCGTAAACATGGGAAGGGACGCAAATGAGTCGTTAAAAACCTCCAGTTTGTCTCCCGCTGCGTGACTCTTTTCAGAACGATAGTCTTGAATTCTTAGCTCCGCGCGTTTTATATTAAATGGTTAACCCGCGGCTAATATTACGTACACGTATACACATATGGTACGTATTAATATATATTCATACGCGCACGAATATGTATTTTTTCCCCGAGTCATCGGCTCTATTACAAGGGGGTTTTAACGCGAATTAACTAACGTAAAAAAATACGTCGGAATGGTATCGGTGATTTTTTTGGACGAAAAAAATCATCAGCCGTTACGGATATCGGTTATGGTATTATATATACCGTAATAAACGCTGCGGGTTTAGATATCGAGGATGGCGACGAGCTTTTCTGCGCAACGTTGTATGTAACCTACGAAGAACCTCGATCGGTATACAGCTCTATAGGTATATATATATGCCTGCAATTACGTTATTAATAGAGATATTATCCCCTTCGTCGATTCGCCGGGGATTGATTCACCGGCAATCCATCGTCGACCGGAGCGGCGCGTACCTACGTATCCACTTGCTCGGAATATATCCCTATACATACGTACGTATAAATGCAGTTGAAAGTTACGTATTAGGTGCATATAGACATAAATATTCCGCAGCAGCGTGCAGAAGCGGCGGTAGCGATGTGTGGTGTGAAAATCAATCTCTTTCCCTACACCGCTGCAAGATTGCATACCCACACGTGCACGGGTGTTCGGATATACGTGCACGTATTATCCACCGCGCGCAAATTATTCGCACTAGGATTATCTGCCTGTAGATGCGCGTATGTAGCACCGAAATAATTATTTGCCTACGCGTTCGTGTAACGAGATGAGAGAATGGCGAAGGTATTGCGAATTCCGTAACAAATGGCGAAATTCCGGAGTAACTTCGGAGTTTTCGGTGTAACTTCGTTAAATTTTATTCCGACTACCGTGACGTCATTTTTAATTCCGCGCTGCGGAAAATTATCCGTTTCGATAACGCCGTTCGTTTCCATCGGCTTCGATTCTTGTTCTCTTCGGTAAGGAGATATAAAAATACACGTAACCCCGACGCAGTTCGACGTAATCGTGGAGTTTCTTATCGTTGCGCGTCGTCGGCGGCGGTGGCGGCGAAGCGGCGCGCGAGAACGCACCGACTTCGCCTATTATGAGGGTATTTCACGCCGTGTCACGTTTATGCGGTCCACGTGACTTTACCTTACTTTCCGTGACACTCGGAGTCTCAGGTCAGAGTGCGCGTAATTGACTCGCAGAAATGTTACCGCAATTACTTTTATTGTTTATACGTATACACGTATACGTACGTACATGTACGCAACGTGTACGCAAGTTACGCATGCCACCGATGAAGAATCGGTGGATGGGATTTTTAGGGGGTTACTAAAAACTCTTTTTAATTTCGCAGGGGCGATATATTTGGTGCGTTTTTTCGATTGGATTCGATCGCCAAAGGCGCTCCGCCACCGATCCGTTGCAATTATCATATCATATACGTGCGTGCGTTTGTTAGAAAAAAAAAAACAAGAAAAAAAAAAAGGAGAAGAGAATATTGCAATCATCCTTGATACCAAGGTAGACACGACGACGAGACGTGATGCAGAAAAGACATCCTCATCGTTGATAAACTGGATGACATTGCAGCTCTCGTGGTAGGACGATCGGCGCACAGAGGTTACAGCGATTGATTTTTATTTTATCATTTATTTTATTCCATCGGATTTTTGTTTTTTCTTTCAAATAATCCTTGAGTTGCGAAGTTAATCACCGATCACGATCATCGTCGCCGTCGTCATCGTCGTGGTCGTCCGTGGAATTGCGTCTAAAGTAAAATATCTCGTCTGAAGGTGGACGATAAGGACAGACGAGAGGAGATTCAAAATTTCGTTCATCGTATATAGGTGTACAGGGAAGCATGACTCGTTGAGAAAGAATCATTGTCGTCAATCAGTCTGGATACTTTTTTACAAATACATATTTGTTTTCTTCGACTTCTTCTTCTTCTGTTTTGTTTTTTTTTTTTTTTTTTTTTTTCATAGTTGTACGTTATTTTTCGATTTCCCGTAAAAGTGCTTATTCATGTACCTCATTTATATCGTTTACGGTTTACTGCAGTTTGTCGTCCGCTTCCTAGACACGTGACAACAGTCGCTGCACCCATGTCAGCTCTTTACTAGACGCGTCGCGGTTAACAAACGGTAATAAAACATTTCGACGAAATATATTATTTAAAATCCACCGTAATCCAAGCGTCCATCTCGAGAGTGGAGATAACGAAACGGAATTCTTCTCACAATGAAACAAAAAAGAAATACTCCGAATCACCATATTCTCCCTCTCGAGACGCTCGTGCACAAAACTAAATTCATCACCCCACCAATAATGATCTCATTCGACGCAAAGAAACATGCTCGATTGAAAAGAACGGAATTCTCAATCGCTAGACTCCGTTGAAATTCGATAAAATGCCAAGGGCTACTTTTTCACGGGAAATCGACGAATCCGAGAATCGATATCAATAAATTTCCCCAACAAACCACCTCGACGAAGAATAACTATAAATTCGGTTACCTCCGATGCGAAAACAAAAAGAGAGAAAAGAAAAAAGGAATATACCGGTAAAAGCTCCTTAATAAAAAAGTTTATCAAAGCGTTTATTATTCCCGTCGTATTAAGATACTGTACGCAGTGTATACGCTCGGATCACGATAATCGTTTGCTCTTTAATTCTTTTCCTCAAAGAGTTTCCGTTAAGAATACCGTGGCCGGACGGTGCACCTACACTAAAACCGTATACGTTTCGTTTCAACCCTCCCGCTGTGATCATTTGGTGACACGGACGCCATGTTTTCATTTTATTTATTCAACCGTAGTTTCGTATCACCGTATATGTACCGCCGCGCACACACGCACACGTACACGCGGCATCTCAATAGGTGTAGTACATTATATGTATATAAGTATATGCGCCGAATGTATGTAAAGACGCGTACGTATACCTATGCATTCATATACCATAATAAGAGGACGGGAGGCGCTGGGGCTTGAGAGGCTGCACAACGACCCCCGCCGAGATCCGTCCAGCTCTTCTGGGCGCGGATTAATGGGCAAGTCTTTAATTGCCGCAATGAATGAGGATGCTTGACAGTCGCTTAAAGGAGTTATGGATTCGAATCCGCCACCACCGTCTAACCAGCCCCTTATACTGAATCTACTTGTTAAACGTACTTTCATCTTCACGGCTCTGAATATATCCACGATACGCGCTACGCAACGCCAGGTGCAACTCGCTTGCGTACCTATACACATGGTATACATATATGTATACCTGTGCACGGGTTGGGATGGGGCACTAAATATTCATTTTCATATTTTTTTATTTCAGCTACTTTTCTAAATCATAGATTTGAAAATTCCAGGCTCACGTGTATTCGAACAAGCATATAATGGTGGGTACCCCCGATCCGTATCGTGCACCACTTTAAAAACTCGGGACTCGACCCGGAGCCGCGCGACGCGTCTGAATATATTACAAGTAATCACGGTCGTCAATCTTTCCTTAAAATTCTTTTGTGCTTCGATATAAAAACAAAGGATATTTATAACATTGTTACAACAATATGAGTCCGATCACTGTAAACGCTTTTTACACGCCTTTCTTTTTTACCTATAGTATATATATACACACATCCCTCGGGTTAATTGTTTTCGATCGATTCAAACAGTCGATCGATGCGATACAGTGATTAGATCCGCCCATGGATCATATAAGAAATGATCAAAAGAACCGCACTGCACTGTCTTAATTTGATGTCCGCGACTAAACGGTCCCATACAATTTCACCCCGGTACTACCATACGTCCGAGAGCGTGAGGTGAGCGAAACAAAAATGCTCGAAGAAAAAAAAAAAAGAAAAAAAATTTTTAGTCAAAACTCATCAAGCTTCGTGACTCCGTTCCACGACAGCCCCGTCTCACTCCTCGCATCGATGATGATAAGGTCGCGATCGATATTCCGCCGACGAACGCACTGTGGGGTGGTGATGGAAAAAAAAAAAAAAAAGACAGAAATGAGGATATCGTTGGATCGAGGATAAAATTATTCTCGAATCGTGATCGACGGAGGCGTCGGAGCGGATGGAGAGAAAAAAGCGAGCGGGTATTCCTTCGATTTTCGAAAGAGCAAGAGACTTCGTCGGTACGACGAATTCACGCGAGATAGGATGATGCAGAAATATCATCATCATTCAACGGCGGCAGCTGGTTCATCGTACAAATGCGCCGCGAGTGTACACGTATGCCGATGGTATATAGCCGGGTGTATAAAAAATGTGAAGAAGAATAATAAAAAGGAAGAGAAGTCGGTGTGTGATTTCGTCCAGCAATGGGTCAGGGCATCAGGTGCGGCTGACCCTGAGGTCTGGACGTGAGACTTGAGAGAGCCGATGCGATGGGACCGCGCGCGTTCGTTGATGATGTATGCTTACGTCTTGTGAAATTCTGGTATTGCCTGTCAAGTCAACCTGTACCTAGCTACGTACGTACCTACGTTACAACGGCCACGCCGCGCGTCGCTGCCGCGTTTATACGCCTCGCCTCATGAATCTAATCAGCCTCAAAAAACCATATAATACACCACAGTATATTAGCCACAGTGTATCATATATTGCCGTGGATGGAAAGCTTTTTCCATATATGCAATGAAAACCGATTCATCAGATTTCGTTTCTTTCCTTTCCTTTTCTCTCATCGTCGTACTTTTTCTGATCGAATCTTTGACCACGGAATGGGGTCCGTCCGAAATGGTATGTCGTTTTTGGCGAGGGATCCGAGTCAGCGAGCGATCTTTGACCTATGCGCTATTATATACGTGTGAAATGTATATTGCACGTTACAAAGTCTATACGGTACAAGATGTACCGCGAGTGGAGAATTTCATAATTATAACATTGTGAGATTGATCATTTTATCCCACAATAAATTCAGTTCGCGTTTCGATACGATTTGTCAGCCGTATAATTATTATGCGTAAGAATATTGAATAAAACGAGCCGCGCGTTAGAATCGAGAATAGGTACGTAATGATTATAATGATGTAGTAACAATAATTATAATACTGATTACATTTATTGATATCAGATATTTTCTACGCCTCAGGGATCGTCGGATTTCTTTTTTGCAAATCTACGAATTCGAAATGTACGGGTGAACATCGATTTTCGTATCGCGTCGTTCGCTGCCGATATCAGACGATTTTTGAAAATTTGAAAGCATTCGTTTTCCCCCACGATCGTCGATCTGCAGTCATCTTTGTTCGTCAATTTGTCGTCCGATCCAACTACAAAATCCCTCCCGCACTGTTGTAATCATCAGCGACCGCTGTATGGTCGCTCTAATAGCTGCTGCTGTTTTACATTCAACCGAGTTTTAATTCATTCAAAATGGTGTCTCGCTTCAGATGTGTACGTACACGCATGCAGCAAAAGCCTGACATCACGCGATGACGTCAATTATGATCTTTTACCGGAGTTCTAATTGTTTACGGTCCCTCCGCAAATTATATCCGTATCCTAATGCCTATACTGTGACATCCTTTATTATAATTATATAGCTCATTTCATTTAATCTCATTTCATGTAACAAAAACTATCCATACACTACGTATGTGGTGTAAAGGGTGGCCGAAGGGAAACCGGCCAGTTGTGAAATGTAAATAACAGCTGAACGAATCTTATCATACGAAGCTTTTATTTCAATTCCGAAAGCTCAAAAAACTTCGGGGTCAACAGAATTGCCAGAAAGTCCTGGTGAGGAACAGAACAGGCCATGTATCATGTGAGGAACATTTGACACAGTTTGCGAGTTCCGTGAACATGGCAAAGCCACTTTTCCAACTTCTAAATTTTTGAAAAAAAAAAAAAGATATGGAATGGTAACAATCGTACGAGTCTAGAACGTACTTGATTTGAAATTAGGATCATTGCATCCTTCGTTATTCCTTATTGGACCTGAATGAAAAGTTTAATGTTTCATTACCATGGAAAATTATGCGTCTCATGAGTATGAATATACATTCAAGTACGTAGACTGTAATATGCAGATTTCGCACAGAGGACCATGTATGTATAATTAAAGATATGACACAGCGCATGCTGTGGAACGTGAAAATCTTGATCCATAAGTAAATTGTACCTTATGTTGGAATAAAGACCAAACGCTATTACATCTTTGAGGTCGGTACACATACATGTATGAGCTATGTAACGTACTACAGCAATTATATACGTATACTATAATGATGGACATCTTCAAACTGTCACGGAGAACAAACCGCTACTTTTTTCCCATTTCCCCGGTTCACTGAATTTTTTTTTTCTCTCAAAAATCGGAACAACGTTTTCTCTGAAATCGTTGATTTGTTTCGAAAAATTCCTCAGCCTTTTTCTGACGACGGAGCATCGATTTGTTCCAAGCAACGATGATATCCCGAACTCGGACTGCCGGATCAGCTATCGGATTATTTTTACGATTCGATAATTGCGATATAATTTTTTCTATAGTTTACAACTAGTAGCTGACACAGGATTCAGTAGATATAGGAATCTAAGGGATAGAATCGTGTATGGAACATGCATCTTTGCCTTACGGACACAAACTAATACGCCCTCTCTGTCCGGCACGCGCTCTCTCGTACAAGCCGTGACCTTCGACTCCAAGTAACCCCTGCAACGAACCAACCAAGTATAGGAAGAGGAGAACCAAGCTGACCACATCGCCCAGCGACGGAACCGCGCGTGCTGCAGAGACCAACGTTGCTGTATTGGATATACATACCATCGCATACATAAATACCATATACTCGATACACATGCTGTATACATATGTATAAAATAGAAACAGGAAGTGAACGCACCATTCAACGATGACGATCCCTGGGGATTCGGAAAAATCAGAGAATTCCCCATTTTTTGTTCATCGTAATAGCAGGTGTACCGTATATTTCAAATTTTACAAGCTGCGAAACGTACTCGATATGTACGCTGGGGTGTTTCATCTACATGCGTTTTTTCAGCTTCATTAATTATACGAGATGATGAGGAATCGGTTTTTCTGAATAGCATATATATATATATAAGATTTGGGTATACTTTATACGCATAACATAATACCTAGGTATGTGAAGAATGCGTTTGCGTTGGCTTAATAATTTAGGTACGGCGCCACCTGTCACCTCATCTCGGAGAGAGGACACCGTGGGACGTCTGTCCTTTGAGATAAAAAGAAGAGAGGAAAAAGAATTCAAAAGAAAGAAGAAACAATTAATAGGAAAAGAAGAAGCTCCGTTCTTTGAATTCTCTCCTGTGCATACGATTGTCTAGCCCAGTAAGTTTCTTAGTTTTTTTTTTTTTTTTTTTTTCATCTTTCATCTCATTGTCTTAGTTATACCTGTACGATATACTATATCTATACAGGTAGATTGTCGTAAACATCCAAATGTTTTGGACCTCGTAAACGTCTTAAGCGTAAGGTAAGAGATATATCCCAGTAGGGGGTTGGTACTACGATTCGAAAAATTTATTTAATTTTATATCGGTGTCTTTTTATTTCAAACTTTTCTTCAACTATGTATACGTAGATACATACGTACCTATGTATACGTACCATGAAATGATAATATTATAAGGACATTTGTCGGTTCATTTTATCCAGATCATTTCGAATCTGTTTTGTACTCTATACCCATGCCTCACCGAAAACTCGAAAACTCTGTAATTCGGTTTCCGTTTGTTCCAAATGTCAGAATGGTAAGATGTGTCAAAAAAAGAACAAGGATAACCGAAGCCAAAAGAAAAAAGGGAAGATAATCTGATGAAAAACACACCGTGGTTTTGAATGTGTAGTAAAACGAGAAGAATAAAAAATCGGAGATAAATATTTCTTCGTTCGATGATCTGCCAATAATTAACAACTATGATAATTTCCACCAACAAATTAACGAATTGATTATTATAGTTTAATAATTTGTTCGGCACGCGTTCAAAATATAAGTTTCAGCTGACCAAACGAGCCGTAAACGATAAATAATTTATTCACCAATATTTATACATTTACATTAAACGGAACACTTCGTTGTTTATTCCGTTAATTATAATACTAGGAGTAATAATTATTAACTTACAGCTAATACGATACGTCCAATATAATTTCGATGATCATGGTCTTTTTATCTCCAACTATTACACAACTGCAATTGGTAAAAATTAGAAACAAAAAAGAAAAAAATCAGGTGGGTCAAAAATTTGTAGTAGACAAATTACATCGAATGTCAACGCATTCCTCAAAAGTACCTTATATTTTCCACACGTATTTTGTACTTCGCTTTTTCTTATGAGAAAAAAAAGGAACTAGTTCGAATGAAATTGAAAAACTGCGCGCTCGTGTACCGGGTGATCTTGCGAGTATAATTTTTCTCGGAAATAATCCCGGTCGATGTCGCGGTGAGAAGGTGCGGTATATCGTTGATAAAGGTACGGGCAGTACGAGTTTGATTGATCTCTGCCCTTCGGGGTAAGACTAAGAGCTGGGCGAGTTAAGTTGAATTGAGTTGGTTATAATATACCGAAGCTGCACCAGCTCGTTAAAAGCACGGCGCACGCGACCGGACGTAAAACGTGAACATGGCTATACATACTTACGTAGGTATACGTGTACACACGTAAACACGGTGCTACGTACAGACGCAAATTAATGAACAAATACAATAAATACGTGGCGATAATTGGACCATCAAGTCCTCGAGCCCTCTCATACCGACTCGTACGGAATTAATGGGCGAAAACGCGCAACGTTCTTGCCCGTTCCCTGCGGGTGACAATTTTCGTTTGTTGCTCTTCGAATTCTCTGTCATTTTTTTATTTTTTATTTTTCAAGTTTGCCACAAAAAGTGTTTACTCGGAAAATTGACGAGGTCTTTCTCAATCGACACGTGTTCGTAATTTGTTGCGACAAAAACAAATTTTTAACGTCTATAAAGAAGCGAAAAAAAAAAAAAAAAAAACAGAATCGAATAAAATGAATTAACGTCGGTCGTGAAATAAATTAACGTAGATCGTGTGAATTCGTGTACTATGTGTATACAAGTATATATATATTCGGAGGAAAAAGATGAAATGGAAAAAAAAGTATATAAAAGCTGTTTTGCTACACGTATGTACGTATGAGATATAAAATGCGTTGCATCGTCTGCCCTGTAAGCACATCGGTTCACTTTACACCTTATATGTTGTACACTCGGAGTTTTTTTTTTTCTTTCTTTTAGTTATTTTTTAACTCATTTTAATTTTTTTTTTTGGTCCGTACGTGCGCATTGCACATGTAGGTAGATACGCGCGGGTATACAACATATATTTATTCAAAAATCTTGGATCCTTTATGGCAGAAAATTAGCGAGAGGGCCTTGTGAATGTCGTAGCCACTTAGAACGGTCGGGGATGCATTGAAGAAAATGTTTTTTTTGATTCTACAACGCGACACGCCTTCCTTTATAGACTTCCTTAGCCTTCCTTAGCGCTCCTTAACACGTTCGACCTCTTTAGAGAGAAGGTCGGTATGTGCGGTTTACATATTGTATATATATATATACATAGTCGCATATACCTATGTACGTACCGAGAGTGTACATAGGTACTCAAACTATATGGATATAGATATACAATACGAGGTGGGTACCAAGAGTCAACAGGAAATCTTAATTAATGTGAAACTCAGCTCCAACTTCGTTTCGTTTCGTTTCGTTATATGTTTGCCCAATGCGCACTGCATATACCCGCACTCCTCTTCATTTTTCCAATTCGATGTGGGCTTTTCTGTTTATTTATTTATTTTTTCTTTTTCATACATCTCTCTCTTCCTCAAAATTCCATCATGCCATAAACACTCGTCATGCGAAAAATCACTCGAACATTAACTCACGTATATGCACTTGACCTCGAGATGACATACGCGAATGAAATGTATTCCAAATTTATGCACGCTAACCTCGTTTTGCACACATGACATACGGGGGAGGGGGCAAGTAAATTTGCCTGGTTATACGAAAATCAAGAATTTTGCAAGACTTTATTCCGATCGTCGGTTTGACGCGGCAGGAGCTTCACAATTGGAAGAGATAACGTCATTTCCGATCTCCGATCGCGATGAAAATTATCCCGTTTGTGATTTCCGTTCCCCCAGTTACTCCCCCCGGAACATTATCTATTCATACACACCCGTTACGTGGGAGTATATTACGAGGATAAATAAAACCGAAAGCGAGTAAAAGCTGTGAGCCTGACGTGCGCGAACGGATCTCCGAGTCGAGGAAATTTTTAATACTTCCACTTGGAAAGTTCTGAGATTTTCTTAGCGGTGTATGGAAAATATACGATCGACTATCGTGCCTATATTTTGGATTCAACTCGTTTCCGTTCGTATTTCTGATCGCGTTGTCCCGTCCGTGTTCTCGAATTTTGAAAGAAGAGAAGAAGAAATATGTACGGGAGGGCATTTATTACGTACCCCATGGCGATAATGGACGACCCACGACTAATCCGCACCCAATATGCCATATAAAAAATGAGAAAAAAAAAACAAAAAATTATCAAATAGCAGCGCAGTGTACGGACAATCTTGTGTAAAGAGCGAGATGAAGAGAAAAAATGGTAAAATTGAGCATCGTAACGGGTTATTTCCTGTACCGCATCGAGAACAGAAATACAATAAATTTTCGAGCGTTAAGGAAACTTCGAATTTTCATATTCACCGTGATTAGTGGTCGAGAATTTTATACCGTGTAATTAACCGGCTAACTAACGATCATTGAAATACTCCAAATATGGAATATCCGAGGGTCTTTGGAAACGATCGGCGTTGTGCAGTTCGGTCTGATGAAAAACGAAACAATGAGGAGACTCAAATACATAACGAATACGAGGAAGTGATCCGATCATCGGAGAAGCAAAAATCGAAGCCAAGAGCAAAAGGAATAAAGATATTGGAATCGGCAGTTCTTCCGTTTGTCCAACTCCGGGTAGAGGTTGCGTGTACATCGAAAGGTTGAACAGGGTTGAAGTTCAAAGCGTTGTATAGAAGCCGGACGGTCAGCTGTTTTATAAGATTGTTCATGAGGATGATCACGAGGGCTGGTCGGTTATCCAGTCTCAACGTCGGTGGTCCGTTCCTTAATGCCTCAGTTTCTATGCAAACTGTCGGAGCGCCTTCATACTTTACGCATAACCGTGTATTAACATGGGAATGGTCAATGAGAACGCGCGGGTCCGATAAAAGAGGTCCTCTCATATCCCATTCGACGACGCCTAGCGCGTGATAATCATAAAAACTAAGGGTACGATATGCCTTACAACCAGTGCAGTGCGGTACCGTCTGCTGTAATCGTGTCACGAAGATGGGTCTGATTTTTTTTCATTCTTCTTCTCTCCTCTCCCCCTCCCCCTCCCTTTCTCTCTCTCTCTACATTCGGTACAGGATCACCGCAATCGTCGCGACGGTCGACGGGGAATAAGATCTAGAACGTGAAAACGAAATTGCGGTCCGAAAGAAAAAAAAAAAAAAAAAGAAGAAAAAAATCGATCGAATTAAACTGTACCCGAAGAGGTATGTGGTGCACTTGTAATTGATCGACGAATCGTCACGTGACCTGTGCAGCCATCGCGGTATTCCATTACGTATACATTAGTCGGAGATATTGCATGGGACACATAGCGATTCTTTTATCCGTTTAAATACCTACTTATTAACGGCTCGTAGTTGGCACCGTGGCATAGGGGGACCATATATTATAAAGTGAATGTTTGGTATGGTAATTAGACGTCGGAGCGAGTGGAATCGTTATACTGCGGCAGTAAGAGCAACGTAAGCGTGAGCTTAAGGTGCCTGCAGAGCTCAATGCCTCGAAGTTCCTAAATCACGAGTATACGTTTACATGGAAGTACGACGGGATGTGCAGATGGAACTGAATGAACGTCCCTCGCGTAATTTGTTGTACTGTAATATGAAAAATTGTTGAACTCGCTTCGTAAGATTGACCCGCGCGAAATGATCGGTCTGTAAGAAAAAAAACTAACCACCGCCAACCAGCCCAGAACCGAAAGAGATTTTCCCTCTGCTATTTGATTCAGAATTTGAAATAGTTTTCGTAAAATTGTTCTATTTGGTGTTTCGGCCGTCGAACTTTCGACGACGTTGGAAATACCGCAAATATTTTTCCGACGTTCAGAAACGAAGACGCAGGAATATCTTTTGGCATTTCGATTTTTTCCACAACCGATTCAATGGTATAAGAATATTCACACACCTTGCCGTACGAATCGATGGTCACGTACCGTAGGTACTTTGTCTCGGTCTCTACGTGACCAAAGAATTGATCCAAAGCGTGATCGTATCTTACGGAGAATATGGAACTCACCGAACGACATTAGGATGATATACAACTGTGCCATGAGCCGAGACGCTCTTCGGGTTGATCCCACCCGCCTTTCGGTCGCGCCTACTATCGCCACCAATAACAGGTCATTTTCTACTATTATACGAGGGGATTATCAATTCATGCTCCTTTTTAGTATACCTCGACGCGGCGTGGTACGAGATAACGGAATTACGCGGCTCTCGTCAGCATTTCGTCCGACGCGGCTTCGATCTCTGCTACGAGAGGAGAGAAAAAAAAAAAAAATGAAAAAATGAAAAAAGAAAAAAAACCGGACGGAGAGAAAAACGAGAGAAGGAGAATAGAAGGAGGCTCCGCGCGGTACCTCTTCTTGTTCCGATGAAATTTTCCGTACAGTTCGACGAAGGGTGGGAAGGTGTAACGAGGTATCATCGTACGATAATTTGAGTCAGTCAGCTAGACGGTGATAGGCGGCAGCGAACTACGAACCTGTTCAAGGCGTTGCGTCGAGCAATCATCATGCTAACTGCTGTAATATTCTTGCGATCGTACCGTGACGCGATCGTTATAATATAAAGTACGTGGTCGTCGTTTGTCCGACTGACAATCGGTCTCCGCAGTTCAGAAACTCATGTGTACCGATTATATCCCTATCCCGGGCTCGGATCACGTAGAATTATAAATTGGAAGATATAAAATATGAAAGAAAACGAATACGCTCGTACACAAACGCACGTATACACGGAGATACGTGGGTAAAGGTGGAGAATGTTATTTGAAAAAATCGCACCGTTACTTCGAAAGTATACGGTGGACAAAAATTTCACTTTTTTACTATAATTTTATACATAACATGTACCTTATATGCAAGTTATACGGTTATGCGTGTACCGATGCGGTGTGAGGTGTAGGGAGGGTCATCACGGATAAATATTAGTCAAGATTAGACGTTAGATTACGACGTTGTGTAGTAATTATATTTTGACAAGGATCATCTGGATATTAATCGAATCTCATTTCTCGAAACTAGGATTACGATTTGTCTGTATTACACTCTTTGGCCGCAAGTTTATACCGCGGTAATGTGTACATACGTACGTGTGTACGTAGCGAGAAGAAAGAAAAATAAAAGAACAAGGAAAATAAGAAAAAGAAGAAGAAAAAGACGAAGTCGTTGTAACCGAGAATTTCACAACCATGAAATCGTACGCTTCAACAGAATATTTTAAACTTCGTTCATACTTAAAACGCAGCAACGCTTGGCATTATGAAAAATAGTCTCGTTAGCAGTCCGACTCGAAATTGATCAGCCTATCCCTGCTTTTGACATAAAATCCTTCGTCGAATTTAATACCGAAGCGTTAAATAACAGTAGAGAAAAAAATAAATAAATAAATAAAAATAAGTGAAAATAAAAAGTACATTCGTACTCTCACCCACCTTTCCAGAATTGTTCCGAACGAAATCTCGTCGATCTTCATCGTCAAAACTTTCGTCTGAAACAATCGAGAGGCAAAAATGTGTGACGAAAAAAAATTCCAACGAATAAATCAAAAAGCCGACGCTTTTTAAATTAGCGAACGAAAAGGAGATCTGCACCGTGAGGTGTGCACGGAGAACTTGGTCTGAATACGGCTTGTGTACTTCAAGGTCAAAGGTGAACGCTACAAAGGATAAGGGTTAAAGCACAAAGGGTCCGACTGAACTGATCTGTCCGTTAAAATATTATAGATTAAAATATATAAAGAAACCCCACATAGCTATCTCCGTACACCGCGTTATAAATTAGTCCCAGGTCGTAAAATGAATGGTCTTTATTTACCTGAGTAAAAGACGCGTAAAGAACAGTTGGACAGTAAATTCCCAGCATAATATAATACGTGCTATTTATGTACACATGCATATACACGTGTATCTGGTTCAGATCACATACGGTTATAATAATGTGTCTAACTGATATGACATATGATTCTCAATAATTCACATAATTATTATTCGCGAACCGTTGCAAGAGCGTGCAATAAAGTCTTGCGGATAATTATTCTTCTCGAGTCTTTTTTCCTTTCGTTTTTGCTTTTCTTTTTTTTTTTCTCACTCGCTTCACCTGGATCTTGACGTCTCAATTCGAATGGTTCGTAGCGTTATACGAACCACTGAAGATTCCACTCAAATATTACAGATCTAAACACGGTTGAGAAAAAATAAATAAACAACAGTATGGAAAGAGGACTTGAAATTTTTCCGTACTTGGGTGAAAATTGTACATACCGTGCCCAATTACGTATACATATATGTACAAGTTGTATGAAAGATGCCCGCAGGTGTTAATAAGATAGCTTGACTTGACTTTGGATGTTGATCGTCATAGCATCGTTACAAAGGCCGTTTTAACGGTGAGTTAAAAACGATTCTCGTATCCTGTATGTGCGTACCTACCTGCTGCTGCGGGACGTTGCAGTAAAAGAGATGGGTATATTTTTGCGTCGTTTGAAAATCGGCGTTTCGTTGAAGCCGTTGGAATCCTCATCTCGAGCTGAACTTCATTGTTCGCGCGGGAGCGAGAGAAAATAATGAAAATAACAACAATGCGGATGATAATGACAACGGCGAAGTAGAAAATAAGATATCGGCATAGGCGGGCGTGTCGAAATCCTGCCGATGATTCGTTCGAAAATCTCTCCCTTGAAATTTTTAACAGCAATTTCGCACGTTTTTCCCAGTCTGCGCGTCTATAGCAATTGCCATCCTTACAGATCGCTCAGGAGGTTAACCTGGACACCGACGGGATTACATCCCGTATACAAGGATATTTCTTGCACGACCTTTACCACGAAGTTCTCGCGGGAATATTTTCAACTGCGCGCGGTATTTTGTGCAGTGCTAAAGGCACGCCGCATGTGATACTCCGCGGGGCATAATGAAATATGACCCTATACCATAGTGACACCTTGACTCGTAAGATTCGCTACTTTGTGAAGTCGTTCGGTACGTCAGCGACCTCGGCAAACGATTTTTTAAAACCCTGCAGGTCATCAACGATTCGCCATCTCGAAAGCCGGGGAATATTTTAAAGAATAATCGAAGAGCGATGATCCGCGGAGGTAGAAGGTCTCAGAATTATCGGTGTGATGGATCGTTCGGAATTTGATGGGATTCGTACAGTTTTTTTGAAATATGATTAGAATTGATCAAACCTTTCCAACTCGTAACTTCACGACAGTGTGAAAATGAAACTAGTTTTTTGACCTTTTCCCTCTGAATTCGTTGAATATCATGCACCGATCACATGTCATGTCGGTCGGCTACCGTACCCATTCCGCAACCACGCGAGGACCTTTTTTTTTTTCTAAGTCTAGTTCCTAACAGCTCTCCGATTACCGATTTCGATAAATTTCAGCAGAAACGAGGGCTATTCCAAGGGTTGTTCATTGAACTTGATTACAAACTTCTCGCAACGTTACAGATATGGGAAATAATTGATAGCGCTGCTACCCCCACTCCGTTTTGGAGCTCCCGATCGCGGTTAAGAGTCTCGTTGTCGTTTCTCTTCGTTTTTCATCTACATACTTGGCACTTGATTAGTTACCCATCATTGATCGACATAAATGAAATCAATCACCTCGAACTACCGAATCATTCAAACCGCGTGAGCCGATTAAGCGCGTAGTTTTACCGTTGCCGTTGAGTTCCGGCACCGTTGCAGCCCAAAAAATTGAACGAAAATATCACGGAGTTGAAAGTTCGTTACCGTTTCACGGAATTAATGATTGACAGATCCTCGAACAATATGCCGAGGGAATTTAATCCATCTCGAATGATGACCCGGTGAAGAGGTAGAGAAACGTGAAGACGATAGAAAAAATAAAAATCAAGCGACTCACTCTCGTTACTGCTGGTACCAATCGTCTGGCATTTCGAGTAGAAATCTCCGCCCCCCCTCATGGAAGATAAGCCTAAGGGTGCCAAAAATGTGGAGTAGCCTCAGGTGAAGAGTTTTCTGAAAATGAAAAGAAAAAAATGATCATGCCCTGTCGAAGGGTCGAGAAATGGTGGAATAGTACAATAGAGAATAAAAATTGGAAATTACCTTGCTCGGCAGATTTTCCGAAAGCCGTCACGTCTGTACATCAGTATGTAGAGAATCATAGTTTTTCAGCAATTGGTACCGTTTGACCAGAACTATCGATTATTCGCTTAAAACAAAGAAGATTCTTCAATCAAATTTCTCGAGTGGGAGTGATTAATTTTTAACGTTGAATAAATTTCCGTCGATTTTTCACTCTAACGTACGGAACGAAGCGAACCGCTCAAGCGTCCGACGCCAAATAAGCATGCCCAGCGTGCTAACTTCACTTCTGCAGCCAGATAAAAACGACCAAGCGTCGTTTATTGTTCGCAAAACAAATAAATAAAAGGTTCTAAAAAGGGTCGAGCAATCATAAGGAAATATATCCCAACTAGTTGCCGAATATTATTAGCGATCGTTCAAGATTTATTCGCGCATCCTGTCGAGTAGCGTACAAGTGTCCGAAATGTAGATGAACGTCGAACGTATCGTAAAATATTAGAAAACAAAAAAAAAAAAACTCTTGCGACTAATGTGAAATGACGTATAATAACCATGTCATCAGAAAAGTGGTTCGTGGTATGGTGTACAAATGGCTTCAAGGTGCAGCCGCAGAAACCGCATATAGATGCGCTCGTGTGCAGCTTCCGTGTCCGTTCCGAGCGTCTCGAGCGTATGATGTGTTTATTATCTTGGTCATCTTCATAGTTGTCATCCTCGTCTCATCTGCGAAACAACTCGCAGCCGTTTGCCTCCCATTTATACCTTTCTCCTCCCCTCGATCCTCGTCCGAATAATAATTACAATACGAACAATTAAACCACACGTGTAATAAGGATATCTAACCGATCCTCCTTTTTTCATCCGAACGAATGAGGTCTCGTGGTCTGGGTTCCAATCTAATCCAGGTGCATATACGAAAAGAATATGATATTTCGCTATATACGCAAACCTCGCGATAGTTGCTACATAACCACTTCGTGAGATCATTAATCGTCTGGCAAGTTAAATTAACATTAAAGGCCAAAGGCACCTCCCTCGCCTGCACGGAGATATTTACGATAATTAGGTTTTATATGTACGTGAAAAAAAGATATTTATATATAGCAGGTATTTTTATGTACATATAGGTACTGCACGTATAACATCGAGACTCGAGCCCCCGGGAGATTTTTTTACCAGCTTAATTTCCTTACGCTTCGATCATCGTCAAACCATTTGTATATAAAACTACAACATGTATACGCGCGGTGCCCGTTTCACCCGATCATGAATGAATAAATCAATGAATGATTCGTTGATTTATTCGAGTTTTGAATCGAGTTTTGGCGATGGCTTACTTTTTCTCCCCACTGCAACTTCGAAAGAACGTTTCGACAAGGTGTTAGTTAAATCGCTGGTTATACGTTATCTCGTAATCATATCCGATCGATGATCCACCGCCTTGCAGAACCTGTCCGTGGTCTTGTTCATTTTTAGTCAATTTTGTTTTCTGTTTTTTGTCTTCATTTCTTCACTTTATCTTCGTTTGTTTCAGGTAAATAGATTCGACCGGATCATTCTATCGCTAATTTCATTTGGTGAATTTTTATGATATACTTTATTTATCGACGAGGTTCTTCTCCATACATAGATTTCACATTACTCATGCGATGCCCGGATACGGAATAAGGTGTGGACACCGTAGCGCAGGTGTCCTGTTATTTTATTTATGTTTTATTTGTTTTATTCCTCTGTATTATATACTTAAAAGGATATACATCTGACAATGAGGGAATCGTTCGACTCTTCCCTTATCTCGTGAAAAATCTCGTTTCGCTCAGCGACTAGTTTCCAATGGCTCTCGTGTACCTCTACAAAGTCGACTCCGCTCGAATCTTTTATATTCAGTTCCTTCAGCCGTTGCAACTTGCATTTCGTGACGTGAGCTTCGAAAACTTCCACTTCGGCCGCTGCACGCACCCGATGAAAATGCACGCACGTTCCACGCACGCTACCGGCTAGTGATAATTTCACAGATTCATCTAAAACCAGCAGCTTCACGCTGCACATCGGCACAAGATGAGCGAGAAGGAAGATCAGAGTCGCGCACTCCAGATGGAGAAGGAGAAAGAGCGAGCGACGAAAATAAAAGAGTTCATGATCCAATCTCGAGATCGAAGGATCGAAGCATTAGGTGCCACCGTCCGATGTGCCGAGTGGCTGAACTGGCTTCCGCACTTCTCCCGGCTTTTTTCTATCCTTTTTCCTCCTTTTTATCTCGCCAATTTTTACGCGATATTTGAACTCCGATCGATAGACGTAGCCGGATAAATCCCAACTGGAGGCACGAATAATTTGCATCGGTAGATAAGATGAAGATTCTATACGTCCGTTGCACATCGTTACGTACGGTCGGATTGCGTGACCAACTCTTCCCTGCTCCATGAGCTTTGATAACATTATCTCTTTGGATTTGTTATCAATTGATTTTTTTTTGGTTTTATAATCGAAGTAGAAGAAATCCAATCGTTCAGCTCATAGGGAAGTCGAGGTGATTGAGACTGTACAGTTCGAACGAGCGTGTCAGAGGCGAGAATAATTTTCTTAGCTTTCCTTCTGGATCACGAAAATCGAAAATGGTTAAACATCATGTTACGTGCATTCATTTTGCGATTGAGAAATAAACAACTTAATTTCCATCGCGACTATAAATATAACACATGTAAATTAGTAGCAGCTGGTAATCTGATCTTGGTAATTAATCAAATTAATTAACGTTGAAAAGTGAATATTCAACGCCGCCGCGGCGGTAGTTCGGGAAGCGCTTTGCCCACTTACATATACCTAATAATATTATACCCGCGACGGCGATCGTACAAGGAATACACGAGCGGGCATTTGTCAACTTGAACTTTGTATTATTCGAACTTCCGAGTCACTCGGTTTGCATTTTCATACCAGCCGCCCGTTGCATGCGGAGTAAACTTACGCCGTCCTATAGCCGTACCAGCTCTCATGCTGCACGCACCACGAGATCCAGCAGCCATCCGCATACTTCCAGCCACCGGACCACCCACTGCCTCGAATCGATCAGAGATCACCGATATATAATCGCGTCAGGTGTATAAACTATGTATACTACACGTATTCCGTGCTACTTACGCACCCTAATAAAGTATCGTGAATTCGTCCCGCTCAATTTCCAATTACTCATTGTAACCGATACGTTACAATACGTAAGACACGAAAACACGGAAATATATAACAATAACGCGCCTCGGCTGTTCTCTACGTTATTACGATCAACTGACCGGTAAACTCGTATTTTCAAAAAGGAAAATTTGCCAAAAGACGGCGAAAATGTTGATCCATCGCACTCGACTTCGAGTCGAGTATAAAAATCCTATTGACTTCAAAAAACGACTCGACAGAGGGGAGAAATTTTTTTTTTTTTTTTTCTTCATAATCGTCGAAATATTCCACGCAGATGAGTTGCGGAAAACGCGAACAAATAGAAATGAGACAAAAAAAAATTACGATCAATAATCTGAGATGTAGTCGCGAGATCTGACACCGAATGCTAATTAGCAAATAATTACTAGGTCTTGAATATTATAATAATCTCTACCGAGGGACAAACCGGCGTATTATGTACCTACACTAATATAAAACGTGTTTTCCCCCGAAGGTTATCTATAAAATCTAATATTTATTGATCGCTGTTTTCTTGTTCGGTTTTTTGGCTCAACTTTTGCTCCGGCTGTATCGCATATTCCCTTTTACAGGAGTTTCCACGTACGGGGTACGCCTGCACCGTACCTGAGGTTGTTTGACGGAAAACGCGTCCCTAAATATCCGGTAACCGGCAATAAAATTCTGAGCACAGCTACCCCCCGCTAACTACTGCGAGTTACTTATTAATTAAGGATAATTGCAGAAAATTTATCGCATCTTCGTCACGCTTCACCGTAACCTTCCCAGTTGCTTTTTTTTAATAAAAAAAATCCCCGGTTTATTACGTATTATACTATATTTCGTCCGAGATGGATCGAAATAAAAAAAAATCGAATCAACGTTAACGTATGACATACATGTTCGTTCATTTAAATGTTTCTTTAATTTTTGTTTTTATCTCAACTGATTTTATCATACGGAGATTTAATCGCGTTATAAATTTCCCGTACAATGTTGACGATGATAATGATTACCGTTGAGTAATAAAACTTTACCGAATCGCACTTACCGATCTATACTCGAAATATTGGGATAACTATTAACACAAGCATCGACTTGGTTAATCTTTTTCCTAGTTTCGCTAATTTATTCAGTCAAATATTTGTTCAGTTTGAGAAAAAAATCCATCGTTGCAGTGTAGTGTAAGAGGAGCGACAGCGACTGATTAAGACTCTCGTATAACGACAGTTTGTCGTCCGGTATAAGTGATTTCTCAAGTTGATTATACGCCATCGCGGATTCAATCGGGCGAACCGAGTCTGTCACTCAAAATATGACGTACCTACCGCTTCCATCTATTTATCTTGAACACGCTATAAGCCCATCTACGAGTTGAAGCGAACGATAGAATAAACTAAAAATAAAATCAAAAAGACGAAATAACAAAAAATGAAGAATTAGAAAAAGCGACAACTCGCACGCAAGTGAATCCGTCAAATCAGATAAATAATTACGCCGTGGAATAATATTCTATGAGCGGACTGAATTTTTGTTAGACGATCACTTGACCAGAAAAAGAAAAAGAACGTTTTTTTTTTCTTTTCAAATTTTTCTTTTTTTTCTTTTTTCTTCTTTCGTTGAATTAAATTATAATTGTACACCGTACATTATATGACGCCGGTGAATTGAGTGAAAAAAAAAATAATAAATGAAAGCGACTTTGGACTTATAATTAGATTCACAAGTGTAAAACGTCAGACTCTAATTAGAGAGTAAGTAAATAAGCTGAAGGATAAAGCTTCTCATACTCTTAATTCTTCCCTCGATGATCTCTATCTCTTTCTCTTTTTACCTCCCTCTCCGCTTTCCGTTTTGTGCGTTTGTTCGTTTCTTATTTCGAAGTATTCAGCATCCTGGCAGGCTTTTAAATTATATGAAAACGTAACCTTCGTTTCCTGAATCGATTAGAGGCCGTACCGCGAGTTGCTTTGCTTTATCTTCTCTATACCGGAGGTCTATGTGCGCGCAAACGTTGTGCCAGCTCGGTTAATTTCTTATCCGTCTTGGTAAAATAAAAATCAAATGAAAATAAATGAAACGAATGAAGAGAAAAAAAAAAAAAAAAAAAGGAAATACATTTTCTTACTTCGAGGAATATCTTTACCTGCGCTGCGATTATACGTACGTACGTACCTATACGTACCTATACGTACTTACGTACACCAACCGCAGGGAAGATCGCGGTTAGAAATGTGAACGCTATTTAAAAAATAGTTGCGTTTCAACTGCCGGTAAACTATTGTCCGTGAAATGTGAACATTAATAACCACTCGTTTTAGAGATAAGCAACACCGTGCGTATACGTATACGCGAATGTACGGATAGTGGAGAAGGTATATTGGGCTGCGCAACGTTATTTTTCGCATCCTGGGTATATATCGCGTCGTAGCTACCATAGCATATTATACTATCGCCACGTTGCGGAAAAGCTGCGGATACCTAAGTTATTCTCTCTCTGTATTTATAGGAGTTTTGTAACGCTGTATGCGACGAGGTTAAGTGGGCGAGACCCCGAGGAATAGGATGGTTAATATTATCGAGGTATACGATCGTTCCGGAGGTACCACAACCCGTGAAGCCTCGGTCCCCTCCGGGTAAAATCACGAGTCGATGAAAATTATCAAACTTAAACTAACTGCCGACTATTTTGAATTTCTGTCGCTGATCCCCCGCCGTCACGAGAAATAAAATAATTTCCGATCCGTGCCATTTTCCAATCTCTCGCAGTTTCGGGATGAAAAATTTCGAACTTTTTTCACCTTTCCGCATCGTCCGCTGCTGCCGCACCTCGGCTATGTGCCTCTACGTTTACATAGATGTTAAAAGTATACGTATAGGTACCTATGTATAAATATAACTTCATCTGACTTTTGCGAGAAGAAATCTTGTCACGCCCATATTTGCTCTGTTAAACCGTCTGCAACTGTGCAGCTGCACCTGTAACACTGTCCAATGTTCCTTTTGTACATTTTATTATTTACGTTTGATTTTTTCTCTCCATCTCTACGCTTCGAAGCGACGAACGATCGATTCGATCGTTTCATTGTCGGAGGATTGAGTTGTTCCGTGTATTTTAAATTTCATTCCGCTTTTTTAATTGATCATTTACGCTTTGACCGCGACGGTCAGCTCGGACGATCGCGGTGTTACAGATGATCGGTATGCGACGAGGAATTTGTGGAATCCAAACGCAGCAGGCGCAATAGTTAACACGTAATGATTGAATCGAAAAAAAGCAAAAAAAAAAAAAAAAAGATATTTCTTGAAAATGAGTGATGGGAAAACCAAATGGGAGCCGACGTTCCCTCGTGAACTGTATTTGGAGAATAAAAATTGAAACGAAAAGTGAGAAAAAAAAATTACATCGAAGGTATGGAAACCGCGTTTCAAAATGATCAACTACGCGCGGGGGAGGAGAGGGGGGGGGGGGGGGGGGGGGGTAGGTCAGATCGGAGGGAATGAGACGAAACTAAATATGAAAGGAAACGAAATTCATCGGCGTTGTCGGGGGCCCCGAGTTCATTACAATAAATATGTCGTTTACAAAATTTCGGATATTAGCATTTCAAAGGGAGACTTTTGGAATCTATGTGCGCGTGAAATCGATTAATATAATTTATAGATATCTGAACTAGCTGTATGGAGACTTAGATTATGAGATGTATGTATAGTATATACACTTGTATCTATTTATATACCCACCACTACGGTTTCGAAATGTTTCTTTTTTTTTTTTTTTCTTTTTTATTCTTTACTTTATTTATGATTGCCTTAAGGCGAGGTTAACTACCCGAATATGTTGGGTCAAATAATCTATGCTACCATTATATATATGCAGTTGTTTTTTATGAAGTGCGTAAAAATTAATTGCTTTTCAAACGAACGGTTAAACGAATTATATATATATATACGTAATATCGTTATATAAAAAGCGTATAGGTCAATCTGTGATTTTCGAATGAATCGTCTTCGAAAACAAGATAAATAAACATGTATATAATTAGAATATCCAAGACAGCATAGATTTCGAACTGATTTGATTCTCTTGTCCTTTTTTTGATTTTGCAGATATTACCCGACTTTCCTCTCTCGTACATATACGCGTGTCAAAAAAGATATGTAAAGATAAAATTTCAACGGGGATGGAAAAATTTTCTGACTTCTTTTTTTAACACACTTCTTTTTGTCTCTTATTTTTTTATTCCTCCGGTGAATTTTTCTAGTCTAGGTACTCCACTTCCTCTCGACGAGTGCTCTCGGCTGCCATAGCGTTAATATTAATACGTGGGACTGAAATTCACTCGTGTCATATTTGTCTCTCGTGCTCTCTTCGTACGTATATACCTGGGTATATGTATAAGCTCTCTGTAAATATTGTCGTACGACCGGTGAAGGTTTGCTTCGTCCATCTGGACCGCTCGGATGAGTCCTCAAACATATCTCAGAATTTCAAATACCAATATGCTTAGTATAATACTGGAACGTGATGAGGTACTATAAAATAGAATCGGCACGGATTCCAATGAGCTTCGCGTACGTACACGTCAACGTCGCTGTATTACTATTATTATCAATATGGTTCTTCACGATTTTGATTATTAATCGTTGACTCTTCCCTCATTTGTGTTTTTTTTATTCGTTTGTTATTTCGTTTGTCTTAACAAAATAATGAGAGGCGTTAGTGTGACATATTGCGAGACACGTCAATCGTTTATGCAGGTCGAATGAGTTTCCAAAATCCCTCAAGGCCCTCAAATCCCTCATCTTAATTTTTCGCGATCTTCTATAATCGGTATAGTACCAACCTTGCAGATGATATTCATTGCTCACTTCGACTCATTGTCAATGCTTTCAGTCCTCGTATTTTACATCAAACAATGAGGCGAGTCCGCACGCTGCACCTGCTTGAAGTATGATAATTCTGTCATGTATAGAATTTTCGAGAATGGAGCATAATTACAATATTCGTCGTGAACCGTTTGAGAAATACGGAAAAATTGAAGTGAATAAAAAACTGCTGACTTCTTTCAGGCTACGGAAATATCGCCCCGAGCTTTGAACTGCTTTTTTTTCCTCTCCAGTTTTCTTAGTGTACATTTTCGTGTTACTTCGGACGCGATTGAGAGCTGTGAACCGAGATGAAATAAAATGAAGCGAAGCGAAGGATCGAAGTTGTAAGTTTGAAATTTTACACGTTCGTATGCGACACGTGTGATAAGAGAATACATTAGTACAGTCATAGATATATTGAACGTACAGTACTGTGTACCGAATAAAAAAGCGTGTGTAATGAAAATTATATGCTAGCTTGAGGCGCATTTCTTTTTTATAATACGTATAGCTACATGTATAAGCGCGAGGTGTGAATATGATCGATAATTCCAAAGTTTTGGACAACGTTGCAAGCGTATATACTCGTCCGTATTTATGTGTAACTGCATGGTTTCGTATCCCTACTAGACGTACGGATATGTATACGCGTGTTATTTACGAGAGAAAAAGAACGGACATTAAGCATATAGATGTATAAAAATCAGCAGCACACGCCGCGCAAGGAATCCGATATACCATAAAACATATCACCGTCACGCGTGTCATAAAACGTAGGCAAAACGAAAATTATCGCTCTTCATTATTTTATTTTATTATCTCTTTTTTCTTGCTACATCCTCGAATATATCGATGACTCATTACCCAACTGAATATTCGGCTTGATTTGTAGAATCAGGATCCGATCGTAATCAAAATTACGCCATAGATACATATATTTGAAATCCTTGTGAGAGAAAGAAAAATTCGACTAAATTTTATGTGTGATTACGTACTGCGATAATGTGTCATAATTTTTATTCCACTTATTAATAAATTTAACTATATTATGATATTTACATTCAATTAGTTTTTCATATAATACATACGCACGTTTATATACAGCATTGCTTTTCCTTTTTTCTGTGCATTCAAATTTCGTTTTCGAGTTTGTTTCTTTTTTTTTTTTTTTTTGTCTTATACTTTTGTACTGGCCTATAAATTGTAACGAGTATTACGCTTTCATACCTAATCGTAATAATTTATAAAATTATTAAAGTAATTCAATAGACGGTGTATAAATTAAACAGCTTCCACTCGCTCGTATAAATTATTTATTTGAAGAAAATAATAAGAAAAAAAAAACACTGGCCATCGAATACGCGAGACTGGCGAATTTTCATCACTTTGCTGTGCAGGAAGAAAAATGTAAAAGAAAATATACATATTTCGTCGCATGATGTGAAAATAATTATAACCGATCACTGCGGAATCTAAGTAATTAGTAGTTATATGTACGTACATAAATATTATAAAATATCACGTGGTTTACTGGCACTTGAAAAAAAAAAAGTCTATGTACAATTTTTTATAATTAGTATACAGTGAAGAAGAAGAAGAAACGTTGAGAAAGATCATGTCTTTCTGGTCAGGTCTAAGGGAGGCCCAGTTTCAGTTTCTCGTTCCTTCGACTCGTCCTCGGTATCCGATGTTTTCTCTTCTTCCGATGTGGCGACTTCCGGTTCAGAATTACCCGTGCTTTTACCCCCCGTGACAGTTGCGTTTTTCATACTGAGGTCGATCGGGGCGTCTTGTTCCGGTCCTAACGACCTGAGAAACGCGATACTTTTGTCGCAAGATCCGGCTCTGTCTAATTCCGGTGGTGACCGAAGTACCTCTTCAGGTTTCGGGGAAGGCGTTGACCTCGGACTGACACTCTCGCTCGAGGAACTCTCGAGCAAACTTTTGACAGGTATCTGCGGAGGGTTCATGTGACCGACGTAGGGCATCATGAAACGTTGTTGGAACGGAAAATATGGCGTATTCAACAACTGCATGTGCGTTAAAGCTGGATGGAAGAAGGGAGGTCCTCTCCACATGGGAAACGACCTCGACGAATGATCCGGCCTCAGAAGTTCTTGGGGTCTCAATACTTGGGGGTCGGAATTGGATTGTTGTCTCAAAATATCAACGACTTGTGACGCGGACCGCGTTTGTATCTCGCCCAGTTCTCTCTTTGGCTGTTGTTGCAATCTCTCGTGATGGTTGTAACCGTGGTTGTTAACCATCGACGTTGTTGTGTTGTTGTTATTACTGTTGCTATTGTTGTTATTGTTAGCAGCGTCCAGCGGACTGAACGATTTTTCGTACGGCAGTTTCGGAGGTTTTAATCTTGTTTGAACCTGGTTCGATTGCTCCTGAAGAAGACAGTGGATCTTGAACCAATTTGAACGACGCCCGTAACGAGATCCTGACTTTGACATACCCACCATTAAACATTTACGTAAACGACACGCCTTGCAAGCGGTACGATTTTTCTTGTTTATCACGCAGATACCACCGTTCTTACATTCCGATATACTACCGAGGTTGTTGTACGTTCTACCAAAGAATGACTGAAACACAATAACGTTTAACAATGTTAAATTTATTTTACTTTATTTCGGATACATCGCGCTCCTGATTTTTTATCCTTCCTCATTTTTTTTCATTGTTCAATTGATATTTGCTATTATACGCTGCACCCTTACCTTGCAACCTTCGCACGTGAATGCTCCGAAATGAAATCCGGCGGCAGGTTCCCCGCAAACCCTGCAGAGCTGATTCATCTGGAATAAAAGAAAAGTCGCCTCTGTATATATGCGGTTGAAAAATTTTCTAAATCATTCCGATTGGTAAAATCGCGGAATTTCGCGACCGGAGTATCGACAAAATGGTGGTCGGAGTATCGGCAACCATACATAGGTGTATAATAACACCGACTATGTGCTGCCGGTACGGGTATTGTGTTATAAAAGCTGAAGAAATGGCTTCCTCGAGTCTCGGTTCCCGGTAATCAATAATTGCTTCTGGTAAGAGGTATATAACCAAAGTGCCAAGCACAATGGAAGTCTGCCGTAGCATGTGCGTTTACTGCCGACTTGGCGCCATGATATATTGTGATTAAGAAGCTAAGCCTAAGAAAAGACGCCGCACATACGTGCGGTCTATATAGTGTACCGCGTTTTACAGTGCGGCTCATCCTGCAAAAATTTCACATCTCGACTCCTTGTATTCCAGAATTTCATACGCGATGCACAAAGCCACGAAGATACGCAGCTACGTGTACGATACATAATATTACGTGTACGTTTTGCGGGCAACTTTTTAGCGATTTTCACCATGGATTATACATCAACGGTAGGCACGACATTAAAACGAGGATATACGCGCGCACGGGTATAGGTATATACGTGTGAGAAGGAATGTCCTGCGGGAGAGGAGCAAAAAACGGAAACGTCCAACACATGACGCCGAGTGTCACCTTGGGCAGACAGCAGCGGCAGCGGCAGCAAGAGCATCAGAGACGATCTAATCCTCATCGCATCTTACTATCCGTCATCCCGCAGGAGTTCATGCTCCAGGCAATTTCGCTTTGTTATATTCTCCGCTTTGGCTCTTTGCGGAATTTGTATTATATGTGCGTTCAGAAATTACGAGTGAATTTATCTTCGCGATTCCCGCCTGTGTGTTTCATGGTACCATTCAACAAGAAAATGGGAACTCTTCTGTTTCAAAAAAAAAAATCCCTTTCGGATCGGGTGGCGACCTTGTGCTGTGAATATATCTTTCATTTTCTATAGCTATAAAAGTCATTGAATCAATACGGAGAAAAAATTTGTCGAGATGATCCTCACCACGTCGGTATTAGCAGAAACTGAAGAAACAGGTGTGACCGTAGAGGAAGTTAAAGTTGCGGATGGGGTCCACCACCTGACAGGGGAAATAGCGTCGCCCGGAGCACTCGCCCCCGCGACCCCCGCCGCCTGGATTTCCCCCAGGTCCATTCGCCCCCCTATTCACCGTGGCTTTTGATTTCCGTCGTCATTTTTTATACCTTATAACATGCATTTTCATGAACGTCCTTCCTGATGATCGGATCAACCGAATTAAAAAATATTAAAGATTATATGTTTCACAACCGGTTCGACTTATTTATTTGGTTCTTTACTTATTTATTTATTTGTTTATTTATTTAACGTATGGAAGGAATTTAATCGTATGCGTTCACATTCTCATTATGAATTCTCGATTAATTTCAATTTAATAGTTCATTTCATTTAGTTTATTTATCTAGTTATAAATTACACACGTGTCCCCATTCAAGTGCTGATTATTTACCCGCGGTGGGAATAGCCGGTGGTTAATTTAAATACTGCCTGCATATCCGCTATTAAAGATATTATTTCTTCTGAAAACTGTTCCTTTTAACATGCCGATTCATTAACGAGAATTATCGTCATTCAATAATGGAATCTATTATTTCAGGTTCGGTGAAACCGTCGTCTCCTGCACTTTCTTGCGTACGTATACGACCCGTATAACATTCGTTTCGAAAACCTTCTTATGCGCACATACTTTATCGATTGTGTCTTCGATCAGTCTTAATCCTCATCGATTTCTTCCGGCAACACATAAAACGACGTAATCACTTGTACAATCTGTATAACGTTGAACGTGCGAACACTTTTCATAAAACTAATTTTCAGTCTCTAAATAAAATGAAAAGTAATTGATGCGTACGTGCATAAGACAAATGTACGTATCTGCAGCGTGCACAATTTTTATCGCACGTGGTTAGTCAAACGATCGTCGCGAGTATAATCGTCTCATACGCAATTTGGTTTGTCTGTTAGAGATATCACGGAACGACGACGATGACATGTATACGTTCCTCTCTTTTACGGTTCCTTACTATTGATTGAATGAAAATAAAGAAATAAAAATGGATAAAAATTCAAAAAACATTGGAGCACATGAGATGATTATTCTAACATAATGGGATACACCTTGCGATATTACAGGGATTAGAACGCGTCGGATGTACGTGCAATCTGGTACCGTGCGTCCGTGGAGCACGTGGTCGCGAGACTGAGCCCCTCTACCTCGAGTTCCGAGTTAGCCCATCTCCAGAGTCAATCCTTTGGTAGGATAGCAAGAGAAAAGTAGCAGTAGTAGTAATGGTATAGGTATATGTACGTATATCTAGATATGTATAGATATAGATATATAGAGTCCTTATCACACACTCCTCGGCACTTCGACTCTTAGATATATATCTGCCGTTACCTCCCATCCCCCACTCATTTTATGCTATGTATATATAATATCCGATGTGTGTCCACCTTTTTCTTCTTCTTCTTCTTCTTCTTCTTCTTTGTATTCTTCTTCTTCTTTTACTTCTACTTCTTATACTTCTTCTTGAAATTCATCCCCCCCCCCCCCCACCCCTTTCCTACTCTTTCAACCTGCGAGATGCAGACTGACCTCTCCCACCAAAGACGCTTATATATTTCTCTCTCTCTATCGAAAGGTAGGTGTATACATTAATGTATAATGTAACTTCAGGCCGAGCCTACATCGATGATGAGGTTCAACCTGCCAACTAGGAGGTCGAGACTTGAGGACACTCCCAGTTCAGAGTTGCGAAGAGAATTATTATCGGACATATATACATGTGGAACACTGTTCGAGAGCTCTCCTCTATAAGATTTTACAATCACAGAAATTTATCGATTTCAGGTTTCCTTTATTTTCTGTTCCTACCATGAGAATTATCATTATACGATACACAATATCATCAAATTATTGCCCAGAGCTTCAACCCATTAATTTAATTACAATTATTCTCAATCAGATAAAATCCACACGGGTATTATATGCATGATAGTGCTCGCGAAGCGGAGACTTCAACGCCCGCATAGGTTTTTTTCCGTCCGCCGTTATAAAAGCGTTGAAGTCTCCGTATTAACGTGATATACGTGTGTATACGCGCCTGGATGTAGGATGATACTTGTTTTTCATATGCATATGAAATAATTGTTTTTAACTAGACAGATGAAGGTCGGAATTTATCATAGTGTTTAATGGATTGATATCCGTCTTGCGTGAGTGACAGTTTGACGTTTTCGAAAAGCAGTGCCGTAATTGGACGAGACGAGTTATAATTAATGTATTAATGAATGAATTACGTGATTATATATGAAACGACATTTACGCTCGTACGTAGGTACGGTATTACCTCATGCATGGGGATTTAATTTTAGGTGACATCCCGCGTATTGCCAGAGATTTTCTCATATACAAAAATAGACGAATATACACGGTGTACATTAGGATTAAAAGGGAAACGTGCACGTGTGAGTTGAAATTATACGCTTCGATAGGTGATATCATCACTATATTGTATACATATGTGCGGTATATAAGATGTAATTTGTACACAGTACGTATACATTTTATACATACACACTCGGTATTTTCGTAGTAGTACGTATATACTTGGAACAGATAAGTGGGAGGAGCTCGATTTAAGCCAATAGAAAATCGCTGCCACCCACGATGTGATAAAAATGAATTTATCACTTAAATCACCGCCTACGCCATTGCCCGATTCTCAATATATGCAACGAAGTATTCCCCCAGCATCCCGGGAGAGGTCCCTAGCTGTCGGGTTAATCTCCGAGATGCAATGCTAGGTCAGTTATTTTTTTTTTTTTTTTGTCCAATAAGTCCCTACCTCTACTTTATGTATGTAAAAAATAGACGGTTATTTTCACAAAATATCATACAGTTTATACATAAATACATAATTGTACATTCCGTTATAATTGCATATTTTACATATCGTATTATATATAATTATGTAACATGGTAAATAAATAATCGTTGTCTAATATGATGATAGGATAAAAATTTTCTTCTCGTATTACAAAATGAACCCTATATATCGTAATTTGCAGGAGCGATAAAAAAAAAAAAAAAGGAACGGAAGAAAAAATGATTAATTGCTAACAGATCTGCTTCCGCTCCCCGAATTCGATCCTCTGTGTCTGGCGTTAACTGCTGCTGGATTGGGCGCATTATGAGCAGTTTCCAAATTAGAAACAGGTTTATTAATCAGTGGCGCTATCCCGTTGTAATAATGCTCATAGACGTCTTTACCATAGTTTCTGACGGTTCCTCCCCCGGCTGGAATTTCAACATTTGTGATCATCATCTGTCGATGAAGGTCACTCGCAGCCGCAGTTGGATTGGTCCGCTGGTGAGTCTGAATTTCTTTATTATCTGCAACGTGATCTCCGAGTCCTTGAGGAATATTCTGGACCGGTAAGGCAACGTTCATAGCTTGGAGGGAATTGAAACTCTGCATGACCAACTGAGATGCTACAGACATTGTTAAAGAATTGACGACCGTCCCTGGAACTGATACAGGAATTTGAACTGGAACTGGACTCGGCATTGCTGGCAACACAGTCGTCTGGCTTCTCCTGGATTTCAGGTTTATACCGGCATCGGTTGGCTGGAGTACCGGAAGTGTGGCTGTTTGGGATCTGTGTTTCCTCATAGGAACTTGGGGACTTTTTGGCTTGAAATTTGACGTTTCGATATTTCCTGAATCTGGATTATTCTGGCCACTGGCCATTTCCGGAGAAATCGTGTAGCCGTTTCCCATATTAGTAGACGTACTTACTAAGGAATTATTTGGACTCTGCACGTTGCCGGTCTTCGAATTCCGACTGGGTGAAGATCGATGACCGTTGGACAATTTTTCTGTGTTGGAAGATTTTCGTTGGCTTTTTGACTTCCGGTTTCCAGAATTAGACCGACTAGGACTTGATTTCGACGGGCTTTGACGTGCACTCGATTCTCCGGAACCGTTTTGGGCTTGATTTTGTCCAGAATTCTGACGATTGTTATTGTCGTAATGATCGAGAACACCAAAACCTGAATATCCCTGAGGAATATTGTGCGCCTTCTGCAGATCGGTTACCTCCGGAAGCCGGTAGTTATCCGGTGCTATCAATTTGACAGCCAGATTCGGATCACCGTTTGGAAAATTGGCACTTTTGGCTATTGCGTGACGTTCCTTTGCCACCTTAGGCGCGAAAGGATTCCTGCGTTCGATCGGTTTCGGCGTAGCGTATCCGGGCTTTTTCACGTACTCAGGAATTTTATGATCGTGTGATTTTTTCGAATTCGATGAACTTCTTTCCCCAGCCGTAGTCAACTTCGCGCTCTCCCTTCGCTCGGGAAAATGCTTTCCCCGCATGTTCAAAGGTTCGGCGTTATCGGAAAAATTTTCCTCCTCTGTTCCCTCATTTTTTTCCTCTTCTTCTTCCTCGTCCTCGTTCTCCTCTCTTATCGCGCTCGACTGTATCCATTCGCGAATACGATCTTTTTTACGCGATCGATCCACCGTTGTTTCGATACCATACTGAGTCAAGGTAAAAAGCAGTTGGTTCTTCTCTTCCAACGAACTGTGGAAGCTGTACATCGAAGGACAGAGCTCATCTCTTTCGTCGGCGCCACCTAAGCAAACGAATGAAAATTTTTGTTTGAAAGATTCTTGGGATGGTTGCGACGCTTCAGAAAATCAGAATTCACCGTTCAAGGCTTTTTCAGCCCCGAGTTTCGCCAACCATCTATCGTCGAGGTATTTATTTACTTCAAAGACGGTAACTGGTCGTTTTTCTTGCTTAGGGTCTAACAGTCTTTTGAACATTCTGGAAACAGTAGATTATTAATGAGCACGCAATATGAGAAAAATAAAAGGAACATCCAATAATTAGACTTACCTCTGGGCTCTGGAGGTGATGAGCTGAAAAAGTTTAGGTTTTTTGGCGATATTCAGCGTCGCCGAATGCCAGTTAAGGTACCTTGCGTACCTCGGATCATCCGTGGCCGCTTTTTGCCAGGGTAAACATCCAGTAAGACAGACGAAAATAACAATTCCAAACTGCCAAACGTCGTGAGCAGTTAGAGCCCTGAGAAAAAGAGAGAACATCTTTGCTCTGAAATGGTGGATTCCTTTTGGAACCCGGAAATCGCGAGATTACTTACTTGTAGGCTTCGTCGGTATCGATCTGGAGGACTTCCGGTGGTGAATAAGGTAGCCATTCGTTGTGTCTTCTGACAACTGTGTTCACCCTTCGAGTCTCGCCAAAATCGCATAGTTTTATTCGAGAGAAATCACTTTTGAAGACAAGGATATTGTCAAGTTTTATATCCCTGTGCACCAGTTCCCTGCTGTGAATGTGGTGAACCGCTGCTGCTAGTTGTCTCGCAACTCTTTTTGCGTGAAGTTCGCCCAGGCCAGTTTCGGTAACGTTGGATGTGAGGTCGCCTGAATAAATAAAAATAAAAAGAAAGAATATCAGAAACGCTCTTACATTTTTTTATATCCAGATTTTCGTATTCTCTTTTTCTCTCTCATATCTGCGTTATACCTAGGGGCGCGTATTCCTGGCTGAATACAAAAAAACCAGCAGTTTCGAAGGCGACATCGTAAGTTGTTATTATATTCCTATGCGCTGATAGATGAAGACCGTAGTGAAATTCTCTGTAGAAATCCGATATACTTGTATACGGTTTTGGAAGTGCTTTTAGTACCATTTCAGTTTGTGTACTTCTGTGCTCCGTAAGTAGAATTTTACCGAACCATCCCTCGCCCACGATTTGAAGTATATCAAATTCATCGCCCAAGTTCACCTAGAAAACAATGAAAATTTATACTGTTTTTCATTATGAGTTGTTAAGTAAATTCAAAGCTTGGCCACCTTCCAGCGTACTAGTACGTTATATTTCTCCTGGTGATGAGTAATCTGAAGGAATCTCTGAACCCAGACTGGTTCATTGGCCACTTTTTCATGTCTCACATCATCCAGGGACTATATTAATCTAATTCTTATGGTGTACGGTCATTTATCTCTCTGGTACCTTCCAGACAAGACGATGTATGATTGAATTGAGAAACTTGTTTTTTAAAAACGATACTTTTTCACGAGCGAGATTTTGTCACTCCTGCAATTAGCAAAGCTCGTTGAAATATCAGAGTTCAGACCAATATTTGATATAGTTTACACCAAAGCACCGAAACCGATCTCCTACATATGAGATCAATTATACAAGAGAAAATTGTAAACGTGGGCAGTGTTTATTTGTCTTTCAAAATAACTTTTACCGTCTGCAGCTGCTAACGCTACGAAAGCTCCTACATGTATTTTCTGTTAATATCGTCAGCTGTGGAAATTCAAAATTGCATAAATTATCAATTTCGAAACGACGAATTTGTCCATGAGATGACACGGAGAATCAAAATTTCATTTTCGTTTCATTTTCATTTTTATTGTCATCAGCAGCTTTCCAAATAGAGTTCAGAATATCTCCAAATCGATGTACGTGAACAGAAACAATTTTTCGATTACCCCGGTGGATTTAAAACTGAAGAGAAAAAAATTGGTCGAATTCAGTTGGAGTTCAAGTAATGTACAAGTCTGGACCAAACTGTCGAGACTTATGAGCATTGGAGTAGACATAGTCTGCAGCAGGCGTGGTTCTATTTCTGATTCTATTTCTGTGACACTCAACAGCGCGGCATGTTAAACAAGAGCAATGCAGAAATAGGAAGAGCACGGCATCTCTCTGATCACTTCGAGGAAATGAAACCCACCGTATGATGGAAAAACCGGTATAACAAAATAGTTTCTTTTAAATTTCTAATGATTTTTGCAATTCTTACCTTTTCAAGTTCAAATTCTCGTATCCTGTGAATCGATCCCCCGATAGCTTTTTTCATCAGACTCATGATCTCAGGGTGTAGTAATTCGTCCAGATATGATAAATAATATTTTTACTCTAATCCGACCTTGGATTTTGCGTCGATCCGCGTCAAGTACGTATGATATTCTGTATAATCGAGCAACGAAAAACGGTTTAATAAACTAGGATTATTGCCATACTTTGTTTGTAATAGGATTATATGTTATGGTTGATAAATCTGGCCCCTCGCCAGCAATGAAGATTCTGTAATTCTGGGATATATTATCTCATAAAATAGAACATTTCTAATTTCCGTCCTTTAACTCATCTAAATTTCACCCTGAATTCTTCAATCCAACGAGACAGATATTCGTTATTTTATGTCCCGGAGATTATCATTCGGTATAGCGAACAACAAAAGATTTCGAAACCGTTTGAAATGATCACTCGGCTCTTAGCCAAAGTGCCGAATTGGTGAACATCGTCACTATAGTATGCTATGTGAAAAAAAAAAAATAATCGTGACTATTCGACATTGAATATTACTCAAGGATTTTTTTTCATCACAGATATTTTATTGAGCCTAATCCAAATCCAAAAATTTGCCGAGATTCCCCTAACTTTCATTACCAAGACGTCGATAACGTTTCATACAACACCACAATTTTTAATTTTGACCGCTACACGTGTTTATTCTATCTTTTAAACCGCCTGTTCACGATTTATTTAAACAACTTCCGCGTCATGCTTTTACCACGTCATTGGGAACCCCAACGCTTCTTTCAAATTTATTTTTGTTTCTTAAACAATTTCTCTGTTTGTCAGTTGTATACCTTTTTTATTATATATTTTGAGTTTCTGCACTTCGTGAATTGTGATCCGTACACCGGATGGATTGTTTCATCAGATTTCTGTGATTTTCGTCAATTCTAAATACTCGCCCACCTGCATTACACTTTCACGATGCAAAATCACAAATAGCACCCTAGGCTTTATATGAAGCAGTGCAACGCATCTCGAAAAAATAACTTTCAATTATAATAATGACGGTAATGAAGACAAGCGAAGATATTATTTCATCCCATCTTCGAGTCCTACTCGCGTACACTTTAAACTTGATTAATAATCTGATTTGATATACTTAAAGCTTGAAACCACACTCCGATTAATCGAACAATTGTGAATTTTCGTATGCTGCACGATTTTAATTAATTATTTTATTTCGGTGAAATTCACTGCACTTAAAATCCCCGGATTATGTGATAATTGTTTGCTCAGCTATATCTATATTCTACTATGAGTTTGGTTTCGTGCTTGCAGTATTTATAAAATGCCGACCGGAAAGCGACTGAGCTGATGTTGGCGGCTGGCCGGTTTGGCTTGTGGCTTATAATTCTCAACTCCGCGCTTTGCTCAACTGGCCACATTCAAAAGCAGAAGTCGCCGTCGCAGTGCTTGAATTATAACTATATATATATCCTCGAAAACGAAATTTCATCCATTTTCAGCATACAAATACATATGTTTATTCCCTGATATATTATACCCTTTCACAGTCTTGATATTACTGTAAGACGTATACGGTATACATGGATGTATTGTATGCTATTGGGAATGGTCCACCTAGATTTTTTGACGCATGAAAATAAAGATGTCCAGTATTGGTAAAAAGATGACTTTATTATTTTTTATTTCATTTCATTTTTTCTATTCCACTAGTCCTTCATGAAATGATTGAAAATTGAATTATGCCCCGTCCCGGCGCGAGCTCGTTCTGTATTATAGATAGAAAAGTGACTTGAACTTAATACCCATGTAATAATATTTATAGTTTAATTGAGACCCACTTAAAACTGTGAAAACTGTCTAGCCTCGATTCTCAGAATTCGAGCTTTAGAGAACAATTTTAAAGTGTCGTAATAGTTTCTCTAAATAGCGCGGTTTTGTGTAGAGCTAAGAAACGCATCAGGCTTCCGTGATACGCAAATTCTGTCCTGATGTGTCCGTCCAATGCTAGTTAATGATTCAAAAAGGAGATGGTCCAATCTTATCTGTCGTTTGAAGAAAACGCGCGCTCTTAATATTATAAGCAATTTCGAAATCCCACCAGGGTCTATGAAAGTCTGCCATCTAGCAGTGGTGGCGTAAGCAGAAAAAAAGCTGTGATGTAGCGGTATACACAGCGCACATTCGTTTTCTGACAGTCAGTAGTTAGTAGGCTGTTACGATGTGACAAACACCTGTGGGTTCTGGCAACAAATCGAATAAGATATTACTGATAACAATGTGATAATTAATCGTGTAAGATGTGATAGATCAAATGCATTTTCAATTATTGCTTTATCGATGACTTCATCCCGTTTACGTCATTTATTGGAGAGCAGTATTATACAAGACGGATTAAATGACAGCGCTAAACGGTGGGGGTGTTTACATTACAGTTATGAGCTGAAAAATATGTTCATTGTATTTCCAGCTGTGTCTTGGACATTTGTGCGACGTCATTCGTATCTCTGCAACAGCAATAATCTAAAAATGATACCAAATACCGACTCAGTTCTTTATCATCAATGCCACGTGTTTATCTTGAACGTATTTATTGAGTTGAATATAACCTAACCTGATCCTAAAATCGAAATACATAATTCATTTGAATGAAACAACTAATTGATTTGAATAAGACCGAATAATAATCGTTCAAACAAATAAACTTTGAAGCACTGCGAGAGAACTACTTGTATATTCGCAGCTCTGCTGTGATACGTAAGATCTGTGACAATTTCTTTTATGTTTGAGAAATCAGTTTCTTTTGAGCGCAAAGATGACAAATCTATCCCATGTGATGACTTTGGCGAACAGTGTGATAGGCGTCAGTGTTTTGGCAATGCCGTTCTGCTTCAAACAATGCGGTATAGTTTTGTCGATACTGATGCTACTAGTCAGCAGCATTCTATCAAAATTTGCGTGTCACTTTTTGGTCAAGTCAGCTGTGATGTCTCGTAGACGTAATTTTGAGTTTCTTGCCTTTCATGCATTTGGACGTGCAGGAAAATTTCTGGCAGAGCTATTTATCATTGGGTTCCTCATGGGGACTTGCATTGCATTTTTTGTTGTTGTTGGAGATCTTGGACCTGAAATTATAGGGAAAATGACTGACCAAACTCCTGCAGACATCCGCACTAGTCTCCTTGTCTTGATAGGTGGCTTTGTGATCTTGCCACTTGGGCTGTTAAGAAATGTTGATAGTCTGTCTAGCATTTGTACAGCTACTATTGGATTTTATCTATGTCTTGTTTTAAAGGTGCATAGTTTTTTCAAAGAGCATTAATGTTCTCACTTAATAACATGGCCTTTAGTATCTACTTTTTGATGCAGGTAATGATGGAATCAATGGCTCATATATTTGCCACAGATTGGTATGACAAAGTATTTTTTTGGCGTCCTTCGGGTATTCTACAATGTTTACCGATATTCTCAATGGCGTTATTCTGTCAGACTCAATTATTTGAAATTTATGAAACGATTCCAAATGTTTCTCTTGATAAAATGAACCGAGTCGTAGATGTAGCTCTGAATATCTGCACAGTTGTTTATGTCTGTGTGGGATTCTTTGGGTACATTGCATTCTGTAATGTACCATTTACAGGTGAGCAAAGATACAAAAAGCAGCAAATGTTTCTAAGTTGATGCCTTTTGTCATAAAAATATTTGAGTTTCAGGAAATATCCTGATGAGTTTTGAACCGAGTTTGTCATCAGACGTAATAAAAATAGGCTTTGTTCTATCAGTTGCATTCAGTTTTCCTTTGGTAATTTTTCCATGTCGAGCAAGTCTATATTCGCTTTTGTTTCGTTGGGTGAGTCTAATCAACCACACTAATACCACTTAATGGCCAACAATGTTTCAATCCAAACAAATTTTCAGGCTCATTCACACGAGACGACAAGCAATTACATTCCTGAAAGTCAATTCAAAGGGCTTACCTTTGTTATAGTTGGAGTATCTTTAATTACTGGAATCCTAATACCAAATATTGAGTTTGTATTAGGATTGGTTGGATCCACAATAGGTGTAATGATTTGCCTTATGTTTCCTGCGGCATTCTTTATTTCAATAAGCAGCAAAAATACTTCTGAAAGACTACTAGCCCAGGTAATCAAGTTCTTAAAATCTCTCATTGCATGAACTCATGAAGTACAATACTTACTTCTTTCAGACAATCCTCTTCATAGGAGTTTGGATAATCATCTTAGGGACGTATGCCAATCTCTATGCCATGGAGGAATCGGCTAATGCAAAGCTCACTGTCATTACAGGAGACTCAATTCACCAATTGAACAACATTCCCATAGATTTGTCAAACGAGAAGAGTGCCCAGATGTTACCCCCGCTACCAAAATTAGACACTCTTCCAGAGATCAAAGTAGATGGTGAGTTTCATAACTTCGAAATACCTATGGCCCCTCTGGGTATTTGTCACAAGATAGTGCTTATGAGCTGCCGGTATTGTTTCCAGCAAATTTCAAGCCTGTCTTAGTAAATGAGATTGATGTACCAGAGAAAGTCCCGAAAGATGACGTCCGTCAAGAACCGCCAATTCCAGTTGAACGAGCAGTAGTGACTGAGAAAGTCATTGCCGTAACTTCAAATCCTAAGGATTTTGCTCCTATAATAAAAGAGATAGTTGAGGAAATCAAAAAGTTAGATAAGAACAAGCTAGAAAATTCTTCGCATAAAGATGAACTGGAACTCAAAATTAAGAAGGATGAAAAAGATAGTAGAGAGCCACTGATAGTTTTGAATGCTGATGAAAAGGTCAAAGAGTTAGAAGTAGAAGAGAAAAAGATTCAGAACAAAAATGACATTTTAATAAATTCAGATGCAATTAAAAAGGAAGAGTCAGAGTTGGCGGCAGCCAGAGTTTTTGATGATCGTGAAGAAGAGCTGCGAAAAACTCTACAGCAGCATAAAATAGATCAGCAACAGATGTTGGAAGAAGTAATTAAAATAAGTAATAATTTCAAACAAGAAAGAGAAAAAGAAAAAAAAGAAAAACTGGCCAGTAAAACCATTGAAAACAAGGTTTTAGAACGAGACAACAGAGACTATGACCCAATTAATAAGCCACTTGATGTAGCAGCCAACAATTTAAGCAACAAACTCGTTGCAAAGGCTGAACCCATGCCGGTACTAGATATCCTGACTGAAGACAAATTATCAAAGATAGTGGAAGGTCGAGTGAAAAACGTTGAAATTAATGATGAGACAGCCGGAAACAAAGTCGATCTGAAGACACCAGAGGATCCAGGCTTGTTTCAAGTAGATCAAAAGCAAACCATGATAAAATCCCGTGGTCCGATTCTCAGTGCATTAGTTAAAAAAATTCCAAAGTCTAGCCATATTAACGACATTCCGGTACATGTGAATCATGCCCAAATCAATGCCTCAAATGATCTAACAAAAATTGATAATAATAACAATACCCATAACATAAATAATAAAAATATAAGTAACAAGGTACCAGTTCCTATCGCCTTGGTAATGAGTGAAAAGACAAAAAAAGGCGGATCGAACGAAGAAACGGCAAAATTGGATGAAAGTGGTAAAGCAGCAAAACTTGGACTTGGCAGAGATATACTAGCGAATGCAGAAAGAAAAAAGAGAGAGATAAGTGGTGGAGAAATGCTTAATGATTATCAGGAATCTGCTAATAGATTAGCTTTGATGGCACCAAGTAGAATAGGAAAACTCGTAGAAGTAGATTCGCTTAATGATCATGAGTGCAGTAAAACAGATAAATCTCTTATGGAAACTGGTGAGAAAAATGAAACTGCCGAGTTGATATCAAAAAAGGGGAAAGTTACCACAGAGAAACTGCTGATTAAAACCAATTCTTATCTATCGGATCAGAGTCTCATTGACCAAAATACTTTAGATAGTAGTCTAAATTTGAAGAACAAGTTTGTGGACGCTAATCAGAGGGACCTAAAGCCTGTTGGTTCCAACAACGAAAAAAAGTAAGTAATAATACATGACAAGACGAAATAAGACTGCCGTGTATGAGTTTGATTACTCTTTTCACACATCAAGTTTTTGCACTATATTTTTGAAGTAGGCTTCCAAATAAAAATTTCATAGGTCACGGACAGCTTATAATTTGGTGAAAATAACGTTTCGTCATTAGTAAAATCCAACGAAATTCTGCGGGAAAGCAAAATTTTACTTTATTTACGATAATATATATTTGTGCATATTTACCTTTTATTTATTTTATTTAATCGATTGTAATAACAATAAAAGTAACAATATTTGTAGATCATATACATGTATGTTAAATGGTTCATGGGAATTTTGTACAGCCGATTTACTTGAGAATGTAGATTCATTTCTCCATATTGAAGCTATAACTTGAAAAGCTTGGTGAAATAAGTACACGGTACATGAGTAGCTTATTTCTCGTTTAATTACGCGGCATTTAAAGTACTCGATCATTATAAAATAATCATCATAATTCTTTAAAAAGTTTATAATCTAAATATCGAGATCCTGCTGAGAAACTCTGAATCCCAGTGTAAGCCTAGTGACCAGACGTTGAGGTAACGGATAGCTTATTCAAAAATTTTTAAAGAACTTGCACGGCAGATATGTATTAAAGAATGTTATTCATATCAAAGGTGATGAAAGATATTCAATGTTTTGTTTAATAATTCAGTAAACGATACTTTACCGTCCAACTTGTGTTGAAGTTCTCTATTTTTCCAAATATCTATTTTTGAAACGTTATCTGCTAGAAGCACTATTATATGGAAAAATTGTGCCACACATTGCTTTAACTTGTTCGTAAATCCCAAAAAATACGAAGCCTCCCAACGTGAACCCAAACACTCTAGGAGCAAAGCCAGCGAACAGCCTGTAAAAAATGTATCATATGAAATATATCTGTTGTATTTAATAATTTGATAACTCAGTGCATGATTCACATTTAATCACGGACTTACCCTTTTGATCCATGTTCTCTGTAAACTTCTTTCAGCATGGTCGATATTTTGACTTCTGCTTTATTTGCCGAAGTATCGGACAGCATGATTCTGGTTTTAGCAACATCTAAAGGTGTAGTTATCACAGCAGCGATTGCAACTGAAAGAGCTCCACAGGTAGCCCCTTCAAACGGAGTGCAGTCTCTGCCTACATAGTGTTTCCAACAAAGTTTGAAATACTCCCACATTGGCATTTGTATTAGACCAAAAGGCAAATCTCTCAATACTGTGCTTCCATATCCACGGTATAAAGTTTTCAGTTTCAGAGTCTCGCTATCAACTAACAGCGCCTGTTTTCGCTGCTTTACTACCTCTACCGGCACACGAACCAGACATGCGACCTACATTGATCGATTCGCTTAAGTATGTCTCTCGAATGGTATTGCTGAAAAATTAAAAAATTAACACCTGATTTCTCTTACCATTTCACCAAGAGAAGCAGCACCCATGTGAATGAAGTGGTGATAAGAAAGTGGAACTTTAGGCTGAAGATATTCCTTTATTCCCTCATATGTTATGAAGAACAAAGATGCTGCAATTGAAATATGAATCATCCCTAAGCATTTGAGGGGAGAATTTCAATCTAAAGGTAATACCTGCTGGGGCAGAACCGATCATTACAGGAAAAATTCCCTGGTATAGTTTCCCAAATCCTCCGGAATTCATAAATCCATGTTGGCTCTGGAGTCTAGTTTTCAACGTGTCCAAAGGAAAGCAAGTCAGGTCGCATACGGTCCCAGCAACACCTCCAGACTGCAATTAAGCTAGTAGTCATTGCACGACAGGATCTATGTATCTACTAATCATTCAGTGTGTAAACAGCTCTTAACTCTTAAGGTCAACTGTTCTATTCAACACTTACTATCATAGATGACAGGAACACATTTTTTGAGTTAACCCCAGTGATTTTGGAGTCCGATCCGTGCAGCATGTTATTTTGATTTTCCACGATTGATGATTAGTGAGAAGTTTTTAGCTTCGAGCACAATAACCGCATCATTTCAAGGTATTATTGACTGAATCCAACCTCATGATAAGAGATAACCTGATACGTGAGGTTCGTGAGGTCTGCAGAAGAGGCAACCAAAATAGCATGTCATTGCGTAAAATCGCATACCTGTTGTGTAATTCGTTTAGACGTAATCACGATCTTTGCTACGCTAAATAGATAAGGTGTCCTAGATGGTATGGATAGTTCCAAACGCCCGGCCGATGGGGAAACACAAATTTCGTCATCCACTTGTCTTCTGCAAGCGAACTGTCAAAATACCCGTAGCTGTCAAATGAATGCGTGCGCGACATTCGAAGTCGACAGGGCAAAGTCGACCTCGTAGGAAATCGCACAAAAGGATTTTCAAATATAAATTCTTAATGATTACTACCTAGATAATCCCGAGTTTTACACAAAATCCACAGTTATTCTTTCTTTTTCTCTAACAACAAGTATGCATAAATATCATGGCAATTATATCATAGTCAAAATGCAGAATATCGTGATTCCCAAAACTCTCGGGATCAGACCTCGAATAGCGACCTGTGAAAAACTATTGTAAAATCTTAAAAAATCACCGACACTCGATTCTATGGATCATATTAACTTATCCTTGTGCACCATTCCGTCTACAAGCCTTATCCAACACTGTTCATACTTTGAAATTCTTTCTAATTTACGGATTCGTCAGATAACATAATTTGGGTTTGGCTACACCCAAAGGTGTTATCACTGCGGTAATTGCGATGCAAATTAAATAATAAAATTCAACTGCTTAGGATGGAAGTATAAATATCGTGTGCATATCTTTCTGGTCAAATTACGATGATTTTCATAGTTGATCCTACCTGAAACTATAGCGTAATTAGCACCAATGTGGACTTGGCACCCGACTTAGGAATACATTTTTTTTTAATTGGAATCGATTGTACTTCATTTGTACTTGTTTGTACCATTCTGTTTTTTATTTCTTCCACGATGAACTAAAAGTGACAGCGTTTTCAAAAATGGCTGGCACCCAAAATTTGAAAATTTGGATTTTCTCAAAGTGAATAGATTCCCAATTGTTTGTACCATTTTCTTGTTCGTTTGTACCTCGACCCAAAAAAAGTTAGAGGCATTTTTTGATTTAATGAGAGCCCAACTTTTTTTTCTCTGAATTATGAGAGGTTGACAAATATTTTTGAAAATTAAAAAAGAGTGGTCAGCCCTACATTGAGTAAGTATACTTCGTACTGGTATAATTACTCAATGCTACATAATATCATAACGTGACATACCATATAAATTATTTTAGCCAGGTTTTTACACGCTTGGATTCTTCTACCATTTCACCAAGGGATGAAACACACAAATGAATGAATGGATAATTAGAAGCTGGCATTTTTAGCTGCAAGAGTCCCTTCGTATCCTCAAAAGATATATGCGAAAAACGTTAAGGCAGAAATCCAAAGAATAACTTTACGTTATCTGCTGCTGATTAAGAATGCAAAATAATTCGAGTTGCTACACGTAGCTGTGATACCTGCTGGCGCTGCTCCAATCAGCGAAGGTAACATTATGAAAAAAATGCAACATACACGAACCGTAACGAAGGATAGAAGAACATGTATAAAGTATCGCGACTTTTTTCGTTATCTTTCCACACGTTCATAATTTCTTACTTAAAATTATCCTGTTACTGGTAAAACACGATTCAATGGATATGAAATTCGGATTATGAACAGTAATCTTTATTTAGTTATTATTCTATTGTCGCAGTTCCAATTAAGATACCCATGCTATTAATCAGCCAGGTGCCAAAGATCAAGGCGACACTCACATCTTATCGAGAAACGGGACAAAAGACTACGATGAAGACTAAAATTAAACCCTGACTACAGACACTTTTTCTCTGAATTATAAGAGGTTGACAAATATTTTTTAAACTGAAAGAAAAGTGGCCAGCCCTAAACTCGTCGACAACTTCGTGGAACTCTGAACAACCACTTATAAAAAGTATAACGATGAATACATGTAGATGCTAAGATCCGAAAAAATTTTCTCCGTACATTTTTGAGTGAACAAAAAACCGTCATTGTTTTCAGCTTCAAGACTCATTGTCAGTGAATTTACCGACTGCATTTGTTAGCTTTCGAATGCGACGGTCTACAATTTATTATCAGAAATATGGCTACCACGTGGTGAAGCGTTACTGCAGGACCATATGCAAACAAACTATAGGTCGTATGCTGCGAAAAAATTCATTTCATGGGTGTATGTGTGGAGATGACCAGATAGTCAACCACGCGAGTTACAATTATAGTGATCTGAGTTCCTTGGTTTCTCAGTTAGTTATATACCGATTACACGACGCTGATTCAGGCATCACAGATTTAGCTCTGAGCGACTTTCCTGAGTTTTTGGCTGTGGCGCCTCTTCGTTTTCTTCTTCTTCTTCTTAAGGCACTGACCTCTGTGCTAAAGCTTTGAAGCATCCTTTTTTAACGTGGGTCAATTAATATGTTATATATATGCTGTGATCAAATCAGGGTTGCAAGCGAGATAAAAAAACTATAAAAGATAAATCGCTCATTTTAAGATAAAAATGTGGCCAAAATACGAAATTATCGTTACCATATAGGAGTGGCTCGCGATCTCAAAGTTCCATTTGCCAGAATTAATTCGATCTGTGTACCGATATGTACACAGTGTGTAAATAATGTTTCACTCTGTAACATAATAAACTATTCTGTATCTATTTTTGTTTACTCGTTGGTTTTTATTCTCCTTAATGATGCAGTTATGATTTATGCCAAATAAAATACATTCACCCTATAAAAAATAAATCACAGTTGATGATTCTAGTAAAAAAACGTTGACAGATGAATGACGAGCCTACCACGATAATTTTTACGAAACGAACACACGCAGAGATAGGTGAATGGAGAGAGAAAAAAATGAATCAAAATAAATCAGAAAACAGAAGTATCAAACACCACATCATAATAAAATAAACCACGGCTTGTATTTTATCTCACGCTATTGCTTAAATACCTGAAATAAGGGAGTTTTGTTAGAGTATCGTCATCTTCGGAAAAGATTTATTTCAATGGAAGTGTATTCAAACGTATAATATTTATTTCAGCTTTTTTTCACAACTTTATTTTCGTGCCTTCAGCATCTGGAGTTTCCATGATGATAAACGGTTCTTACAATTTCTGTTATGCGATTGCCAGTTTCAAGTTTCAAAAATTATATCATCTTCAGAGTAAAATAGAAAACTACGTGTACATCATAATTTATATTCCCAAGCCAATACGTGAAGAATGGAAGAACCTTATCTCCTGCGCGGTTTATCGATTTATTTACGCAGAATAGGAGCGGAGTGAGTGCACTTTTACTTCAAGCCTGAAAGGGAATGTCAATATTTCACCCGGGAGAAATATTAAAAGCCAAATACAATCATGGCGCAAGCATGTCATGAATTTTCCGTCACAAATTATATCTGAATTTGTAAGATCAGGTACACATATAATAACTAGCGCGCTTTTGAAGTGACGATTGCGTTGGATAAAAATTGTCCCAAGCGACGAAAATAGTTTGCGGAGCTCGACTTGCACGACGATTTATTATAATCTCGCCTACATGATACTCGTTCGAAATCGTTTCGCCTTTGGAATACTTCGAGAGGGGAATATGACTATAAGAAATCGTCCGATGTAGGTTACGGGCAATATTGCAAAATCATAGATATGATAAAATTGACGAATATTCGGCGAACGTGTATTTGAAAATCTGAATCTGAATAATTTTTCTCTACATACGAAGTTCGAAAGTGAATTAGATAAACCTCAAGTTTTTGCAACGTAAACTAAGTTTTATGTCTAGGTATATAAGTATATACGGTTTATTTTACTTTCGGGAATTAATTACATGGTACATAATCAAGGCATGTCAATATTATAAGTATGAAACTTTCAACTGCTTGCTGTAATTTAGAGGTAACCCTGAATCAGGTAGACTTGATTCCTTTTACGAATTCTGAAATATTTTATCTTCAATTTGTTATTAGCAATATGTTTCCCATCGTGATGATTGCTTGTTGGTTTTATGTATCAATAGTAAATTACGTTATTATGTGCCTCATAGTTTTAACGGACGAATATAAATTTGTCACGAAAGTGGAAAAAGTTGCGAACATTCTACAGACTTGTAGTGAAGATACCATCTCGTTTATTGCCAGAAACGTTCATGCGTGTTGACGACATTTTGGTGAGGTAGGGTATACGTGATCTTATTATGGGTCGGACAATCGTGAAGAGGATCAAGAACGAGATGAAAGACAGAGTATAAGAAAAAAAAAAAAACAGAATAATAGCAATTCCGCAGTGACGGAAGCGGAAAATTAATCGAGGGTGATATTGGGCTCGGAAAATTTGATTCGTGTGATCTTTCATTCGAACATTACGTTGAATGTGATCAAGTAGCATAAATGAACAGGAATTGTTTCGTAGTTATGCAAATAGAATCTAGCGTAAGATTGGCAAATCTCTTTCAAAGTTTTTCCCGATAGTCAGGGATATCTATACCCAATAAAAGCTCTTGCAATTCGAAGGACTCTCGACGCCGACGACCACGCCGTTCAGACGCCAGTTGACGCCGCGACGTCGACGCGACAAGCTCGCGAATACGGTGCGGATGTTTTTTCTACACAGAAAACTGTTATCTGTTTTCAACAGACTCTTTCCGAAAAATAAAATACCTCTCAAATTCTGACCATTCATTAAGAGCGTTTGAAATAATTGAAATCGAAGTTGAGTCAATATTTGTTTCAACCGATTAAAATGAAGAACTCTTACAAAATGATAAAAAATGTAACAATGCGGAAGATGATGATGACGAATGACGTAATTTGCCAAATAGAAACCAGCTAATTATTAACTCCCATTGAAATACCTGTAATTGAAAAACCACAAGGGATATATAACGTGTATACGCTGTTGTTTTATTTGTTGATTAATTTTTATTTTATTTTCATTTTACGTATCGTCTAATGAATCAGTGTTTAAATCTGTTGGACAATGTGAACGGTCACTACGAGAATACTAGCAAAACTTCTCAAACCCATCATTACCGCTCGTGTAAACTGAATACGAAAATTGTGAGTAAACTGTCTACTGGTAGGCATCGCGGAATCCCAAGCCAAAGTGTAGAAGATTGGTGTATCGGAACATATAAATTCTTCCTTCATTTCCCTACCTTTCTTCACTGGTGAAATATAAACGACGAGATGTCGAATTCTCCTCGTGTTCGCCAGTTGCCCCCAAGGCCGAAAATCACACTTCCGGTACCAGGGCAATACATGGGGTATCCCCAGACACCAATGACATACGTAGGAACACCCTATGGACAAACTCCCATGCCCATGACACCGATTTCCGGTCAGCCGAACGTTATTTATGCAAACAAAGCCAGCGCTTTCATGTTCACCCAATTCAGGGGTATCAAAGATTGGACGAAGTCTGGACTCAGTGTTGGAGAAAAAAGTGCTCTTTGGCTTTACGAGAAGGTAAAAAAGCTGTAGCGAAAAGCTAGTATAATGAAAAAACTTCCGAATGTTTTTGTGACTTGACAATGAAATTTCAGGTCAGTTCGTGGAGCAAAAGATGGTTCACGCATATTTTTTTGTTCCTTGTTGTCTTCCTCTACAGCGTACTTGGCGCCCTTATTTTCATCACGGTTGAAGGACCTTACGAGAATCGGCAAAGAAGAGATATGAGAAAAGATAGGTGAGATGTCATATTCGTCCTTCGATTACGCGATTGTTTTCGTGCCCCAAATTTTATAATTGATTGAACACTTCCTCCGTTTCTCATTCATTATCTCATCAGCTTAACGAACAATCGGGATACAGTCATAGGATACCGTATACTTCTCATTCTAGTTCATATGAAGGAAATTCCTCGTATCACGCCATTCGTTGAACTTTCATTTTATAAAACAGTGCGTGTAGTTGAAAGTTTAAAATTATAAGCTTGCTTCTTACGTATATGATCTATATCTATATCGTGATCGTCTAATAAATGTGCCGCGCAATCTTCGAACTAAACAAACTACAGAGCCACATGGCAGCCTTGGCTGTTAACATCGATTGCAGTGAGAAAACCTCTTGAAAAAAGTTTCTTTCATCACTTCTTCGTTTTTTCTCCATATTCGTGCCGCATAATTTTCAACCGCAGGTCAGGGACGCAACTCAAAGTACGATAAAATCGAAGCAGTACCCTAATTTTCAAAACGGTAAAAAAAAAAAAAAAAAACAACAATTTCGGCGGCGATCGATTCGACGAATGTGCTGTCTTTTCATTTTTTTTTTATTTTCCCATAAACACCGATCGTTACACCGTAGACTAATTCGTGTTCAGTCATGTGGTATTATAAAGCCCGGGCGAATATCGAAACGTAAAACTCATGCGGTGAAATCAATATTGCATGGCGGTACCGACCTGACTGTTCTCTGGAATTTCACGTGAAGTGCACACGAGCATACTATACCGTTGATATATAGTGATGCAGAAAACGGCGGCAATCGGATTAGTCCTGGAAACGGTGTCATGCTAACCGAGGACAATGATTTTTCCAAGTCCTCGCTGACTATCGAACGAAAAATTAAATTGTTGCAGAAACGACACCCTCACTGTAATAAAAGATCTCTGGTACGACCCGGACGTGATCAACAATCCCGATCTTTGGAAAGGGAAGGCAACGAATCACCTCATCAAATACGAGGCTCGACTCTACGAAGTTTTCAAAGACGGTATAAAAGAGCAGAACGAAGACGGTACCGAGCAAAGAATATGGACATTTTGGAACGCGGTTTTTTACTGCGGTACAATTTACACCACCATAGGTGAGCTTGATTAATTTATGCGTATCAATTCCCACGCTTTGTAGATTCATTGGTATACTAAAACGAGGCGATTGAAGAATTCAAATATACTCTGCAGAGGTAATCTAGAACCGCAGCATCTATGAAAGTTCTTTTTTTTTCCTTCTAAAAATACATCGCCATCGCATCCAGACGACAACACAAAACACGTTAGAGAACAGAGAACTCTGAAGAGGTGCTTACCGCTCACGGATCAGTGGGAGGAAACAAGATTAGCTTTCAGCTTCCTAGATGTATTTTTGAATGGGTGTCTACGCCCGGCTAAAACGACGAGTGAAATAAACTCAGATACGCGCAATTATTTCATAATAAGGAACGCCACTTTTCAAAATCGATAGGGATGCGTATCTAGTTAATTCAGAATCCAGTCGATCCGTCGCCAGTGTTATTATGCCAATCAAACTGCAGCAATCCGAAACTGTTGGCTACGTGAAGACCTTGCACAAGTCTCGAATGCAATGGAATCTGATACACATGGACACGAATGTTAGAAATAACAATAATTCAACGACAGCGTTGTTCAGATCGTATCAGTAATTTAACCGGACGATCAATCCGATAAGAGTATATTTGTTGCACGTATTAAGCTTGATAACGTTGTACCGTCAAGTTTTCAAGATCCTCATTCGACGAAATATTTTCTCAACCATTGACACAGTTGGCAAACTATTTCGTTGGCTCGAGTCTATCATCGTCCAACAGAGTTTTCTCTATACCGAAGCTAAGACGTATTATATTTTGTCAGTCGTTAAACTCACGCATCGTTATGGGTTATATACGTATAGTCAAAAATAACGAGGACATACCCGCGGATAAATCACGCGATGTATTGCCGATCCCGATGATTGACACGCGCCCTTAATAATAATAACGGTAACGATGGTGGATTTCAACACCGACTCCGATGCCATGGGGAACGTTTTTTATTTTTTCAACAAGTTGAAAATCCATCATCTCATGTTGATTTCAAACGGACATGTTTATCTGAGTTTTCCCGATGAGATGGTTCATCAATCAACCCGGTATACATTTTAGGTGTATCATATCTTTGGACATCCGTAAGATTGTATATAGGTATATGTTTGACTACACATCTCGCGTAGCGTAGTGAAACGATTCGTGCAGAACTTTACGATAAAATTGTAATGGGAAAATTTTATTTGAAATTGGTGAGTTTCACAGATCGTTTTGTCGGAGCGTTACACCTCTGGAAAATATACACGTAACTTAAACTTCACATAGTCGCTAAACGTCAATTACCGAAGCAAAGGGAATCGGCAAATAGGCATAAAGTTCCACTCAAACTGCAGCAATATCATAAAATCTATTTCCGTCGACTCTCGGTGACTTTACGTTATTTCAAGCGAAAAGAATGTTGAAAATATATAATTCTACGACAGAGTATACTTCTCATCGCGAAAACCTCCGCAAAAATTAATTTCTTATACAGATAGTATATGGTTCATAAAAACCATGAAAATCGAACAATTTCCAGTTGTTCAAAATACGAAATTTTACAGCTCCGTAATATTTTCCGTGATATTAAAAAAAATTCTGGGCATAAAATCGAGAGCAAAAATTTATGGACCGTTGATTGGTTTGAAAATATTAGCATGTGAGTAGGTACGTAAATTTGACGCTCGATTACACATACGTGGCGTGGGGTGAGATACGATATGCGAGGGATGGCGGGCGCGAGTGGCGATGGTCTACGTCGATTTAACGAGTGGACGATTCACGCCATTTGAATAGTTCACTGTAGTATTATTCACGTATATTTCTGCGGCGATTTTTCTTTCTCATTATTAATCGCTTTATCGAAGCCGAAACTCTACGCTTATTGCGCAACCTTTAATTATTGGAGTTCAAAACGAGAATAGATAGCGTGGGCAGATCAGTTGGCATCGCTTTTAACTCTTCGGAGCTTTACGCGCCGGTTGCATTCCTATCGTCACCCGGTTTTCGGTACTTGGAACCTGAAAAAGAAATTGAAAAAATAAAAATTCGAAAAGCCCGGAGTGGCCGCGCTGCTCTGATATTTATTTTTTTTTCTCCCAAAATGTAAATTGAAAAATATTTCAGATCCGCTCGCTATACTAATTTATTCCTCTTGCGCTCATTTTTTTTTTTTTTTTGTACCAATTTTATTTACGGAACTTGTTATCTTTGTACCACACGAAACTCCGTTACTTGAATGATTTTTGAAGAAGCGAACGAGTGAAATTTTGGGTGAGAGCCGCGAAGTGCTTTGTTTATTATTAACTTTGGCACCGTTGAGTTTATATTCTTTTATTTCATGTTTTTTTTCTTTTTTTTTTTCCTGTCTCTCTGAGTGATTCTGATCGGCTCTGAGTTTGGTGTGACACCGCAAAGAGTTTGCCAAAAAATCTTTGAGATTTTTGAATAATTCTCTCATTGTCGTAAAACTCTTACAGAATTTGAATAATTCTATCCTCCGTCTGGTTCGAATCGCTGGAATGGTATAAAATTTCAATGGGACGAGTTGGTCATTCCCATGCATGTTTCGCCGCCATAACGTAAAGCTGCACAAACACAAAGCGTTTCGAACGCCCAGCGGTCTTCCCTCTGCTGCGAGTTTTCGTTCGATACTCAGACGCTACTGCGGCAAAACCGGGTGCCACCCGACGCTTTCCGTAGGTCGAAAAGCGTCGCGTCGCTTTGGCGTCGCGTTATCCGGGTGAGGCGGGTTGATCAGAAGAGTTCGTCGAAGGTTGTGGTGGGAGCGCGACGCGATCAGAGGGGGATTCTTAGTTTTATTTTTGTACATGACTTCGAGTTTCATTGCGGTAAAAGACGTAAGGAGCGGCGTCGCGGGACGCCGTATATAAAATATTTCTCTTCGTGGTTTAAATGGAGGACAGTTATACGGTGCATCGACGCCGAAAGGCAGCGGCGAGGAGACGTGAAAAAACCCCGGAACCTCCGAAACGAGATGAAGAATCTGGAGAAGACGAATCCAAGGCCAGAGCCAAGATGGAGAAGATGGTGGAAGACACCGAAAATATGGCAGAGAATAGCGCGCATCCGGATCAGAACTTGATTACTCCGCAGAAGGAGAACCGCACCCCTCGTACTCCGTCTTCGACGCCGAAGAAAAAAAGTCTCGAAGACGATGCGCCAGTTGCACAAGCTGTCAAGAATATTATGCAAAGTGAAAATGCTGGAGAAAACCAGACGCAAAGTGAATCTGAAGTGAAAACTGTTGAAAACCCGGTCCCGACGACCACCGACAATGAGACTACTAAATTTAGCAGCGTGGCTGACGAGACCGTTGTAAACCCACTTGATTCTGAATCGCCTTCAATATCAGCTGGGAAGGACGCTATCGATGTACCCGGCGCTGCGTATGCCGATTTTTCAAAACCTTCAGAGGTTTTAGAAACGAAGGAACAACCGAGCGGCGAAATAATCGGTACGAGTTACGGTGCGGCTGGAAATCAGGGCACTGAACCTTTACGACCGAAGAAGCGTTCCAGAGACAAACACCTAGTTCAGGTGAAAAAAAGTTACGGTAGCGACTCGAGCGACGCTGATCAAGAAAAAGTCTTACAGTCGATTCGCAGGAAGAAATCTCCCGAAGGTCCGAGGGCGAAGGGTGGAGGAACTTGGAAAAGTCAAAGTCGCAGTCACGCCGTGCCAACTGACACCGACGAAGATCGGAATACTTCGAACAACGAATCGAGGCCAAAACCGATCCACGAAAAACGACACGCGAGTAAACACAGGTATTCAACCGGTACGGAAGATGAAGCCAGCCCAAAAAAGGGGGAAAAAGGTCATCGAGATCCGCAGGGCGCGGAACGCGAAAGTTCGAAAATCAGAGCTAGGAGTAGGGACTCTACGGCCAAGTCGAGGGAAAAACGATCGGTTAGTCGGCACAGGTATCCAAGCGATACGGACGACCAACAACAGGATTTAGGGATGATAAAGAGCGAGACGTTTCCACAAAAGTCTTTAACCGACCAACGTCAGGTGATAAAGAGATCAAGTTCCGAGATGAAAAAGCAGATAATTCCTCTTAGCGACGATAGCTTGATTCAGGATTTCGCCAAAGCTCAAGAAGATTACTTGAAAAGAGACCGAAGTATCCTCGAATCCGATCCTTTGGACGATATACGTTATTCCCATCAAAAAACCGAACATGAAGCTTCGATTCCGGCAATCCTGAGAAAACGAAAGGTCGGTGTTCTCCATGCGGATCCCGAAGAAATCCTCAAAACCCGAGATCGAGAACTTGAGCAGCCAAAACGGTCCTGGTTTTCTTGGTTTGTTAACATACCGTCTTTCAAGAAGAAAGAAAAGACGGATGAAATCAATCCGGATCGAAAAATCACTCCCCCTGGAGAATCTTATAATGGAGATGAAAAAGTTTCTTTCGTGGAATTCTTGAGGGCGTTGAGGGAAATTGTTTCCGAATTCAAGGCTTTCGTCAATCAGAATCCACGGGAAACTGCGATCTTGAGAAAACTAAGAAACTCCTGCATAGGAGAGCTTATCCTGATAATTATATACTGCGGTTTGGGTGCCTTCGTCTTCAGATTCACCGAGGGAGCCTTCGAAACATTTTACAAATGCGGAGTCAAGAGAGTGAAGAGAGACTTTCTCGATAATCTTTGGAATTATAGCCACAATATGAGAGAAGAGGACTGGAAGAGCATGGCTCGTAGAAAACTAATGGAATTCGAAGAACAACTTCACAATGCACACGAAGCCGGTGTTCATTCCTACAGCGGTCAAAAAAACTGGACTTTCCTAAACGCCGTGGTTTATTGCCTCACCGTTATCACCACTATCGGTGAGCGGGGCTTGATTCAAACCGCCATGATTTCCTTCTGTTTCATCCTGACCAAGCCTCAGCTGTGATATTAAACTTAGGAAAATAGTAATTGCGTGCAAAAACTGATTCTCCTTTCGGTTTTCCAGGATATGGTCACATCTCCCCAAGGACCTTAACCGGAAGAGCCATCACAATAGTTTACGCGATATTCGGGATACCGATGTTTCTGATAATTCTGGCGGATTTCGGTAAGCTTTTTACGCGGGGGATAAAATTTCTTTGGGCGTTCGTCAGGAGACTTTATTACACCGGTAGTTGTCGTAAAGTGAGAAGGACCGCACCTGTTCAGGTGAGAGAGAAGTACAAAAAAAAGATTGTTCGATTTTCAAATGAGTTTCACGTTAATTTTTCCGTCAACTCCCACAGGAAGTGATGAAAGGAGTGCAGCTCGTCTACGACTTTGCGACTTTCCGAAGGCCCTCGCAAATGAACCCAGAAGACGTGGAAGAAATTCAGAGGCAGAAATCTCAGCCGCCAGCTGTTTTTAATTTGGACGGGAACATACCGATTCCAGACACTCCGGGAACACCGGCGATGTCCAATTTCGCAATTGACGATGAATTCAATCTCCCGATATCAGTAGCCATATCGATATTGCTAGGCTACATATTCGTTGGTGCTACCGTTTATCATATTTGGGAAAACTGGGGCTTTTTCGAGAGCTTCTACTTCGTTTTTATATCCATGAGTACGATTGGTTTCGGTGATTTCGTCCCCGAGGTGAGTCATTACCCATATCTCAAGAAATCTATTGATTGAAATGTTTCGATTCGCACAACTTTCACTCTCTCGCAGCACCCCATGTACATGATGTGTTCAATCGTCTACCTGGTATTCGGCCTTGCTTTGACTTCTATGTGCATCAACGTCGTACAGGTGAACTACTAATCGAACCGATCAATCAGTAACTTGGCGAAAAAAATATTTGAATAAGTCAACTCGAACTCGCATTTCAGACGATGCTGTCCGATTCGTTCAAGCAGGCCAGTCAAAAAATCAGCGCCACGATAGGTTTTGAAGTTCCTGCCGAAGAAGGTGCTGAAAATGAGCAAGCGGAAAGTGAACCGGTGGACATTTCTGACGTTCAAGTTACCATTAAGGAACCTGACAATGAAAACAAGGAAGCAATAGCACCGAAAGCTAAACAGGAAGACATCGATTTGTAAATTTATAGATCAGCGAATGCTTCGGGAAGAAAGGGGAGAACGAATTTTCAGTTTTCAGGGTATCAAAAAGTTTTGGCGCTTCATTGAATATAAAATATAAATCGCCGCATGTTCCAAGAACTTATGCTTATTATATAAGAAAGATTATACACCTAAAGTAGTGCCATGAAATGCACCAAATTCTTGTGCCTTTCTCGTGGGGGAAAAAAACGAATTCATGATTTATTGTGAACTATCTAGTCGCTATTGCAAAATGAAATAAAAAATTATGCATGTGATATAATTAAGCAGATAATGTAATATAAGTAAATTATTTTCTTCTTCCTACGTGTGATGTATATTCAGAGTTATATCAAGCTCTATTACAGTACGATATTATATACTTAAAAAAAAGTACCGTGTAAAAACACCAAAATAAGCAGACTCATTTAAACGTAAAATAAACTCGGCTATTGCTTGACAACTTATTTGTAACTGAGAAATTATTGTTTGAAAAACATGCTGGGGTCTCGCAGCTGAGCAATGTTCTTCATCGTGGTCCCGTCAAGGTCTCTACGTCGTGGGGAATCCACGGACTCGCTGTTCATGCCCAAAAATCGCTCAAAAATTGTCTTGAACGACCATTAAAAGGTTTGACTGCTTTGATTTTGCCTTCTGAAGAGTAGAATTTTCACTTTGAAAAATACTCGCGGTGAAATAATTGTTCTGTTTCAGTCCCTCCAAATCTATAACGTATTGTGCGATTTCAAACTTACCAGCCGTGGGAAAAAACCGAATTTACTGCTCGTATTTGCAATGGAATTTATTGACTGCAGCTTCAGCAGCTGGACGATTTTTATTCCAGCTAACGATAAACCATCGGCGGTCGGTATGAGTCGGTACACATTGGAAAAAGGTGCACTTTCTTTTGTTGATTTTGTTTAAAAGTCACAATCAAGTGTTACTATATATTATACAACATTTTCAACATCACTGAATTCTAATGCAATTCGATATTTGTTTTTTTGTATTAATTTTCACTTCATATTTCTTTGAAGGGATGGTAGATCATCATACCCGAGATTGGTTTTGCATGAACAGTGGGAAATGTTGATCTTTATGATTCGAACGCATATACGTACATTTATGAACGGCGGGATTTCGAAGCGATGGGGTGATATTCGCCGAGTGGGAAATTTTTCAAATTCCGCCGAATAGTTTTTCCGACACCAAGTTCAAGGCCACACAGACATCTACTTTGCGCTGGGACTGTCGCATGTTCGGTATCGATTGCTGCGACCTTCTATTACCATATACCTTATAATGCTATAACCGTAGATACCACGGTCTGAATGACGAAGGCAATTGGTGCGTGAGATATAGGTATACCGCTAGAAGATGTATAGATCATGTGCACCAAAAATAATGTACCCAGTCATAAAAATTTTGGTTGCTTTTTATTTTTTACACTTCTACTCTTACCTCCTTCAACTTTGTGCTCTCAAAATTACGAAGCAAAATATGATACGCTGAAATCGTTTGACTTACATTTATTGAAAAACTTTTTACTTAACTCGATTTTGCATCCAAAGCATTTTTCCTAAACTCCTATATTCGCAGATAACTTTAAATTCTTGGCCGCAGACGACGTTTTTGGCTCTATTTTTGAATTTCAAGTTTTACCATCAAAATTGATTTTCGGCTGAGGAACAATCTTGCCCAGGTCTTAGCCGAACAAAAAATGTATGTTCAAGGTGTTTTGCAATTCCATGTTTTGTCAAATTCATTTTTTCATCTCGCTCATCGCGAGTCATATTTTCTTTTGCGGTCCCGAAGGTATGCAAAATTCGAGGCACAAATATTGATGTTTCAGAGCGATCCAAGCAGTCTGAACCTTGTATGTAACCCCACAAATCGCAGAATTTCTTTAATCATCAACGTTTGTACTCGAATTCTGGTCTCCTTCGACGAATTCGTTTCATAAAATAAAGACGGGGTAAAAGACGTTTCGTGAATATCGGTGACGAATGAGAATTTCTAATCCTCTAAATGACTCTCGAAAACCGACGTTATTATGTCTTTATTAAAAATTTAATAGAAAAAAAAAACAATCCCGCAACTTTTCATTTCTCTAAGTTTCTGCTTAACATATTTTCTGCCAATTCCAAACGTTAAAAAAATTTTTTCATCTACATCATCCTTTAATTTCACACCTCAACCATTCGACCCCCGATCAACCACAATTGCGATTCGACGTGACGATGAAAATTCACATTTGATCCTCCGTTGGATCGAAGTAGTAGCTACATGAGGGGATCGGGTGTGGGAAAATGACTGTAGCAAAATTAATCGATGTTCCAAAACGGTCTACGCGAGTTAAGCGAAGCATAAACAATGAGAGTAATGCAAGGAATTCCGGGTGATGGAAAAAAATGATAATAGGTCGTGAGAAATTCAACAACGTATATAGCCACCAGGAAGAGAATAGAGGTATAGAAAACCTACCCGTACGCGCGCATCTCGGCGTGGAGCAAATCAAGAGCTGGATCAAGTAACCTGCTGTCATTACAGTTACAATATAATCTTCGGTGTACGATAACAGGTATAAGGATATACTAGTCAGCACAATAAATAGATCATGAAAAGAAAAGCAATTCCAAAAATAGAATAAATTTTTCTCGCACACTGGGCAGAACTTTTCAAAAATCTGGGCAGGCCGTGTAAGGTGATCGCGGTTGCATCGTGAGTCTGCACGATTTTTCTATACGATGTTCCATCTCTACCGATACGCGTTGTAATATGTACATACGTATGTATACACCTGGAAAATAGTTCTATATGCCTATTGCGCGACCTGGTGTATTCGGCGCGTCCTGGGGGTTGTTTTCCGAGGGTCTGGCGCAGGCACCAGGAGGCCGCGCACCCCGAGTCTGGGGGTAAGCAGGGAGACGACAGTGCGCCCCGATCCGCCGCAGCCTACAAATCGCGAATTTCGCGCGGTACAAAACGGTTCATTGTTGTAGATACATATCATATCGCGACGCAGCCTCATCACAATCAGAACACATTTTTTTATCGTATACCCGCAGAACAGGAGCTCATTTATTTTCGATATTTTATACATGTATATAAATTAGTATCACGAAAACCGGATGCACGTATATATCATCGATCGGTACAACCGTATATCTATAAAACATCTTATTCATCGCGGAAAACAGTCATTCATAATTAATTTTACCGTTTACGAGCGTGCGTGGTCGCGTTCCTTGTTATTGTTATCGTTTCTATCATCATTGAAATTATAATTATAACATGACAACAAGAATAATTATTATTATTAGCATTACTAACGTTACGAATGAAAAAGCCGCCACTGTTTAACAGAAGCACAACAAAAGTAACGTTAATTTCGCAACCGGTAATTTTCCCTTACAATTGATAGGAAAAATTCAATAACCGTTAAATATCGAAACACTTCAAGAGCATTCGATTTATCGCAGAAATTGATTAACAAAATAACAGAGGAGCGTTAATTAAATTTCTTCCATTTCGTATGACATTATATATGTATGTATGTATACGTATATCCATATTCTATACGTACCTTGCACGAGGTAATTATACATACTGATAAACAGCTGGAGGGCGGCATGGGAGGGGAGGGGGTGGTTGATTAGATTTTTTTCTTAGTCTTTCTGCAGTCGCTATTGCCGGGGCGGTGGAGGGAAATAAAGTGAAAAAGCACGGCGGGCGTGACCCGTGTTTCGGATTATTTTAATTAACCGGTTTCGTTATTCCACATTTCTTTTTTTTTTTTTTTGTCTCTAATTGTCCCGTTAATTGCTGCGATTGCCGTGTTTAATTATACAATCAAATCTTACCCAGTAATTTTTCGCAATTAATTAACCCGTCGTATACATCAAAATCTGACGAGGTTATTTTACGTACGTACCTATACCTATACCTATAATGTATGGGGAATATCAGGTTACATCATTAATAACGGTATTATGCGGCCGATCTTATGTGGTTTCCTCCCATCTTCAATATGTTTTGTATCACGTGGACACGCTTCGTGAATATTGTATTACTTAACGCGTTACGTGATTATCAACGATATCGCACGAATCCGGATATATCCATACGAATTATCTTGCTACGACGAATTACTTATTGTAACAAATATTTATTTACGCGCAGTGCCTACGGTATGACGGTATAACACGGACGTGCGATAAATTTTTCAAAAATATCAACTAGGTTTCATAGTCGCGATTATTGGTCAAACTATAACTCAGCTAACTAGCTATATTTAGACATTTAATTTAGGTATACCCGAGTTATTCATAATTCGTGTAGGTGGTATAAATAATAGCCAGAATAATTGATAAATCGCAGGGTAGGTACGAATTATCAAGCCGCTTGTGCGGCGTTATAACGAGCGGTAATCCGTTCTCTCGCTGTATTACGTGTTTTTCAATATTAGTTTTATGATTTCGCGAAAAATGAACGCATGCGAATTCGGAGATTGACGCTCGTCGAGTCAAGAGTTGAGGAATTATAATTCGAGGTGGAATATTGGACGCTTTGTTTTCCCTTTGATGAAACTATGTCGTTATTATACGGTCCCAGTGTCAACATACACGGCCAGAGTCAATTGCAAACGTGCTAGTTACCTGCTTCATTTACATATGTATACATATCTAGGTAAACCTGTGCAAATCCCTATTTTCAGTAATAAACAACCCTCAACTATAGGGACACGTATACACATCATGCTTTTCCATCAAAGTCAGGCTATTTCGTAACGTGTGTAAAATTACTGTACGTCTTTTTTTTTTTTTTTTTTCTCATCGATTAATTGAACTGGGATTTTTTTGTTTCGCTCTGATCCTCGGTTAGTCCTGTTTTCCGATTCTCATCGCAACGGTCGCTAGTACATCGATTTTATCTTTATCATACCAAAGGTGTAGAACATTTTTATCTTTCATCCTCACTATAGCGCCGTCGTGTTTTTCCCTGCTGTTTTTTTTTTTTTTTTTTTTTTATCGAGGAATTTCGAATGAATTCATGAATTTTCGAAGAATATTTTTGCAACATTTTTAGGCATCGTGATGCACGTTACACGTATACCTAAAAGACTGTGCATCCCGTAGTACGACGACTCGTGCAGCGCGTTATTGGAATATATGAAAAAGTAAAAACCAGTGACGAAGGTATCGAAGTGGGATTTAAAATTGAAATTGTGAAATAAAGAGAAAAACGAGAAACACTAATATCAAAATCAAATATCGCTATTTTGGAATGAAAACTTATAGGAAAAACAAAATAAACACAAATGCGGCTTCGAGCAATGCTAACGAGCGATTGAAATAGCGACAATTCATTTCGTCCGAATGAAACGCAGAAAACTTGGTAAAAAACTATTCTCTCCTATTTGAAAATATCAAAATTCAATAAAACCCATCAATGAACGATCCGCAGTGAATCATTTGAAATCATTGTGTAAAAGAAAAAGTGGGAAAATAAAATTAATTATCAAAGTGCGACCACAGTGTACAGCTTAACGATGTGGGAATAAAAAAAAAAAAAAAGAGAGAGATATAAATAGTGTTTCATTTTTAAGTTCAGCTTCGTTCCTTTCGAAAAGCAATGTTAAATGTGATGGCTTCAGCTGGATCGGGAACGACGACCCTACCTAGCAGGGACGAGCCGACTTCTATTCCTGTAAACACAACAAACGTGACGTCATCATCTCCAGTGGGTAATCCGACGGTTGAAAATTTACCAGACAACGTGAACGCCCTATTAGTCGCGTTAAAGGGTATAGTTATGGGCACGATAATAACAACAGCCGTACTTGGGAATGCCCTTGTTATAGCGAGTGTAAGAAGACATCGTAGATTGAGAGTTGTGACGAATTGTTACGTTGTTAGTTTAGCGGCAGCTGATTTATTGGTTGCAATTTGTGCAATGACTTTCAACGCCTCGGTAGAATTATCCGGTGGTAGATGGCTGTTCGGGAGATTCATGTGCGACGTTTGGAACTCGCTCGACGTCTACTTCTCGACCGCCTCCATCTTACATTTATGCTGCATAAGCGTTGACAGGTATTACGCCATCGTTAGTCCACTCGAATACACCGTGATAATGAGGCAGGGCACCGTTTCCTGTATGCTTGGATCTGCATGGGTTCTTCCCGCCCTTATCAGTTTCATACCGATATTCATGGGCTGGTACACCACGGAGGAACACCTGGAATTCATGATCAACAATCCGGAGGTAAATATCCGTCCGACGAAATCCAATAAATATCCATCGATCGGTTGATCTGCTCATTTCACCGATTCGTGACGTATGACCTATACGAATCCTGTTTTTATCAATGTCGCAAAGATCGAAATTAAATATTGCCATTTTCCAACGGTGAATCGTATTATTCACCGTCACAGGTGTCATAATTTCGTTGAATTTTGATTTTCGATACGTGACCGTACCAATTAAACAAGGATTATTGAATATAATTACAAATGTCATCGTTGTTCGATTGGACGGCATTCAATCTAGTCGATAAAATTGAAAATTCAATCAATTTCAATCGTTTCATTCGATTTCCCTCTTTTTTTTTTTTTTTCTTTCTTTTTCTGTCCGTTGTTACAGGTTTGCGGTCTCGTGGTGAACCGAGCGTACGCCATCGTGAGTTCGTGCGTATCGTTTTGGATACCTGGTTTAGTGATGATCGTGATGTACTGTAGAATTTACAAGGAAGCAGTTAGACAAAGGAAAGCGTTGAGTCGCACGTCTAGCAACATAGTTTTAAACAGTGTACATCAACACAGAGCGTCGACGAGGCATCATCATCATCAACAGCTCCTACTTCAGGCAGCTGCTGACACCGGGGAACTTGCTTTACACACTGCACAATGCAAAGCGCCGACTGAACTGAATGCCATCAATGGTGAGTTATATTGAACGATTTAACGCCCGCTTAGTACAATGTACATAGGTATAGTCGCGGGTGTTTCTAGCAACCTTTCAGATAAATGCATCGTATACAATTCGAAATCGATTCCCGTTCGAGTTTCGAATCACATCGGGGCAGACGTTATAACAGAGTTTAGAGACGGATTTAGAAAAATCGTGACATTTTTATAGGGAAGTATAAGAAATGGAATGAAAAAACTAAAGGGAACAACCGCAGCTGGATTTGAAGTGAGGCGTTATCTTTTTTTTTTTGGGCTTTGGGGGAAAATTCGATTTGAATTTTCTTGTTTTCTCACAAATCAAATAAAAATTGCGAGGAGAATTGGTTTTGGCCGGAATTTTTCTCCCGAAAAACGGCGCGTTAAACATGAAAGCAAAGTGAGTCTTTTCTACATTCCAGCGTTAAGATTTTCCAGACTTCTCGCCAGATTCCAACGAATAATAAATGTGTACCGTCGTGTTTCCTCGAGACAATTAATCGCGAATCAAAAGGTTAATTACGGCGACGAGAAAAACGAAATGAATAAGCACTTCGACAAGAAGTTCAAATTCACCCTTCCAGTTGAAAACGCACGTTGAGTTATGCGAGCGTTTAGCAGTATCAGCAGCGGATAGCACAAACGAAAGGGTTGAACGCTGCAGGGCCTCAGGGCGTATCCGTCGCGCGTCGTGAGTGGCATTTTGACGTGTCTCCAGAATATTTCGTCTGATTGAACACGTCCCTCATGTTTTCGTTTCGCTTCCTAGATACTTTTTCTTGTCTCAACGTATGTACACGCGGCAGATGCAAATACCCGAGCAATCAATATAGTACCTATCCATAAAATATCGACACATTCATTTTAAAAAATAAAAATGAAAATTGAAAACGCTTTCGCATACTAAGTATACCATAGCGTTGAATCGTAAGATTGTACCTATAGTTTTCTTATTCCCATTTCCCGTCTCTTGTTGCGCTTCTGACTTCGATTCATCCATCGTTTTCCATCGACGAGAATTGTTCAAATTTAACTTATGTTCATGCACTCTTTGCTAATTGATGTAGTACGCCTTTTTTACGATCATACCGTCCATTCAATTTTTTTTTGCTATTCACATTTCATCGCCGTCGCTAATGATTCTGACAAATGAGATATCGAATTTTTTTCTCCATTTTGGACAACAAGACTTTTCAGTTGAAGTTGAAAAAAAGATATCGTTTCGAACGAAGCGCCCTGATATCAGTACAGGCAATTTTTACGCTACCCCCGTTATCTAAATGACTTTCTTTCGCGTTTTCCACGAGAAAAAGAAATAATGCTAATAACAACATCAACAATTTTAATAATTATAATAGTAACTGTCATGCGATAAGGGTGTACAAAAACATTAGAATCAAAATTAGCCATACTTTAATGGAATGGTCCTTTCCAGTACCTGAAGGTTGACGATATTTTATGTGACTACATAATTTGTTATTTCGGTTTTTCATTTTTCATTCTTCGTCCGTACAAAAAATATCATCTCGGATTGGCTCGATTCGTATCGCGAATCTGTTGTGCATGAGTTAAACCACATAAAAAAATAGTTTGCCAAAATATTCTTTGGCGCAATGAGATACGTGCCTATAATCAAAATTGAGGGTAAAAATGCAGATAGATAGGGTGAAACATTAAATTACATACATTTATGTATGCGCGGTTGAACGAGAGGTGTATCCTGAATTTCGAAATGACCCAGCTCAAGACCATAATATACATGCGTACGTGCATACATGAATTCGTCTAACCTGTGAACCTCTTAAACTACATTCGGTATGAATATCCTGCGGGGTGTGGTTTATTATTATTATTATGATAATTATAACGCGCATTCCAAGATGTGAATTTCATGGGGTAAAGTTATCCCCATCGAGGAAAGGAGGCGCAGTTTCTCACTGTTAAACTTCCGGACTAGTTCACAACGTCGGGGATGATTTATTGTCGCAGCTGGGCACCATAATTATATATAATTATCAGCTTCTCTAATTCCTATGAAGAAACAATGAAATACGATCGGAAAACTTTGGTCAGTTCTGCGTTCACTATACATACATACCAGATCAAATCGCCAATTTGTTTCGAATAACAAATTCGATAAATAAGTCTTTCAATTGTAATTCGAAATCTATTCATTTTCATTAAAATAAGAGTGATTTATCGGATGGTTATTTGAATAATTCATGTGTTTTTGAACGCTAGTCACCTGGGGATCGTATGGTAGAGTGTGTTCGAGCTGACTGAGCACATTCTCATCTGCTTTATAGCGTATATACCCGTGTACAACATTAAATTGAATCACTTGAGAACGGAACAGTGACGACAAAAACTCACAGCAAAACTCCTCGCTACGGGAAACTTGTCGGGTTCAACTGAGGCGTGAAAATTTGAATTGTGCGCGTTGCGATTGGGATCGTTAATACCGAAGTAGAAGCCGGTCGTACCCGTTAGTTTCGCCGTTCGAGATTCGTTGAGAACAAAATGAATGAAAAATTTCATTCGAATTCGGGGAGATCCGAACGGATCTGCGTCCGCAGAAATTCAGGCTTGAGAAAATCTGTACATCGGGTATTTTCCAAGGTCGAATCAGCTTTGATCATAGCAGAACCGTCCACACCAAACGATATCTCAACCGACATTACCTCACTAATCACTAAATTTGACGTCTGCTCGAATCAGACCCAATCAGATCTCGTAAAACCTACCGGAGTCTGGCCTCAGATCTCATTAGACGTTTTCCGAACTCAAATTGAATCTCACCTGAGATCTAATCACACACGAAAGTCTTAAAATGCAGACTCGATTAGATCTGATCGAATAGTTAGATCTGACGAGTTATAAAAGACTCGCAATACGGAGCTTAATCCAGAGAGAAATGTTCACGTTGTCTCGGAGGAACTTGTTTAAACTTAAATTGCAAAGTTAAAACAAAAATGACGTTTCGAACATTAGCGATGTTCGGGAATAAGCCGGCACATATTAATTACACGTAGACCGTGCGTTTACCGTAATTACGCGGTAGACTTGGCGGAGTATTATTCTACCTAAATTAAATTTGATTCGAGCTTAACTCTTGTCAAAGCATTACAGAGTGGGAGTTTAACTTGAAGAATTCAAGAACGAGGAGGAGGAGGAGGAGGAGGAGGTCAAGTGTTTTCCTTTCCTGCGTAGGCTGCGCCGGGTTAACTATAACAAAGATTTGCATAATAAAAACGGAGGCGAGGGAAGACGGATTGGTAATATAAGTTAGACATACATTACGATGTTGAGGAGGTTCGTAATTCTGTGGTGAATAACTGCGAGTACACGAATATACGGAGGAAAGAAGAATTACGTTCGTACCGATTACGTTGCTCGAACAACGCGGAAAGTTCAAACAATGCGGTCTTCCAAAGATGAAAGCTCGTTCATCAAGAGTTAACGAAACGGTATCATGAAATGTAGTCATTTTGATCAGATGTAATACTTCTGTAATGATCATTTTATTTTTTTTCTTCATTCGAGTGTAAACGCTGCGTCATTATAATGGCTGAAGTCAATCGACGTCTAGACTACACGGAATATAATATGCGAAGTGAAAAAATCTTCAAAGCCGCAGCCTCGATTCTCCAATTAATATTTGCAGAAGGAAAGACGGGCGAGAATAGTGAATATGATGAAGTGGTAGGTACAACAATTATTCGGAAAAATTCTGCAGATCGTCGAAATAACGGTAGCGTAATTAATCAAATTAAATAAAAAAAGTAACGAAGGAAGAAGGAGGTGAATTTTTTTGCGATGCAGGTCATTATTGTAAGAAAGTAAATCGTCATATCCGACAAATCGTCGGGGCGAGAGGAGGCAAGCATGATGCAATATGTCCTCATTTACAACTAATGAGGTTCATCCTGTGTACGCTGCTACAAGAAAAAAGATAATGAGAAATAACGAAAAAGTAGAAAAATGAGCATCAGAGACGCGAAGAATTATATAGATGTAACTCTGACTCGTTATCGGTTCTCACGGGTTATTTATGTATATTTTAACCGAGGGATGGTAAGCACATTCCAAGGATAGCAGGTATAATGCGAACGCGAGGAACAAAGTAACAAAAATATGTCAATCTGACGAATATAATCGTCGATTAATCAGCTATTCAAATTACGCGCGCAGTTTCTCATCAATCGTATAGTTATCATTGGAACAATGGCCTCTATCTCCGAAATTCGTATATATATATATATATATATACACGTATCGTAGGCGTTGTTGATATCGTTCGTGGGTTGTACAAAACTAAAGATTTCTCTTAACAAAATAACAATGGCGAGTACCCTATATACATCGTATTTATCTTCAGCAAAGCTCTTTCAAACCTCGAGGGCAGCGGATATGACGAAGGCGGTACGCCGAGTGGCTTTGCAAAGCCTCGATTTAAGGGGGGGGACTTTCAACGCTGTAATATTGGGTGTACCGCGTTAAACTGACTTCGCACTGCGAAATAATTCTTAGATAATTTATAATTCTCTATCGCGAAAGATATTTCAACGAGAAAATTATACCGCTTGCAACCCGCGGGACTCGGAATTATAATATCAATTTTCTCAGACCCCGACATTTTCGATAAATCGATGCGGGGAATAGCCAGCCAACGTTTCCTTACCCACGTCCTTTGCCGATGAAAATGCAACCACTTTTCTCCCTCAGAGGGGAAGGTGTTTCTCAATTTTCGGTTCGAACAAAAATTCAAAATGTATGAAAAAATCAATAATTCCGAATTACGCGTGGTCTGTGAAATAGGATAATCATCGCGGTGAATCGGATGAGGTGGTGAAGAAAATCGATGAAAAAAAAAAATTGGCGAAATCTATATCTGAATATTTTCGGAAAAACATACAACGACGTTCGGGATGACCGCGCGGAGGTCGAATGTGATCCGAAGCGCGCGTATTTCGGTCGATGGCTTCCCATAAAATAAAAATGGACTTTCCTATGGGTTGAAATGGTAAAAGTAGAAAACTCGTATATAGTATATCATACGAAAGGGTTGGTGTGGTTATAGGTATGTCGGTGGTAGAACGGGACGAGGTCTGGGTCGCGGTTCGTGGCGAGGTTGCCATTACCAGAGACCTTGCCACTACTTTGCCACCTATAGTTATACAACGTATAGGTAGCTGGCGTATAGATCCTATCGTAACGGGTGTTTTTACCGTCATGCAACTTCACCACCCACTATAGAGAAGGTGGCTACTTCCACCACACCGATACTACCGATGCCACTACCACCGCCGCTACTTCGCTGTCTTCGTGCGAACAACGGCCCTTACACTTTTTCCACGTGCTAAGGTTACCTTCGATTATACGTATCCACGAGGCGTTCCACGGGACATTTTCCACCACGCTATTTTCCATCCGTTTGAAATTCATTGAGCGAATCGAGAATCAAAAATTATTATCGAAAAAATTTCGAAATTTGGTTCTCAAACTTCCCGAGTATCAAGAGATGACTTCAACATGCAACTGAACTTGTTTGACGGTTGGAAGTGAAAAATTGGATTTTTGGGATTTTTGAATAAATTCCGAAATTTTCGTCAAGAAACTATCGGAACGAGGTGATTTTTTACGTAGGCAGATGTCATAATTTTTTTTGCGGAAAATCGCGCACCCCCATCTTACCTTGTTGCCAATTAAAACATGGGCTACCTCGATAAGAGCGTTAATTCCTATTCCCGGAAGTCGTGTTTACCAACCTCTCTCTACATATATATATATATTGTAGGTTTACCTCGGTCAGAATCAAATCTCCCTCTTTCCTAACCCTCCAACCTTATTCCGTCCCCCCACTCGGAAACTCCGAAACAACCCGTAGCATCACGCGTCTCGGTAAAGTTAAAATCGCGAATCACGATACGACCTCCATTCCAAAATAGGTAACTGTAATTTAATTTTATCCGGTATAATAACCATAACTGTACAATGTCTAACTATAACCCGAAGGTTATCTGGAAAACATTTCCCTTCAAGGGCATTTTGATAAACGCGGGATATTTTTGTGTAAAATTGTCGCCGACCTTCCCACCCTAATTTTCTCCTGTTTCAATGGTCGATCGTTAAATTTCGCGGTGTCCCTACCCACGTAAAAACAAATCAAATGAAAAAACCGTAGAAACTAGGAAGCGAAAAAGAAGCGGGAGTAGGTCGAGCGTTGAGGTCGGACATCTGGAATAATCTGGAATGTAGGGGGTGGGTGTGCCGAGGAGAAAGGAATATCGGTGAATTACAATTGTAAATACATACTGAAACCGTGTTGTAATTTTCCGGAGTGTTTTTCTCGGTTCATCGGTTTTCAGGTTGGGGTCCTATTCTTCCAACTCGAAAAATTTCCAACATCCCTTCGGTACGTACGTACGTACATTATAACGTGCCATCTTGCCTCGTCGCCCCCGGAAAACGTTCTATTTCATGGGACGCGGTGACGTCGCAGGATATAGCTTTTCGACTCCACTTGACGAGGCTCATTCAAGAGGGTGAAATACTTTTTGCTCTTTGTGTATTTCTTTTTCCTTCGTTTTTGTCTTGTGTCCTTCTCTCTTTTTCTTTTATCGTCAATTGATGTATAAAGTTGGACGTGAATACGAGGAAATAAAAAATTAGACCAGATGAAAAAATAAATTAAAGATTAAAAATTGAATTAAATTAAATGATGAAAAAAAAAAAAAAGAAACTGAAAAAAAAGAAACCGAAAAATTCAATTAAAAAATTAGGGCGTCCCAGAAAGGGCGGTGATGAATAAAGAATTCCTAATTAGGGCAGATTAAACATTTAGATGAAAAGTTTTTCGACGGATTTTCGAAAGCTTTTTCTTTCTCTTTTTTCTCTACCTTTCATCGTCACGGTTACTTCAACTATTGGTATAGTAGTTATCAACCTAAAACACTGCGGAACATCCTGAATGTTTTAAACGCTCCCTTATTATATCTACAAGGAAGTCGCTCCTGGTGGGAGTTTCTAATTATCTTTTCAAGCACCAGGTGCCCTCAAAAAGTGCGTGGGTATAACTAAATCGAAGGACCTCTTTTTTCGTGCTCTCTTCCTGGCTCGAGGAATTTCGAAAGTGGAAAAGGTATGTACATACAGGAGAAGTTATTTCTGACTCTCGGACTGGGAGAAGGAGCACGATGAGGAGGCCGAGGTAATTGTTAAATATCAAGTATAGAATGAACGTAATAATAATTTAATATTTATTCAGCTACTTTGAACGAAATTTTAGTATTTTTAATTTTTCTTTTTCAAAGCACTCAAAGTTCTTATCTGAATCTCGTGATGCAGGGCGGAATGAATGTACGAGATATTGTGTCCCGTATTTCGTTACCTTGATTACTTTAATTTTCCCGTCCTTTTTATCTCGTGTGTTCGTTATTATTATATCATTTTTCGCAATGTTCGTATCCTACCGTATTCTTAGCCTTTGAAAACCACAAACACAATGAACAATATCACGTCAAGCGAGGCAGGGTGCGCGGGTCTTTCGAAGTTTTGTTTTACATACGTGTATAGTATATATATATATATATATACGAAATGTGTAGGTACGTACCTATGTACATACGGGAGAGGAGGGGAGGAGGTTGAAATCCGACAATATCCTACTTTGCTCGTTTGTTCAAAGTTAGTTTTCATAATATTTCCTCCTCTCCTTGGTTAGGGTAGCTTAGAGTATGGTCTCTCACCTCCTCCTACTGTGCAGTAAGATTAAGGTTGACGAGGGTGTAGAAAGAGAAAGAGTAAAGAGTAAAGAGAAAGAGAAAGGAACGGGAGAGAGTGAAATGGCGAATAAAGGCTTGCATTGTATGTTGAAAAAGCCTTTCGTCGGGGGGTGGAAAAGGGTGGCAGGGGAGGGGAAAGGGTCACTTCTATGCATTGTGTTTAACGAGACAGGCACGAGATCACTGTAACTCTCCGACAGCTGTCAGGGATTCCAACTTTTGTCGTACTCTCCCGAACACACGTGTAGTAGATATCGCACGTACATTCCTATGTACATACATACGTATACGCGCCGCGTTGTGTGTGAAGTATAAATACACGTTATACTCCTGTAGTCGTGTACCTTTGCTCGCGTCGCCACCGGCGGATATGACATGTGCAGTATATAGGGCAAAGAGAAAGAAATGGGGAGGAAAGGTGAGAGGGGGCGAGAGAAATCAGATTACAATCTGTCATCAGTCATATCAACTGCCCATACCATTTCGCGTCCCATATGTTTCATCCCTCACGTAAGACGTATCTGTAACTTGACGTAATACATGAAAATACGTATGGGTACTCATTATTATATCTATGAAAAAAAGTTCAACTTGATCCCAAGGGAAGAGAAAAAAACAAATGGAGAACCAAATGCGAAATGAAGTAGTGGGAATATGGTATGTATTTATAGGAAAGAAAATTAAAACCGGAAAGGTAGCGACATAAAGCAGAGGAAAAAATGAAGAGGTACGTAATTAGTTACGTTATACAACGTTATCGCCGGCTCATTATTTATCGAGGTGTAAAATGTTGATGAAAAAAGTGAAAAAACTTTAGGAAAAAAAACCGACTTCTCTCGTCATTTGTCCATATCATACCCCATGGAGCAACAGCGGCAGCAGCACGCGCGCCGCCCGGAATAATTATTCTGCTGTTTTACACGAGAGATCAGAAGCCGAGAAAATACCTGAACCTGCAGAGCTTTCGAACCTCTCCGTCACTGTCAGTCCGCGAAAAAAAAGAGGAGAGAGACTGAGGAGAAAAAAAAAAAAAAATGGAGAAAAAATCAAGTGGTGCAGAAGGTGAGAGAAAAAAAGGAGAGGGAAAAACGTTTTTAAATAAATTACGAGAAAAGAAAAATCAGCAATCAGAAGAAAGATGAAAGGATAAGTTCGCCCTCGTTTGTTTGTTCCTTATTATTCACTCGTTTATTGTTATTGGGGGGGAATTCGTGATTAATGATACTGCAAATTAAGCGGTATTTGGATATAGTTTTCATAAATAATGTATCTACGTTATTGCGCCGTTATCGCGTGATTGCTGAGGTAGTCGGCTAAAATAAGGAAGAAGGAAAAAGGGAGCGGTGATACCGAATGAGTAATGGTTTCAGGTGGCAGTGCAATTTCGCGCATTTCTTTCCCAAAATGAAAGATGACTCCGAAGCAACAATATCCTCGACGATAAGCTTGCAAACAATTCATTTTAACACCGGCCCCCTTACCTGTCCTCGGAATTCTCCTTCGTCCCACCTATAGGTTTTCACATTCTGCTTCAATTCTCAACGCTTCACCGATTTTATCACACGTGCAATTACGGACTACAATTCGCTGGATGAAAGACAGCCTTCGTTCTAATTCTAAAACATAATATGAATCGTACGGATTTTTTTTGGAGAAAATATGTTGCACACATTTCATTTAATTACGCTTGTTAAAATTTCGGCTTTGGATTTTCAGAGGGATTATATTTCCGAAGCTAAATCCGAGCTGCAGCAGCACCGGCTGCAGCAACGGTGCATCAATATTTGCTACGAACTTTGCAATATTATGAATATATGTATACATATTATATGTATATGCGTAAAGTATATGCGACGACATAAAGTTTTGCAAAACTTTATACTTCACATATATATATATTATACGGGTTTTGTTGTTTCCTTTTATCGTTCAAGTTTAGTTTACGAGAGTTTTCTAAAGTTTTCAGCAAATGCGCGCACCTTTTTCGATAATAATTGGTTTAAATTTTTTCTTCGCTGTTTCCTAAACTAGTTTCCTACACTTTTCTACGATTTTTCAATTTTTCTCGGCTCTCCCTCCACCCGCGTCCTTCGTTCAATCGAAATTCAAAGATTTTGAAAAAACTTCTTGATTTATCAACCGTCTGCAGTTTTCAATCTAAGTTTTTTCTCTCTATTTTTACAAGAAGTTAATGGAGCTTTAGTGAGGACACATTTTAGTAGAGTGTATCACGTGATACATGAAATAAGGGACTGCGTACTCATACTCATACCGTCATCGACGTTTTGTCGTTTTATTGTACATAAATTGCAAAATTTTTGGGCCATTGAAAGAAAGGGTACATAAAAGTTATATGCGCTGATCGCATATTAACCCGCAGATGATGATACCGCAATGGTAAAATAGCGTTATCAAGTAACGGAAATAATGGCGGGACGCGAGGGGAAACAATCGCCATGCGAAACGGGTGAAAACTGATGGTGTGTGAAAGCCAGTGATCAATCCGCACTAAACCAATACGCTTTTAACTTTGAAACATAAAACTCGATGTGAGTGCCGTTATTCTGCAGCAACAAAATTTTCACATCTTCCGCACATCCATTTCGTCCGTTACCTATTTCTCACCTATCGCGTATATTACAGTTCCTGTTACGCGAACTCAAAGATTTCGTTCTCTAATTTGTGTTTTCAGATTTTTCGAATAAACTCAACCTGCGTAGGGCCGAATGATATGATATGTATCACAAGAGTGAATGAAAGAAAAAAAATTTTCTTTCTCGCATTTCTTCCTACTTCTCTTCTCGATTGAAAGCTTCGATCGAGGAACCGCGATTTGTTTGTATTCTCGATTCGAATTTTTCTTCATTTTTTTTACTCTTGTTAGCGCGATATTATCGCAGCAGTTGTCTGTTGCAGTCAGGAATCGATGGAGATTTGCACCACTGATAATTTCACATCAAATGAAACGGTCCACGGAACGCTTCTAAACTAGGTCAATCGATAGATGACTGAATCTCGATGCTGACAATCAGTTTGAAGTATAATTTTCGCATTCGTCGTTGTAATGCACCTACAGGTATACCGTGTAAGGTCTTACGGTGCGGCGCACGTGCAGGTAATTGTCATACGAACGTACGGTACGTGTAAAATGAAAGTGAAATTGAAAAAAAAAAATGATTCAACGATCTTTACACATGCGTGATGTGATTTTTATCGATAATGTAACGAGTCAACCGCGCGGATACGCATAATTATCAGTATTACTTTTTCGAACTTCCGTTTTTTCGTATCTTTTTCTTTCTTTCTACACATTCCATTTGGCGCGTGCAAGAAAACCTTGCTCGTGCAACGTATACGGGATTACGATAGCTGTGTAAAAGAAACGCATGCGAAGGTCGAGGTCGGTATTTATATTATATAAGTTCGCCAATTTTTACTACTTGGCTGACCGTGCGGGTTCAGCTTTTCGCACTCTGGCAACCCTGCTCAGCTTTTACTTGTATACATGTACGTACATTACCTATACTGTATACGTACACACAGTTCGTAGGTATGCATAATATATCACTGAAACCTTTCCCTGCGAACTTGACTTTTCATGCAACACTCTCCAGTATAAAATGCTACCCTGTTTTTTTTTTCGTTTTTTATTTTTCACTTTTTTTGGATTTCGTATTTGCCTTACCGCAGCCGCTTCGTTCATCTGCAGATATCTTTTTATCCTTTTTCGGGATACGGTATAATATACACGTTGGCATGTACCGGGTTTTGTGTCGGTGTACACGATCTTCCTTTATTTCGTTGGTATTTTTTGTTATTTTTATTTTAAATTTCTTCAAATTATGATCGCGATATTCAGCAGCCGTCGTTTTTTTAAAGAGGTTGTTAGAGAATTTCTGAGTCACAATTTTCTAACAAATTCATCAAAACTTTCTTAATTACTGCGACTTAATTATAATCAACGCTTACATAGTTAGGGAGAAAAAGGAGGGTGAGAAGCATGCGATGCAAACTTCACGGGGATGGTTCAAAAGGACGATTCATTACTCTGAGAGAGTCCTTATTACTGGTGAAGGATGATGGTTCCTCACCTGAAGATCTTGAGCTGGATAAATACATACACGCGCGCGGCGCGATGCTTTCTCGGCCTGAGCTTTTCCAACACCTCTTTTCTTTTTCGCTACACTCTATTCCTTTTTTCCTCCCGAGGGTCAGGGGGGTTGGTAGGGCAACGGAAAGGAATTTTTACTTTTGTTATCGTCGTTCTCATACCTTTGCCCTTATTTTCGAAACGGGTAAATTCTTGTGTACTTGCAGTGTCGGAGAATACTCTACATATTTTCTACTTTTAGTTTGTAGGTAGCACGTGTATTTGTGTTGATGTACTACCTACCTTCAAATTTCGAAAGAATTCAGATTCCTGGAAATTTCAATATCCGTCCATGTATTGGTGGATAAGAATTAAATTACATTTGACCGATGATTTTCGATTGAATTTATCGGAGAATTTCATCCGCATCGTAATAATGTATAACGGGATTGCAGTGAACATATTGGACTACGTATAATTTGTAATTAGTATACGCGATGCTATAGAAACAGACTTTGAAAGATTTTCCTCATCTTTTCTTTACATTAGATCCGGAATTCCCTTTTGTAAAATGTGGAATAGGTACGGCCGGATCAGGAGCCGTATTAATATATGTGTTACATGGAACCGCAGGATAAATTCTAAAGCTTCCGATGTAAGGATTCTTCATACGTACCTTCTGAAAATGCTGTACTCGTACATCAATGTATTCTCATAATTCTTATTATAATGCCGTCCTGTACACGGGTACCATAGAATTCACCTATACATGACGGATGCACGCTGATTAGATGAAATCGGGTGTTTTTGTGGTCCAAGTATGGTTGAGTGAAAATATCGAGTGAATCGAATCGGAGATGATCGAATTCCGGATATTGCTAATTTTCGAATCCCCCTTGAAATTTTTCTCAAGTTTTTTTCGCGCACCCGTATTTAAAATTCCATGGTATTCATCCTCTATCTTTTTATTTGTTCCGGGCGGAGTTGGGAAATTCTTTGAAGCTCTTTCTAGTCGGTGAAGTCTGGTGTGTACGCGTGCCTAAGCAAAACCTTAAAGGAATCCTCCTCCCTCCACTCGACGCTTTTCCAGAGTCTCACTCGATACTTCTAAATAATGTATTTCAACCTAAAACCCCGCAGCTCGCCTGTCATCGCCTAAAACAGGTCACCATGTACCGCTGGTGTGTGTGTACCTATGTACAAAACGTGGGTTAGAAAACCTCCTGGAATAAAAAAGACCCGCTCCATATACCCTCTGCATGTTTTATCCGCGGCGCATCACCTTTTGCGATGTCTCCTTTTGCAAATTAGAAAGAAAAATGAATGAAAATAGAACTCCCACTGTATGAGAGAGAGTGAATGAAACCGAGAACCGGAAACCAGAAGGGCGTAACTTGCGTAAAAATGAAAGAGGATTCACCGAAACAAAAAAAAAAAAAAAAAAAAAGAAAAAACCGTGCGTAAAAATAAAATTAGTTTAACGGGAATGTGGCTCACAGATTTGAAACTTCACGATGTTTTTCATTTCTCACGTCAGACATACGACCTTTGCACGTGATACTCATCTCCTTTTGCTTATCCCTGAAAAGTTCAACGGAATTTCCGAAAGTGGGTGTCATACACGGGGGATCGAGTGTAACCTGATTCGAAGATTCCTTTTTTTCTGCTCTGAGGAATTTGCTATTCTGGTAACACCAAAAGCATTCAACTTTCAGTCGAATAGAAGTGTCACAGACAAATATTAGAAACTATCTGAAAGAAGTTGAACGTCTCAATCACGTTCATTTTGAAGCAACGTTCATACAGTTTTCACGGTTTACCTATAATTTCCAAATTTTGAGTTTTTGAAGGAACATTATGCACTTCTCAAGGCATACATTCCCACATTTTTGTTTCTTGGACTGATAACACACCTGAAAATTAATCAAGATACGTAACATCCTTTAAAAAGTCTAAAATTTATTCTCGATTCAAAAACATTCAAGAGCTGATAATTTTGAACTATAATACGTATCCCAACGATGATTGTTTATTTTATTAATTTCAAAAAAGAGTGAAAATAAACCCTTAAAATGTTTGGTAGCGTGCACCGCATGAAAGTGTGTCGAACGAGATGAAATGTAAAATTTTTTTGAAATCGCAAATACGTGTATGCGGTTTATGGAAGGGTTATGATATGCGATGGTAGCGGGTTGCGCCTGACGATGACCGGATTCCATAAGAGCGCAGTTTCCGTGTCTCCTTCTATTATATTACATCTCTCGGTGGAAACCATGCTGTGCGAAGGCCGTATTATCCCGGAGGTCATTCCTGGAGCAGAGGAGCTGGATCGTTGCCAGCTGCCAACATCCAACCGTTACATACTTAAATATATATATATATATATATACATGTATTTTATACATTTTATATATATCGCACATACACAGACAGTGACGCCACACGATTTACGGAATCCGAAACCACCGGCTGGTTCAAATACAAAACCACGTCACCTGCATCGTCTACACCGCGTTATATGAAATAGTCGGATCATAGCGAATCGTATACGCATCCGTGAATTTCGAGTCCCCGAATGTTCGACATTCGAACTCACAAATAGTTTCGATTCGTTTTTAAGAGGAATGTTTTCCTAGCATTGTGCAGTATTAAGAGGTCGTTGAAAGAAGATGTTCCGTCTGCTTTAAGAATGCAATTCGTATAAGTTTTTTTGTACACTTGGGTAGAGATTTTTTTCTCCTGAGAAGTGAGCTTTTCAGTCACATTCCGTTAAAATAACTCGAAGTTTTCCAGTAATTTCGTACGAATCGAGAGCGTCGTTTCGTAAATACTATAAAAACGCCTTTCGCGATAAACGAGGTTCGATTAAAACACAGCCACTTGAAAATCTCTCAAATGCAATTCAAGAAATTTTAATATACTACCCCTAAATTACCGTAGGTGTGGGTGAACGTGTTTGCGCTCTGGGCTATTCACGAAATTGAAGATCTCGTGCTGCCTACGATTCTCCATAGGACTTTTCATACCTGCACCATTCCCGCTTCCGAAATGGCAGAAGCTCGACTCTTTGTATAGAAATTCTTCGCATCGTTTGCATTCCTAATTAAAATTCAGATGAAATTTCAAACACAACTCACCGCTAAATAAATCTAGAATGATGAAAAAATTTTTAACCACTAGTTCCCGTTCATCTCATTCAAAATGGCCGCCCGATCTTTCGCTTTTTCAATTATGTGCATGCGCGCTTGAATAGCTAGTAGATTACAGAGATCCCTCATCCGAAAAAAGGAAGAACATTTCGGCCAAACCGTTTGTCGAAAATATTAATCGAATAATGATCAAAGGACACATTGTGGTTGGTCGACTTCATCAGTAGATTTAAAACGTTCCTTTGTCTGCATTGTGTTCGCTTAAGCCGAGCGAACAGCTCTTCTCCATCCCTTTTTTACGGCACTGAAAAGAATTTCGAAATCGAGATTTCGGAGCATATTAGCTCATCGATGAGCTTGATCATCCGTGACGAGAAATTGAAAATTATAATGTAGTCTATTTCCGGCTCCGAAACCGGACGAAGATGAGAGAAAAATGAAAATAAGAAAACCAAAATAAAAGATCAACTGACGTTGTAATGTATATTATACGAGTAAATACTGCGACACGAGAGGGAATCGAGGGTATGTAATTTAATCGATTTTCATTGATATCGAATATCAACCTACAATACCAGCCCCCCCGAATTTCATATCACGGATTGAATAAATTATGGAATGAGGTAGAACTTGATTTCCTTCAAAATTCTCAATTGATTTTTTTTCGTTTAATTTCCCTTTCTTCGCTTTCATTCAACATTCGTGCTTAAATATATCTCTATATACATCTTACATTCTGCGTATACGTAAGAAAATGAAATTAAAAAATATTCAGATCTCCTTCCGTCCCCCGTATACCCGTTCTCCATCTCCGTACTTACTATATTACAACGAACCTTCATCAGTAACGTACATAACATATTAGATATCTATTATTTCCTAGCGATGTGTATAGCCGATAATATGGTGTATCTCCCGGTAAAGTCGTAGAAAAATAGTTCTATTGTAAGGATCGCATTGTTCCAGCGAAGAGTCTCTCTATACAAACAGCAGAGATGTTGGCTTGCATTCAGCCATTTCTCCCTTTGTCCTTCTCGGATCCGGATGGTCGCTTCTCCCTTGGCATACAAATTTCCCACCTCGTCGCCTCTTCCTTCATCATTCCCTTCCATTGCCCCGTGCCTCCTTCCCGCCTCACGACGCTCATCTCTCGACTAAATCTCGGGATTTTATGGATTTCTACTTCACGCTAACTAGTATATTGACCGTTTCAAGATATTCTGAATGCGCCATTTTCGTACGTGTCCGTCTTTTTTTTTTTTTTCTTCGTCTTCCTTTTCAAGTGTATAGAATACGAGATTTAATTTTCGGAAGCGCCGCTCCCGAATATTTTTCCAATTACACATTGCCGAAACGAAACCAAGACTGTGTGGTACGCGTACGCCCCAAGTTCGTCCGGTGCGTCAACCAGAAAAACTGATCTTCTCGTATTTTGAACCACTTGATATGAAAGTGAGGATCGGTGGCTTCTGATTTATTGAGAAATCAAAGAACTGCGTGGTACAGAAAATTGGTCTGTACGTCCCACGTCCCGGTCGATCGAGACTAACAAACGCGTACGTCGTCGCACTGTCGAATCAACCGGTCGCTCCAAAATTTATTCAGATCGAGATGAAAGAAAGCTTATCGTTAGCACGTGTGAGTTACATATTGGTACATACATATGTATCGATGACTTTGAATTTCAACGAAACAGGAATATTCTGCTTCACATCGTACGTTGCGTGCAATTTAAAATTTCTTTGATTTTTAAAACTCGTTGATAGAGTAATCAATGGTCTGAAAAGTGTGCTCTTCGAATTTCTGTGAACACCGCACGCAGGTCACGGTTAACGAGCATTATACATGTATGCAAATACATTATGTACGTAGATGCATATATATGTTATACGTCCGCACATACGTATAGAGTACATTCAGCATTAATGCCTCGATTTAACTATCCACGTGTTGCTGCACATTTACATTGCAATCCACTGCGCTATACCGAGCATTTTATAACGAGACACTCGAATGTCAGAGAAAAGAAGAGAAAAAAAAAAGAGAGAGAAAAAAAAAGGAATAAACGTTACTTAAAAATTCTCTTGCCAGGAGACGAGAAAAGAAAGACTACGAGGAAATGAAAATAATTTTCCTTAACTCGCGCGTCAACGTCGCGTTACGATCTTTTTTCCGCGACGGCACACATCGCTGCCGCCGATACTGCGATGCAGGGGGTTCTTAAAAGGCTTTTACGATCCATAAAGGTAATCGAATTTGGCTTGCAGCCTAACGTGGTGGGACTTTTTTGCTCTTCTCTTTAATCGATCACCCAGGATATTCGCAAAGTTTCTTTTTCCTTTTCTCATTTCGCCGAGGAACGTCGATTTTGCGACACGCGTGCAAGTCTTCTCACCTGATACTTGTGCTCGCCGGAGCATATATTATCTATTGACACAAGTGATTAATTATCAGCGGAGAATCCTCGTTACCCAATTAGTACGAATATCCGGGATCCGAGCGTGTAAACTGCGAGAAGTTTGCTTTTTATTTCCGTGGTGAAGATCACGCTGAAGTTTTCAAGAACTGGTGAACTGTAATTGTAAGTTATGTTGTTCGAGATATACGTGAAAATTCAACCCCTATCCGTTAGAATTAATTGTACCTCCAATTACGCATACGGAGTACATTAATTGTAGGTACGTATATTTTGGGATTCTGTATATTACTCGAATGTTTGGAAAAACTTTTTATGTGAGATGAAAAAAGAGAAACTCGACATACGCGGAAAATATACGTGTTATGTAAAAGTGAATTTTCTTCGAGTACCGTAATCAAGTTTCGGGTAAAGCGTGAATCAATATAATATCTACACAGAACACCTCACACTTTATTTTTGAGTATACCCAACTTTCAATTTAACGAGATATCTATAGAGATATGAATATGGTTTTAAGATTCCAAAAGAACCGGGCTGATTTGTATGTACATTGTTCGGGTACTCATATTCATCTCTAGACTCACGTTCTGTCACTGCATTCTTTGTACGAACGTACTTATATTTCTTGCATTCCCTTCTTTCGTTCCTGTAATTTTTTTACTTTTCGATAAAATTCGAAAAGAGACTTTTGTTCGCCTTTGACTTTCTTCAATTCCTTACATCGGATAACAAGCTACCAATTTATATGCACAGATTACACATGTTACATGTGATGATATAATGTTATAAGGTATAGTCAATTCCAATGACGACCAAAAAATGAATAAATAAATGAAAGAGAAAAAAAGATTGAAAGAATTTTGCGAAATTTCATACATCTGTGTTACATTCAAGTGTGTGGAGTTTCTAAAAATACACATTTCACGGAAATAGAAATATTTTGTAAGTGTTCGAAATGAAATACGGAAGCAGCGAGAAATCGATACAGGTTACACGAGAATGAGGAATTTTTACGCAGCCGTAGGTATGAAATAAGGTACGCAGTAAATGATCATTCGGAACGAAATATTTATTCATTTATTTATTTATGCGCTCATTTTGAAAATACCGTGTTCGGGAACAGGAAAAATTTCACCAAAAATATCCCACCTTTAGGTGAAGGAATTGTGACGAAGGTTTTGCATCTAACCAAACCTGCCTTCTTTTTTTTTCCTCTTTCGTTCAACCTCCCCTGAGATTTTGCGTCAGCGAGATGATAAAATATTACCATAATATGTAAAACAACAAAAAGCTGATGGTATTGAATCTGGTACAGGGAAAATAGGAATCACATCAATTTCCAAAATTCCAAATACGTACAATATAACACATGAGAGTACAAAAAGTGATGGTATTTTGCGATTGACGTCGAAAATAACATTAATATCGCGATTATCATTATTATGATACAAAATTCGGCCATAAAATTAAACTGCCGATTCACATGATGCACGCGTTGAACATACACGTGCGTGTGGTATAGGTCACATAATATGTTATACATGTATACTTATCCTATAGCCGTAGGGGACACACGTCCAGGACGTGATGTGATGGATTTATCCTTCTTCACCTTCTATTCCTCCTGCTTTTTTTTCTTCTTCTTCTTCTTCTTCTTCTTCTTCTTCCTCTCTTGTGCGTAAATCCGAAGTGCCAAGAGGATTTACGTGCCCCTTCGTCTGCGGAGACGGATTTCGCAGTCACTTTGTAAAATTGGCTGATCAATTTGCACTGCCTAAAGTGCTTTCTTCTTTCCACCTCAAGTGGGGAACTACCTGCTGCTCCTACTCCCGCCTCTTCACATCGGTATCACCAGACATTGAATTGTAGGAAAAAAAAAAACAAAAAAAACTTTGGACTTGTCGGCAAACTTTGGAAATTTGGTATTCGCATTTGGTGCTGGCTCATCGTCGAAACGAGGCCAATCATCCACAGGTTCGTTCGGATTTGAAAGTCACTTGAAAGCCGGATGAAGAATCATCGGCATTCTACTATCGGTATATTCGAAATTACGTTTGAAAATTTCTATTCTCCGAAAGGGTTTAAATTTTTTAAGAACGCAGAAGCTGCAGAACTCTGGCGAAAAATATGTCTCCGTTAAAACTATTTTCTCTTTCTTTCGAACTGGCTGTCATGTACTGTGATACGAAAGAATATTAAACTTTTGTTTCGTATACAGGGTGGGGCATTTAACTTGGCACAAGCGAACGTAGCTCGAGAATTGATGGTTTTTAAGAAATATATGTCGACTTTTGGCAAAAAGCTCCGCGTGATATTTCAGACAAGTTAAACCTTCCGAGCTGTAAAAAGTGGGGCGTGCCCCTGAAAAGTCAACGTACTCGACGATCGAACTCGCGAATCAACGAGAATGACGTGATTTCAATGTTTTTTTTTAAATTGTGTTTACTTTTTGAAGCACGCGACTATTTCGCGGATCACGACCTTCTGTCTCCCCGGCACTCGATACGCGATCGACATACGAACACTATTCTTTACACATTTCAAACTGAATCATGGGAACAAATTGAGAAGAAAAAAAAGAAATGCGTTTCTGAACGAGCTCATCACATTTCTGAGATAATCGTGTAGTCATTCCCGTCGACCTTTCTCAAGGCATACACAACCAATACCAACACTGGCAACACAAAAGATACGTGTGAGCAAAAGCTCTCTAGGTTTCCGCTGCACACCCCTGCAATGCTCAATGTGTCAAGTTCATCAGCTAGAAATCGATATTCCACAGTACGAGGGGGTCGCAAACAAGGACAGACATTCTCACTTATTCTTTTTTTCTTTTACTTTCTTTTTCCTCTCCTACTTCTTATTCTCCTACTTCTTCTTCTTCTTCTTCTTCTTCTTCTTCTTCTTCTTCTTCTTCTTCTTCTTCTTCTTAAACCGAAGGTCTCCTACACTTTGCAGAGCTTTCCGCCTGTACCGCAAAAACCCCTCAGCTCTATCTACATTTTTATGTTTTTTTTTTTTTTTGCTTCGCTTCCTTTTTTTCCACACAAAGAAACTGACGGCCATCTCCTCCCTGTTCTCAACCATTGCACACAAATACACGTATACACGTACATATTCCGTCTGTCCACCGGGACGCGAATAAAAAATGTTTCCATAAATAAAACATTTTTACCCTCTCTGATCGCGCGTGTGGCGTTTATTTTTCGTTCTCTCATTCCTTTTCTATAATTTCCTCATCCTTTTTTTTTTTTTTTGTTTTTGTTGCACATGAAAATCGTCCTCCAAATCTGAAAATTGTCGGTGTGATCGATTATTTTCTTTTATAGTCGAATTTTTCCAATCCTGCCACGGGAATAGGTTTCTTTTTTACAAATTCTTTTTTTCCTTCCTAAAATATATTATACACGTACACTTGTGAAAAGGCCGCGTTTGCATTCCGTGCTAGAAAATATAGGAAAAAATAAAGGGAATGGAAAAAAAGAAGAAGAAAAATAACGAGATATCTCTGAGCGGGCGCTCGGGGGCGGGAAAAAGTTAACGGTTCGTTTAACACAAAACTCTGGATGGTTCGCACCGGAAAATTTTCGCACTTGATATATGTACGTTACGTGTGCATGGGTATGCATGGATGAAATATGTATCGCAGACCTTACATAAGTACGTATAATATGGGTCACTCTTGAGAAACCCGAGACAGGTTTGGACTATACATGTGGGGAATTTCACGTTATTTCGACGGACCAAAAAAAGTCACCATCTTCGATTTTGCCAGCGATTTTTCTATCACAGCCCTTGGTTCAAAACGTTTTTGCGATTTCTTTTCCAATTTTTTTGTCCAGCCGTTTTTGAATTTTGAATTTTCGAAAACTGAAAAACTGAAAAATACTGTGACCAGCGACAAATATTTTTTTGCTTTGAAAAAACAGGTGAAGAGATTTCTTTGGGGTGAACAGGTATTTTTTGTTCCATTTTTCCCTTTTTCGTCGTTCACACCGGAAGATCGGTAGCACCCTGCAGAGAGTATAAGTCGACCGGAAAAGTCGCGCTACTTTAGTATCTCAGTCTTTTGTCATGTATACTCACAGCGAAGATATACTACATACATCGCCTCTTCCGTTCCTTATTCTACCCCTTATTTCCGGGCGAATGGACCTGGAATTTTCGCGCCTAAAACTTATTCAAGGAAACCTGAGCGGGGATGATCTACGCTCCCCGATACCGATCGTCTCGCTACACCCCCTTTCCGACGATAAAAAATAAGAGAGAATATGCGAGGCAACCGAGTTCTTTCTTCTCGCAGGGTGTACGTGGTGATGATATTCATAACCGGCGTTAGACCGACTCACCTGAAACAGCGAAGGTCTTTCGAGAATCCGACTGTTGTACATAAATTTGTACTCACAATGCCGTGGGTGTAATTTCAATCAACGAGTTTTGATCGGCGATGTGTAATTATTAATGTTTGATTAAAGCGAACTGATGTTAGATTGGAGAGTCTTGAACCTTAACGATTATTGATCGATTTAGTGGCAATTAGTTCGAGTCACGAATATCGCGGTCAATTTAGTATACATATAAAGAGATTGTACGCTCCGCTGTGTAGCTGACAGACACGGTCGCAATAACGGAGTTAATTCTGTTGACATCCCGGAGTCCATTCATGATCGTTCGGTTAATTGAGAAGCAGTCCGAATAATTATCTGTACTAAAAGCCGTACAGCCGTTTACCGTGTGTGACCAACGAAGTTTACCGAAATTCAAGAAATTCGACGAACTAATTGAATAGTGAAAATAAATTGCACGAATAAGATCGCTCATTCTTTCTCGAATTTACTTCAGAGTCAGTTTCGATCAACCCGACCTACATTCATTATGTATAACATACTTTGATATTTAACACCCCGTATACGCAGAGGTGAGGTGGGTTTACTTGATACTTAAATCGCGTTATTTACCGTCGAGTACCCTAACAAAGTTACGAGAGTAATATGAAAATTTGGAAAGTCGTTGAATACGTAATTAAAGGGAGTAATCAGCTGAGTTAAATCGACAACACGCTATCATAATCATTAGGAATTTTGGAGAACCTTATAATCTTACATTAATCAGCCATTAGTCAATAAGTTACCAAATTTAATCCAACGTCCTTTAATTAGATGTTCATTACGAGTCTGTTCATTGAGAGGTAACTTTTATAATGAAGTTCACAAATAAAAAGATAATAATTGAATGAAATGGGTAGTCAATTTTTCTTCCAACCTCGCGACGCATCGATAATAAATATCGAAGATTAATCCGACGATACGGAATCATCTCTGTTACGTTCATAACTCGTGGGATGTTATTATAAAACCGAATATAATCGCATACTTCACCCACGTTCGGCTCGCATGTATCGAATGTTTTACTTACTCGTGGGAAGGGAAAAATATTTAGGAAAATTTTCATTTAAATTCCACACCCACCTTTTATTTTGCGTACAACAAAAACGACGCCATCGAACATGCCTGACGAATAACATATTCGCAGACACGTGTGTACTCGAAATCGTTATCCTTGAACGGAGTTTGTATTCGAGATATTTGTCCCCTTAAAAGTATTTTAATTAGTGTTTCGTACCCACCCCCGATCGATATCGTAGGTTATTTCTGGGATTACTCTAATATTCCAGACGGGAAAAGAGAAGTCGGAAAAATAGCGAGCGTAATAAATTGGCTATAACTAATGGTGCGGAAATTAATAAAACAAAAATTGCTACACGCCGAATAATACTGCGAGAATTACAAGAAAATTTACGCGACTCTTTGTGACATTTATTCTTTTGATCCCTGGTGCAAGCTCGGAGACCGTCGTCTCGCTATAAAGTGAAAAAAATAATTGAGTCATCGTCTAAAGGACCGTCAATTAGTGACTCTTGAATGATCAATGGCGATAAGAGGTGCACTTCTTTCTCAGTTTAACCACCGGAATTTCAGCAGTAGGTACGCCAGTTTTTGAAATCCAGTTCGAATTAACTTGACTCGCGATTATTAGACCAATTAACGTGAAGAATGCAAAAGAAATAAAAAGTGAAAAAAACATTTCGCCCACTTGTTCATCTCAGGAACAGTATATGAGGTATACAATGGTGTACAATTTTGATTTTTATCTGTCTCCCCGTATGGGGTGTCCCGTTTAAAGGAATAGGCTCAAATATATCGGAGACTGAGCGTTGAACTGGAAAATGTTTCGAACAAAAATTGTTTTACGTGAAAAAAGAAATCATTCACCGGATTCGGGGCGTTTGTTGCGCCAGTTGATTATCGGTTGTTTTTTCCATTTCCTGTTGAAAAATGAAACAAGAATCGGGCCTCAATTTGCCCTTGAGAGGAGGATTCAAACCCAAAAACAAATGTGTTTATCCAATTTTTTTCTTTACAGCCAACATCGTTTGTTACTTAAATTGAACGCTCAGTGTTCGATGTATTTGAGCATTTTTTTCGAAAACGGGACACCCTATAAGAATCGTCGATATCGCGAGCAGAATATAATATTTTCAAGGTCTGTTTTGCGGATATTCCAATTCAAGGTTACGTGGGTTTGTTCTTTGGCACTATTTCAAACCTCCCAAAGTTGAGTTCAGACGACCCCGAGAAAAACAAGAATAATAAACCACCCCATTGATCTCGCTTGTACTTTACTAGAATCGCCGGTTATACAGTCTCCGATAAAGTCAAGGTTCAACATTGCGGATGAAAATTGTCTCCTACTCGCGTTTCGCCATTTTATATGTACGTGGATAGAAAAAGTTCTCTCCACTTTTGAATCGAATTCTTTTGCGTTAGTCCATAACAACGTCGACGACGACGAACCGACGACGCGGCGCCGTGCCGAGTGCGTCGCGACGTTCAGTCTGCCGGCATCGTTCAAGTGGTATGTACGCGTATTATAGTGTCCGTTAGATCCTTCTACGGTAGACTACACCAGCAATAATTATTTTATCATGAAAACTTCAGCATTCAGAAATTAAAAATAATCGCGATGTTCTTTAATCCCATCTAAATGACACTGCCCACGTCTGCATTGTCATTAATTAAAAAAAAAAAAAACAATGATTCATAATACAATTTTCTTAGGTGCGTGATTGAAAAATTTCTTATAATCGACTCTACAATTTAAAAAAGCGAAAAAACAACAGAATTTATTCGACTTGATTCAAAGTAACAAAAAAAAAAAAGAAAAAAGAAAAATGACTCGAGGAAAATTTGAGACTACCGCAGTGCGTCTTCGTAACACGGCTAAAATTAATTTATAAAGTATAATAGGCAGCTATAAAAAAAAATGTATGTAAATTCCGAGAGATTCGAATGAAAATGAAAAATAGAAGAAGAAGAAAAAAAAATGCTGAGTAGCTACCTTTGTGGAGTACATCATCAAATTTCCGGGCGTTCATATATTAAGGAACTTCCGCAGCTCCTCTTTTTTGACAACGATTTTCTGAAAATTTTTGAAGAAATCAGATTAATTCTATCACATGTATACATGTATATATACGTACTCTTTATCCCGGTAAAGAAAACTTTCTTTTTTTTGTTTTCTCACTTATTTCAGGAAGGCTGAATTACCCATATCGCACAGAAGCGAAAAAAGAAGAGAAGAAAAATCAATCCAATTGTCATAATAAATTTAGAATCTCTCCCCCTGTCTACTATATAGTAGGTATACTTGTTATAAATTTGAAAGTGCTCTCAGAGGAAATTATAAAATGAAGCACGACTCGTGAAGAAGGCAGGTACAGTAGCAACAGCAGCTTTCAAGTTTTCTTTTCACTTTTCATTCCAATCTATAATTGAAGGGAAAAAGATTAAAAAGAGATAAAAGATAAGTTTCTTCTGCGATGTATCGTATACATAGGTAACGATTCGATCGAAAGTACATACATAGGTATATGTGTGTACATTTATTTTACATTTACGCGATGAAGAATTGGATGACCGGCTGCACGAGTATTTCGGTGTTAAAACTTTTGGCAACGGGTATGTCTTCAACGGGGAAGTTTCGAAAACAAAAAAAAGATGAATGAATTCGTTCGAACGTATGCATATAGAGTTTTATTATTGAATCTCACACTCCAGAAATAACTATAGGTATTTATATAATAATTATTATATATATACGCCGTTTCATAGTTTGACTGATTTAGATATATGTAAAGACAGGTGCGTCCTCGAATCGCGAAAACACGTTATGAAAATAACGAAATTATATTAATATCGAAATCTTGAAGAGAGAAGAGGGAGTTCTGACGAAAAGAGATGGACCCAGAGAGCGTCGCAGCAGTGGGAAAAGTCGCGTCTGTCTAAAAGTAACGAAAACTTCTTATAGCTAAGAACAGCAGCAGCAGCAGCTGGCGTCGAATAACTCTAATGAAAAGAATAATAAATAGATAAAAGAAAAAAAAAAAAAAAAATGACGTGAAATAAAGAAGGAATCGGGAAGAGAAGGAAGGGAAAATAAAATTCAGGACAAGGAATGGAACCGAGCAAACCACCCGAACTTGGGAGTATAAATCGAGTGTCTCAAAGAATTACAATAGAGAGTCTGAACGATTTTGGCTTGGAGTTGGTTAAAAAGATCGCATCTTCCGCGCAAACTGTAACTCCAGCGTACACTTCAGACGTAGTTGACCTGCCGGAAGTGGCTAATGTGGCTTCAACACATCACAACAATAATCATCATCATCAAAATCATCACAATAATCAAGTCGTCTTAAATGTACCGTTTACAGTGTTGAAAGGTGTTGTTATGGTTACGATAATGATAACAGCTGTACTTGGAAATACTCTGGTGATAGCGAGCGTAAGAAGACACAGAAAATTGAGGGTACCGACGAATTGTTACGTCGTCAGTTTGGCCGCTGCCGACCTGCTCGTCGCTATCTGCGCCATGACCTTCAATGCATCGGTTGAACTATCGGGAAAATGGATGTTCGGGAGGTTCATGTGCGACGTTTGGAATTCACTCGACGTTTACTTTTCGTCCGCCTCAATTTTACATCTTTGCTGCATAAGCGTCGATAGATATTACGCAATTGTAAGACCCCTCGAATACCCCATTATCATGAGACGTGCCACCGTTACGCTGATGCTCGGAAGTGCCTGGCTCCTTCCTGCTCTCATCAGTTTCGTACCCATTTTTATGGGATGGTACACCACCGAGGAACGCCTCGCCTTTCTAGCCGAAAATCTTGAGGTACGAAATGGCATTGTTATCGTTATCTAGAGGTGGCACATGATGAATCGGTCCATCTTGAAATACGAACGAAAGCTGCGGTACGCGTCAACCAATTCTGGAAACCTTTTCTTGCCGACGAAAACTAGATCGTCCCGTCGTTCGATCTCGTAAAAATATTGACGAAAGCTCGACACGCTACCGAGAAACGCGCGCTGTAGAGATGCGATTTAAAAAAAAAAAATCGCTGCTGAAATTGCTGTACAAGACGTATCGGGAAAAGGATGATTGCATCGACTAGATGAACTGGAACACTCTATAGAAAGTACATTGCTTACCTAATATTTTCCTACGGAATGGTCCAAATCAGCTGGTGGTTCAATCGTCTTTACTTTTCCCTACACGTTATAATACGCTTCATTTTATTCTCAAATCTCGCCAATTGTTTGTACGAGTTGTCCCTGAAATGTAGCAATCGTTCGAACGGAAATCGATAGTCCTCGGCATCGTCGGTCACCATTCTGGCGGCGACTTTTTCAAACCCCATTTTCCAAACGCGCGTTTTCTCCACGACGGAATCCGTTCTTCTTTCTTTTCCAATTTTCCGCTTCGAACCGAAAGCTTTATTCTTCACGTTGATGAATTGAAAAGAAAAAAAAAAAAGTGATCACGATTTATTGACGCGTTCACGCGCGGTATTATTATTCGATGAGTGCATTTCCTCACTCAAGTTTTTCATTTCATCCAACACAAGTCGACTGCAACAGACTTGTAAATTACCAATATTATCGAATGAAAAAGACGATCACTCGACGGAACGGTAATTCTCCAAGTTTTTTCCATAGATCAGCTCATCTCGAAATGTGTTGATTTATTTTCGTGCTCAACCTGAGATTTTCAACGAATCCAGACGAAACGAGTCGCGGATAAGACTCACGTATAGAAATGAGATCGGGGGGTGTTTAAAATGGTTCGTTTAAAAAAATGTCAGGTATGCGGATTCGTGGTGAACCGAGGTTACGCGCTGATCAGTTCATCTGTGTCCTTCTGGATCCCTGGAATAGTGATGATCGTAATGTACTGCAAGATATACAAAGAGGCGATAAGGCAGAGAGAAGCGTTGAGCAGAGCATCTAGTAACACTGTCCTGAACAGCGTCCATCTCCACAGAGTTTCCACGTCAAGAAATCATTCGAGAGCATCTCACCAGCTTCTTCTTCACCCGAACGACGCTAATTGTGATGCTGATTCAAGAAGACCCTCTTTCAAAGCAGCGACCGAACTTAACACGGAAAATGGTGAGTAGATTGTTGTGGAAAAACGAACGTCAAAACTTATAACAAAGGGTAACTCTAACGTACCGCATAAATGTAACAAAACATATATTGGGGGAAACCCCTTACCCTGATATTTCTAGGATTCGCTGTAAGCTCTTCATTTTTTAATCTGTCTCAAAAATCAACTGCGTGTTCGGCAAAAATTGAATTCTGAACACATGATATCTGCATTCATATATGAATAGACAAATTGTTATAGCGTGGCATAAGTTATTGCGTTGATGGAAATTTTGGCATCCATCGCACCGGCGTATACATTTATTACACGACTTGCGGTGCATTTTTTCTTTCTGTCACCGACACCGTTGATGTTATATACGTATAGGAAACGGTCCTCGGTACATAATTCTTGCCAAGAAAATTTTGCGTGGGTGAAAAATCGCACACTGTAACTATCCGTATGTACCCACCTACTTCAGCGTACGTTCTTCGTTTTATAGTCTGCACATTTCTACCGCAGTTATTCATCAAATAGTTTACGAAGTACAACCCTGTAATAAAACCAAAACTCTAGGTATAATCCCATTCTTCTTCTTAATCGTATTAACATGGAATCAGAAATGGTTCTCACATGTTCACAAATTTTCGTTTTTATGAACAAAAGAAATGAAAGTGATAATAATTATAACAATTACAATGAGAGGGATGATGATAATAATGATATAATTCTGTACAGTAGTCGTACATTACGCGGAGAGTAACACCTACTTATATTTTCCACGGTGAGGAAATACAACGCGGTCAGGAACGAATGATCATTTTTTTTCTCCTTTATTTTCAAATCTTCTTTTGACAAGAATCAACGAAATGGATGGGCACCTAATTCAGGATTTATGTGCCGCGATTCTAATCGGTGGAAAGTGGTCATTTTCACGGGGCTGTCATTTACGTTTGAGTAAGGGTATGACATAACGTTTTTCTTCATTATTTCTTTTTTTTCTTATTCGATTTTTACTTTTTTCCCTACATTTTCGCTGTCCATCCTACGTGAGAACGGTTTTCTCACGTAACACAAAATCCGACAAAGTAAAAGTGCTGAATCAATATTTTAATTCCGACGATTAGCGAAGTTTCTTTTTTCTTTATCGTCGGTTCGATTATCATTTCGTTTTTTCCCCCTCATTTCTCTTCCACTTCACTCCAGCTGCTGACGAGGTTCTATTCTATACATATACTATACGTACAACGGAAACGGTGCGATAAATTGACCGCGTGGAGCGCGGTGATTGTTTCTTTTGAAAAATTCAGTAGCTAATTGATCTCCTTGTTCGACAGGTTGAATAATTGATGGCCACGGTAAACATGGAAGAGAGATTCATTAAAACTTCGAAATTGTTATTAACGATCCACCTGTGCGTCTTTGGAGTTTCAAAAAAATGTTACCCCTCCTTTTTCCAATTTTTTTTTTTTTTTTTCATCTTACAGATTTTTGGATGATCTAGATTTTTGTCACTGCTGTTTCAATGTACGGAGTGAATATGTACGATCTCGGCGTTGGATCGCGTGACGATAGATTTGACAGTTGGCGCGAGTTCGGCTCAAATAAAAATGAAATTAATTCATCTCGTCCACCAAACGAATCTACGGTATGAAACGCGGGGTTCGTTTTTATTCGGTAGAACACAAAACGATTCATTTGATTTCTCGTTCACCTGGACAATTCATCATTCGCTTAAACTGAGACGGGAAAAGCGAAGATTGAGGCCTGATGGAGGTACTGGAAGACAGACCAGCTATAGTTCCCGAGGGAAATTCATTTCACCTCATCTATATATATATCTACTGCGCCTATAATATCTAGCCCGTTTATTGAACGGAAGCTTTTTGCGAACGCGAAACCTAGATCATAAATTTTTCTATTTCCAAAATCGATTAACCTGTGATGACAACCAATGATCAGACGACGAATAATTAATTCTTAAGCCATTTGAACCGCACTTTTGGAACCGATAACTACGGGAGTTGGGGATTCCGCATCACCTTGAATTTATTTTTGTTTGTCCGTTTATTAGTTTTACTTTGAGAAGATAATTTTTTTGGTTACAATCTCTCCTCATCAACAGCTTCGAACAATTTGCGCCGTATCATGCGGATGATGACGGTTGTGTGATCAATTATGCGTTGTATACGGGTGAGATGTACGTATACTAATCATGTTTAATTACGTGTTATTGTTTTCGAAGGGTTCGCTACTCGAGAATTCTATCCCTTTCGTTTCCTCTCTCTCTCTCTCTTCGTCACGGTAACAGTATCACGACGTCAGCTGTTCAAGTTTCATCCGCCATGGTTTTCTATTATAGAAAAGCTGCGCGTCGCGTCTATCACCCCTTCGCAGACGTATAGGTATATCCTCATAAATATACCTATATACCCATCTAACTCATTTACCCCGCAATTCCATCTATATTTAAGCCTATACACATAAAACTTGATATAGAAACTTGATACGGATACACTCATAATGTATATTCGTTGTTACACTTACAGGTACATGTAAAGTGTTTCACGTCTCTATTGGTTCAGGGACGTTAACCATCGGATATTGAGTAACCCTCATACACCCCATAGGTCTCAGAAATTAATCGTCCGAAAATTAGAAGATATGACATTGGTTGAAATATGTTATCGTTATTCTTTTCATTTTTATTTTGGGTGGTTTACGTGTATTTTTTTTTTTTTTTCTAGTTTTTGGAAGGGGGTAGCTAACTACTTGACGTATAGGTTATAGGTGCAGTTTCCGAGCGATCGTGATATTGAAGAAGCTTATAGCCTCAGAAACGGCTTCGCTTCCCCTCTGTAATATATAGGACAGAAAAGTTCTTGACATGAAATTCTGAACAGAGTGAACGAAGCAACCCAAGCTGTATAACATAAGCATTGATTCGTTCGTGCCACTTTCAACTTGATGCTTCTTCACCCCGCGCGCTCTGTGGCGTTCAATTTATTTCAGTACTTACACGTACTTCTCACTAGCTGTACCGCGATTTTTTCCTACGGAAGATCAGTGTAAAAAAAAACAAACAAAAAAAAATGATTTCCCCTCCCCTTCGACTTTGGGTGTATCTGATTATTAAGAAAAAAAAGTAGCTCGAAAGTTTTTAGTGGAATAATAGTTTTTTTTTTAGAGTTGTAGGGGAATTTTTTTTGAAAATCTTACCACGAGACAATCAGGTTAAAAAAATGAGGAAGAGTGGGGTGGTTGGAGGTGTCAGGTGTGCATAAGGTGTGAGAAATTGAACATCGATTAGCATTAGGATTTTCCAGACCATGTATATATGTGTGCAGTCGTTTATATCGGATAAATAGAATTGGAACCCTTTCAGAGAACCAGTGACCCCAAAATCGTAAAGGAATAGAGGAAGAAAGTCGCGAGGGGTAAGGAAAGGAAAAGGGGTGGAATTGAATTCCCAGCAGATCTTTTTCAAACCCCCTCATTTACCGACTTTGTTTGATCGTTCCTATAACCCAAATCTACAGGGTGGTCTTTTACAAATAATAATGTAGGTGCAGGAGGCTTTCATATAGTATGTAAATTCGTATTCCGTTTCATTTGGTGCTACTTTTGATCGTGAGATATTTCTTTTAGGAAATAGAACAGATCACGTGTTTAGTATATTCTGAAATACCTGGGTATACGTATGTACGTACATACAACTACAATAAATTGCCCTGTCTATGTATATGTACATGGGATATACATTACACACAATACGACTACTACGCTATTGACGTAAGTAACAGTTTCCGGATATCGACCCCCTTACCTACACAACGTAGTAACACCCATTTTCTTGTTCATCGCGCGTATAAGCGGGAAAGTGGAAAATCTACATTTTCTATTCTAATGTATCCTATTTTACATAACTTCCCTTATTTTCTTTGAAATTAGATTGTAAAACAAATTCCCAATTATGCAAATCTCAGCACGAACTGCAGATTGAATAGAAAATCGCGTACGTGAATTCTTTATCGCCTAGACACCGATGGAACCGACTACGACGATGCGACGATGATAAAAATAATAATCATCATAATCATAATGACAATGATAACCACAACATCAAGATAAGCGTGTGATGCAGAGCGAATTATTGATTGGTACATTTCCATATTCAGGGTCACGTTCGCGTGACCTTGTTGACCCCGATTATAGTCATAGACATTTTTATGTATATATATATATACTATATGCCTGTACGTACGTACATTTTTTCGTTGCATTTCTTCACTACTTTTTCGGATACCCCGTACAATCTTACGAGTGTGGATGTGTACATAGTTACAATTGCAACGTTGTGAATTTTCAAGTTTTCGTTGACACGCGCGCGAGTACGATTACGGTGATAATACATTCTCTGCATATGAATCTCAAAAGAGAGATGACATAAAGACGCGCGCAAAGAAAAAAAAAAAGAAACGAAAAAGCAGAGGAGGGAAAACGAAGTAAAAAAATTGAAATGATAAAACAAGAAGAAGAAGAAGAGCTTTCAGAAGGCATTGCCGAGTGTGCAGCAGTAGGTACATGCCTACATATAGAAAGTTACCTAAAATAGGTATATATATATACATATGCATGGGTATATTATGTAGATGCCGACTGACTCCCTCGGGGTCTGCATTTCTGCACGGCTCGCGGGGTGAATTCCCGGCTTCCCGTTATATTCCCAGTTTCCCCCAGTTCCCGTAGTCTGGTTTCGAGGTATCGAACGACTTTTCCCGGGTTTCCCGCTGGAGCTGCTGGTTGCTGGTTGCCGCCGCTGCTGTATATCTATATACCACACGTATACATATAATAGCTGCCTGGCTGCAGCACCGGAGTTAGTTCACTGACCCGGTCGCCTTTCCTATCCGCATTATGTACGTAGAGTTTCCAAGTTTCCATCTCAAAATTAAACCTCCCTGTATATTACAAACGTAAGAGGATCCCATATTTTTTTTTTTTTTTTTTCAACGAGACAAAGAATTGAAGCAGCAATTATTTTCTCTTTCGTTTTTCTTTCTTCTTCCGCATGGAAGGTCCTGCTGAAACATACCGCATTAATTAGTTGAAATATAAAAATATCACGACACGCGCTATTAATCGCATCTTCTATGAGCTTTTTACAAAAATCATTATCGCATCAAAATCCTGTGCTCCAAAAAAAAAAGAGCGTTTGAATTTTTATTACAAAAATGTAAAATCGTAATCATCCACTGATTCCATCGACTCTGCCTTCGGAGTCATCGACGCTCAAGTCTTCCGCACCTCCACGTTTTTTATCGCCCTCCGTAAAGCGCGCACGGATATGAAAAGCGGAACACGTCGTGGGAGGGAAGAGGGCGGAAATTATTATTAGATCAGAGCGCACTGAATTTCGCGCGATGGCGATTACATTTTTATTTTCGTGTTTTCTATTTTTAAGGCTCTCTCTTTTTTTTTCCCTTATTCTCTATTTTACGCATGTATAATGCAACGTGTAAACTCGCACTGTTGGTACACCGATCAACTTCCAACCGGGATTAGATTAATTTTCGTCACCCGCGTTAACCTTTGATAAAGGATGAGAAAAAACGCGGAGGAAAACAAATAGAGAGGGAAGAACTAAAAAAGTACAACACGTGCGGAAATATACTCCGATACATCCTTTCCCAGAGATCCTTCATTCGTGCTACTCGCTATTCCGTAAACGCGGTGAGACGTGCGTTAATGCCAGGGATAAGGGACCACCAGTCGACGGAAATAAAAGGAGGCGCTCGCTGCTGATGCTGAAACTCATGAAGCTATGCAGGCGTCTGTGTGTTTTATCACAGTTTATGGCTCTTCTTCCATACATAGGGGTTGCGCACCCACATATACATATGTAATCCATCCGTGCATGTATACGTAACATCTGCAACTCGCATGTGAGACGGAAAATGGATAAAACTTGTTCATTTCAGCGTCTCCATCATACCAATTTTTCCTCCCCCTTGTACGGCGTAAATTTTTTCAGCGATTTTTTTCGCTCTCTCAATCCTACGGGACAAACGCCAGTTGCATCGCGTACATTGTAAGCGAGACGGGTAGTCGTAGATTTATTTCAATCTATCAACGTATCCACGGTTCGTGCAACCCTCTTCCGAAAAGAAATGAGAAAACAAAAAAACAAAAAAAATGGCCTCTTGTGAAAGTAAAATTATCTCGTTTATGGAGATAGATTTTCTCAGTTCAGACCATTATACCACATTTTCCGGAAACTTTGTACGCATTTGGGCGCAAAGATCATCTTACATCATCTCCAGTGTCTCTGCAACGGCAATTCGGAGGAAATATAGAAAGAAAAAGAAACCAATAAGGAATTGGAAAAAAATAAGGGGAAAAAACCTTTGAACTTTTGACGTTTTCCATCCATCCCCAAGCCACGACTGCGGTGTGCTTTGACCTAACTCTCGACTCGTCCCCATTCATTGTGTCCGATCGACACACGAGGATTGACACAGTGCCTTTGACGTTAACAGATTATGTGCTGCCGCTGTACGGATAGATTTTGTTTTTCGACGTAAGAACAATTTTCTTTCCATTGCCTTTTTTTTTCTTGCGTTATTTAAACTCGGGGACCTATGATCCTACAGCATCAAGTTCAACGATATTTTTTTTCTCGCTAAATCTGTACTTATTTCTTTGCACATAACAAACGATGGGGTATACGCATATCTCACTTACATATACGTAAAGATTATATGTTACATATATCTATTACAGCGATTTTTCAAATTTGGAGGATCAATTTTCATTCAATCCTGATATTATACGGGTATAGCGGTGTGACTAGAATTTCAATATGAAATTGAGTGAAAAAAGATGAGATAAGATTTTCACAAGCAGTGTGGTATACGAATTTCATTCCCCCTGTGGGATCGCGTTTCACAAATGTTTCTTCTTCACTTTCTTTCGTCCGAATTAAAATTTTTCGGAGTTCGATTGAAAATTCACGATATCGTGGGAAAACACCGAGCGCAAAGTTTATTCACTTTTGTGCATTTTCGTAACATCGTCGTGCATCAAGAAAAAAGTAAAGATATAATAAAATGATAATTATGACGACGACGACGACGACGATGATGATAATGACACACTTTACACACGATATACACAATTGTCGCGACATTTCCTAAAAGGTCACGAATCCGTTAAATTAGGTCACGGCTAAATATTCTCCTACACTCTACGTATACATGTGGATGAATACATATGTACAAATGTATATAAGCTGCCGTGTTACGGACGCGCGCCCGCCGTGTCAAGTGCTAAATACCTGCGCAGCTTGCAGAGCGAGAGCGAGAGATCAATTCCTGAACAGAAAAAAAAAGAAAACGTTATGAAATATAGCCGAATTGCCGAACAAAAATACATTTGATCCCTGGAATAAAATGGGAGGAGAAAGGTTCGCCATACGATTATAGAATATCGACGACTTCAAATTAACGACGCCTCGTCAAGTTGAAAACGAAACGGAACAAATTAAATTTCAAAAATATCTAATCGTCAATTGTGGTGTACGCCCAACGCGGTACACGTATATCGTCTATGAATATAGAATAACGTGTATAGAACATCCTACTTCAAAATTAAGTTACGTAATGGTTATAAGAAAGATGGTGATAGCGTTAGTAATGTGTGGGTTGGATAGACCTGTGTTCTGCTCTAGTACTGCCACTCATGTTCTCAATTATGCAAGTGGAGCTGCTTTTGATGGATACCGGGATCTGAAAATCGGTATAGTTGTCATGTCATATACACAGACGCAGTGCATGTATAGAATTCATTTAGACTCTCTAATGTTTTATCGAGTAGATCAATTAGGTACTTCAAATAATCATTATAATATTAACCATGTGTGCTAAATTGCTAATCGATTCTTTTGCACCACCCCTTTCCTTCCAACATTTTTACCTCTCGTATTATACACGTATATTACGTACTACGTATACATCCCCCGACGGTTTCACCGAAGGGTCTTCTTCCGCTACTTCTTCTCATATCCCCGATCACTTCGTTATTATCAAAAATTATACGACGTCGCTAATTATGGTGAGAAAAACCGTTTCGGCACCTGACTTAATGTAGGACCAACACCTCGGCCTTCACGAGCATCGACAAAGTAAGAAAAATAACACAACCGAGAATCTAGTGAATTTCAACCGTCGGAGGAATAAATTATTTTCCTTATTTTATATTGCTTTTGCAATTCAGGTCGCAGAAGTAGGCGTCATCTGATTTACTCTTGAAAGAAGGGTGAGCGAAAGAAAAAAATAAAAAAGAAAACGAAGAGCTTGTGCGTTACAAAATAACCATACGTGGCGAAAATATGAAAACTCATCGAACAAGCGGCACGTTTCACCATTAATTTTCTCATTTTTTTTTTTCCAACGAATATTTTATTCGCTCCGTTCGCATTCCGTTTTTGGCTAAGTAATGCAGCGCTTCAAGTGACGTCGTACATGGAATCTACGTTACAGCGCGTAACGTGTATATGAAATTGGCCAAAATGAGGGGGAGAAAATTAATAAAAAAAAAAAAAAAAAAAAATCGCGAACGAAATGGAAAGAGAAAGAGAACAGAGAGAAACTCTATACATGACGCACATCCGGTACCAGGTACCACCGGAATACGAGAAAACCCCAGCGGTACAGTTACGAATCACCAAGGCGGTGGGCTGAAAGTATGAAAGAGGAAGAGGAGAAAAAACATGAATACAAAATAGGTAGAGATGAAAAATACACGTAATTCGATTTATATAGATGCCTGTATATGAATCTTTATGGAATATATGGAAACTATATGGAATATTTATGTAGCAAACGCGGCCCATTACCGTAATTTGTGAAATTATTGTATTTGTTATGTTTTTAATTATCAAGTAGCACATGCCAACATGATTCACCAGAATTGTTCTACAAATTTTCGCCCACCAATAAACATGAGCCTATGACCTACACATGGCTTACAAATATTATACAACTTCGGATATGATGAAATAAACATATACGTATGGTATTTTCATCGTGAACTGAATCGATTCCGAGTTTTGCCATTTTATCTCAAAACAGCTGTCCCTGATGAAAATCTGCACTCGTCGCGTATATCCTTTAAAAATTTAAAACAATAGACGGACTGGAAAAAAGTTTGTGGATGAAAATGGAAACAAATTCGGTAAATAGACGGAAAGATAAGTAAAGATCTTGAAAATCGATTAGGATTTTGGATCGATATCAATACAGAAACGCACGAAGGGAATATGACACGTTTCTAAATCATATTCATGATAAAAAATGAACGTAACTCTTGAACTTATTCGGTGGATTACTATTTTCGGACTTGTTTAGATAATATAACGTTGTAACGGTATAGGGCGGTAGGGAAAGTTAACGGAGTTGAAGGGGCTTGCGTGTCTTAATGCAGTGAAGCAGATTTAGGTTGGCTACCCTTCATTCTCTACGACCTAACCCACTCCATTTCGAACCCCTACCGTTCACCTCACTTCTACGTAACATCTAACTAAAGAAATCGATGAGATTTCTCTCCGGCTCATCTATCAAAGAAACTATATGGATATTAATACGTTCCTAATATCTGCCTGCGATTTTTTTACTTCCACGAGGCGACGATTTCCGTGGAAGTGATTACGAACTTTGATGAAATGTAATTTTACGGAGCTACCTGGTCTCCATGCTATTCTTTTGTCTGCCAGTAAAGAAAATCCATTATCTTTGTTATCGGAATATGATTTAGTTTTTATCGATTATCTATTTCATTTGTTACAGGCACGACGATACGGCAGCAAACCAAGAGTTGGAGAGCAGAGCACAAGGCTGCGAGAACTCTGGGTATCATAATGGGGGCCTTCATGCTCTGTTGGCTGCCATTTTTTCTTTGGTAAGCTGAAAAATTCCATTTCATCTTTATCGTGTATAATATGTTACCGAATTTTTTTTCATATTGGTGTCAGAATATTATGTAATATGAAATAAAACAAAAATATACTCAGAGATATAATACATACGTGTACAAAGGTGGCGACTGGTGCATGCGCTCTTGAAATTGGAAATCGTTATAACCGAAAGCTCGGGGGTTTGAGAAAACTCCGATTATGTATACGTTGTACAAGTATATACTAACGATGTTTTGCCAAAGAAATTTAGGATTGCGAAACGTGACAGCTAAAAATCCGAAATGATCAGAGAATCAATCATTTCGATCAAAGCGAACACAATGGATAGAGCTGTTTCTTTTTTTTTTTAATCTCATCTTTTCGAGTGAGAACCGCTAATCGATTCAACTGTTTTTTATCAGATCTGATAGCCAAGAAAATCGACACAGTTGATGACAAGAAATGATTTTTGAAAATTGTATGTACGCATGTTCAATAAATCTTTCGAAAAATAAGCCGATCTGAAAATCCATTGAAGGTTAGGCATCACTGTAGATTCGGATAGCTTATTCCACTAATTATTATTTGCTCATTAAACAAGATATCAAAGAAAAGTTATGCATATTCCAGTCGGTAGAGCAGAACCGTTGCATCACCTTAAGATCATCGGACCTCGTTAAATGAGATCAAATTTACGCCCGTGTTGTTTCATTTGCAGCGGGGGAACTTATAATGTATGTGTACGTACATGAAAGAACATATCTATACAAGTAATATTTGAACGAGAAGTTTTGCAGGGGGTAAATACTAGCGGTGTTGATTAAATCCAGTAAATTCTAGTCTATTGCCTACGCCGCAGCAGCAGCAGCAGCAGCAGCAACGGCAGCAAACATCAGCATCAGAAAGCTGCTGCTGCTGTTGGGAGAGAAACTAATGGCCCGTTCTACTTCTACATCGTCAATGCAAATTATAACCTGCAGCGCCTGCAACCCCGCCGAATCCCCTAGAAATGATCATTTGTCACGGTACATACATAGGTACAGAATTAAATATGCGTACTGAATGTATATCTCTATTCAAAACATACCTGTAACCACGAACAATACTGTATACATATCTCGATAAATATAAATACGCAGGTAGACATAGGTATTATATATATACGTTAAACGCTAAAGAATATGACCTTTGCGATGCGTGTTTTTGTTCTTATGTATGCCGGATACATATGTACGTACCTATGGTTAGTTTTCATTTTGATTACAGTCTTCCGCCGCGTATATATGTAGTAATGTGTACGTATATAGGGGTACTTCCGATTATGTTATATACATACCATGTACACCTGAAGCGTTTAATTTTCACAGCGTCCCAAAGGTCGTTAAAGCCCATTCCGAATTCGGATCAACGGAACGGTATACATATAGGCATACAGCAATTCCGAGAGAATTAGGGGTGGAGAGATAATGTTCGAATTGCGCGAATCGCTTGGCACTTGTACAGTGAGCGGTATCTGCGTGTTGTGACAACGGCAAAAAATTGTTCCGAATTTTCAGTTTTATGCCACACGACAAACGTCTTCGATCAGTTTCAATTTGATATCGCGAAATTCACGTATGGACCGCCATATTCGATTCAACGTTCTTCGCCACTCGTTCTCCGGTCACACAGCGTTACCCCAATCGGCTTATTCTCTGGAACTCACCCATGTCATAAGACGCCCCTTCTCATTGTCAGACTTATCTCATAAATAGCTATTTTCACTTCCCTTATTGGCGTCCTAATGTGAAGCTTCGCGAATGAAGGATGAGTCTGAAAAGAACAGGATAAGAAGCAGAAAATGTTATCTGAAATTGATCGATCGATTCAGATTTTATTCATGTTTCTGCAATCTGAATATATCTTGTAAGTTTTTACTGTTCTCCATTTTTCGAACGCCATGATGTGAAAAACGAAGGTGTGACCGTGGGGGTGACAAAGGTCATCATTTTTTATTCTTGTACCATCGGTTGAACACATCCCCAGTTTGAAAAAGATTTCTCCACAGAAACTGACCTCGAATGTTGTTCAATTTCGATTTTTTGTCGTTTCTCTTTTTCAGGTACCTGACGACTTCGCTTTGCGGCGACGCTTGTTACTGTCCAGATGCTGTTGTTGCCGTTCTTTTTTGGATCGGATATTTCAACAGTGCATTGAACCCCCTAATCTACGCGTATTTCAACCGTGATTTTCGCGAAGCATTCAAAGACACCCTAAAAAGTGCTTTACCCTGCTGTGCCAGCTGTTGGAAAACACCCTCTCAGTTTGTCTAGCGTGAAATATCCGGGTATTCTGCTCCGAGGAATCGTAATTGCCCCGCAGACTATCTCGGATAAATGTATGACAGATTTATATCGAACAAACCCTTAGCAAAAAACAAAAATCATAAAAAATAGGCAAAGTCGACCTTTTCTCTTCTATTCCTATTCTTTTTTCTATGTAAACGTATAGGTATTTTTCTATTTTCTAATCGTACAACGCATCAATGTTTTTGCATCACGCAAAAATTTAATCATTTATTTATTTATTCTTACTTTAATCGATTATGGTTTATTTTTAGACATTTTATCCTTTTTTTTTTTTTCTTCTTTTTTTACTCGTCATGAAACAACGGTAGTAGCAAAGTTACTTAAACCAAAGAAAACCAAAGGAATGGAAAAGGCAAACACATAATTTTTCGCCAATGTTAATATAACACGTGTACTTTTAGTTACACGTGACGTAGCTAGTCGCAGCGTGTAAATAAAAAAATAATGATCGTCGCAATACGAAAACTGTTGAACCAGAGAACGAACGAAAAAAAGAAAGGAAACAAGAATTAATAAATCAATAACATGTAGTAGACTAATTAGTTATTTAAAAAAAAAAGCTTTACAACATAAATATATGTATTATATACGTATATTTCAACAAGGAGATAACAAACTTAGCATATAATATATAATGAATGTATATGAAGAAACTAAAAAAAAGTTAATACACGAATTGCATGTACATGATAATGATAATTATGTACGTATATTATGTGAATAATAATTAGCTATTATAGGCAATAGTTGAAAGTGATGATTTTCCATTAGATTACAACGAATAGAAGAATATATTTGTAATTATTATGTGAATTGTGATATAAAATAATAATAATGATAACATCAGTAATAATTATCATAAAGTATATTGCCTAGTTGTAACGATCGTTCTAAGGATATAGGTATAATAGATAGTGTAGGTAATAGGTAAATATGTTAGAACGAGTGAGAGCAGAAAAAGAAATTCTGAGATATTGTAAATCATTGTAACAAATTGACAGAAGAAAGAGAATGAACGTATAAATGGTAAGTAACCTTTACCGAAACATATAAAGCGTAAGAAATATATATTTGTAAGTATGTCTAGGAAAAGAATTAAAAAAAAAAAAAAAACGATGTCGAAAACTAATAAAATGTCAGATACAAAAGGCCAGTAAAACCGCTGAATTAGGGTTACTAGGAAAGCGCAATTCTAAATGTGTATCATATAATAGTAGATAAATGATTATAATAATGATACGATGTCGTTATATGCGTATATTTAGAGAACGAAACATCACATAGATCAATAATAATAATAACAACAACATTGTGGAAATATGTAAAATATGTAATATAGCAATAATATATCATTTCAAGTATGACCATACACATATACATATGTACCGCAATACGGCTCTGTAAATAATTGTATCAATTAAAAAAACGAATGCAAAGACAAAAAAAGATATTAATAATAATAACAATTGAAAAAGAACAAACTGCTTATCGACCTTTTGTACGTGACAGATTTATTCAGAAACGTTGCAGTATTCGACATTATTTGGTTACGAAAACCGCAGAGAAAGAAAATGATTTTTCCAAAGTATCCGCGATCGTTGAAGTCTCCGACTTCCTTCATACTTTGCGATCGAAATTATAAATTTGAAACATTCCTGCCCATTGCTAAGGAATTGTCAAAAAGCTCAGTTTTTTTTTGCCCCTTACCAAAAATCATTTCTAACCTTATTAGGTCGTTCATTTGCATAGAATGAAAAATAAATAAAAAGGAAGAACGTGAAAAATACTAGAGAAAAAAAAAATGCGACGAGTTTCACCACCGAAATGACGAGGTTCAGGTGGTTAAGAGAAAGAAAAGAAAGGTAGAAAAAAAAAAAAAAAAATGAATCGACGGTTCACGGGTTGTTGTTTGCCCGGCGAAAATATTTGTCCATTGTATTATAAGCCTCGCGGAGCCTAAACTCTAGTCGCCGCCCCACAAATTTTCTTCCTTTAGCTTTAGCTGCCTCCTTGATCGTCACTCGCACAGCTGCTTTCGCCACTCGTACTTAAAAAGCCAGTTCTTGTCGAACGCTCGAGAATTCTTGTAAGAACCTCTCGATTCACCCTCGCTGAAAAAATTAATCGCGGATGACTATTATTTGAGTACTTCTATTCTGTTGTTTTTTACTTCAATCAGTTTAGAAATATTTCTTGATAACCTTCTCACTCGATCGCCCGGCCATCTGAAAACTCCTCTCGTACGGAGTCTGTACAATATGCATAATCCTCCGCGGTGAAGAAAGATATTGTTATTCCATTTTGATCCCATTTTAACCATTTTTCATTTTTTGGCTCGACCTTTTTATTCGGAATATTTTTGTATTCGGCCGAAACGTTAACACGTGGGTCGGTTGATCCGATCAGGGTTGATAGAATTTTCGGTTAATTTAATACGTAAACTTCTGCCGTATAGGAAGAGGAGGAGGAGGAGGAATGATCAGAGTCGATATACATACAAAGGAGGGACGCGTGTCGGCGCGAGCGTTCAAGAATATACGTATACGCCCGTCGCATACGAATGAGTATCACGTTTACGAATCAAATTTTGATCCTACAGGCGGATACTTTGGTATGCGCGAAACGCGCCGCCGCTGCTGCTGCTCGATCTGCGGGTTATATGCACGTACGCAACGCGAGCTACGTAGTGTGATAAATTCTCATTTTCCAATCAGCCTTCATCTCCTAAATACAAAATTTTATCAATTGCGAAAAACGTAAGAAAAAATTGATTCGAATAGGATCGCCGGATTTATGGCGTACGAATGTGCGTCGATTCTAAACCATGGGCTTTTCACGTACGTATCACGTAACGCATGAATAAAAAAAGTTCTCGTATAATTTTCTGCCTCAGTAATATGTATAATAAAGTTTCTTTCGGTACGTATGTATGTACATCAGAATGCACACATACGTATGCATAGATTTCGTTCACGCGTATATATAAGGAAGTAGGTCGTGAATCACGTCGGATTTTAACGATAAGAAAGACAGAAAGCTTGTTTTCTATATATATATGCGTCTATAAGTATGCGGGTAGAAACACCATCGTGCTCTTAAAATCTTTAAAAAAGTGAAAAAGCCAAAAAAAAAGGAAAAGGCTCACTTTAAACTTTATTGTTATGGAAAAGATACTTATACATTACAAGCGGCTGGTATATAAAGAATCGGAAGTGGAGCAGAAAAAAAAAAAAATTAAAACAACCCGCGATTTACCGAAAAACTTTTACATTAATTTATACGTGTTATGTTCCTCGCGAATGGGAGACGGGTGCAAAAAAATGAATAAGAGAAAAATCAATTCGTCCGAAATCTGAAGAAGGTTTTGTGGGGAAAAAAAAAAACTGATTTTTCTTTACATTTTAATTATCTGTTGATTTTGGGTTCATTTTTGACAATTACAACGCTCATAAGAATACATTGAAATCATCTACTTCGTTCGCGTGAAGAAAAAAAAAAAGATGAGAAACGAACAATTCTTACAAATTTTTTATTTGAAACAACAATTTATCGGCTTTCGCATACAAATGTGGAAAATGTATCGAACGAAAAGCAGGTATCTCGAAACAAGAACGATAGAGGTAAGAGAACATGAAGAAAAATCGTCTTTTCTACCCTCACCAACGTCCTACAACTGAGGGATATAAATCGTCGGGTTTGATTCCTTTATTTTATTTTTAAAAGAAACAATCGAAGAGGATCAACAGATATATGTCGTTGAATAATATAACATCCTCCCAAGATATTCGAGACATGTCAGGCCCCAGGCCACCGGGAGGAGGTGAGGTTAAAGCGGTTGTCATTGTTGAAAACCACGTGTCTGACGACGGTCTGACTCTAGATGAGGAGGAGTAAGACGGGTATAATAGAAGGTAGGTCCTCAGGGATCAAAAGGAGGATAATTACGTTCAGGGTATACCAATCAGGATCCTGAAATACCTACACTGCACGTCCTCCGTTCTATAAATCTATATACACCGTAGAAACTTCGTTATCATTTCAAACGTCTTACATCAACCCCAAAACATCTTCCTCGATCCTTCAAACGTTCAATTATAATCAACTCGAACGGACTTTCCCCCCGATACGAGAGGTCCTGACATTCGAAGAATATTCATCTTCGTAAAGGACGAAAATCATAATCATTACGACAATAACTTTTGCTCATTGTCATTCATTCTAACGCAACATCAAAGATCTGCATATATGTATCCTTCTTTTCTTTTGAGTTCGCAGATGGGTGATTCATGAAAGAGAAATTTAAAAAACAAGAAGAACAAAGAAATGCGTGCAGAGTTTCGAAAAACACAAACGGAATGAACGAAACAAAAAAAAAAAAAGACGAAAAGAGAGCAGAAATACATTTTTTTTTTTCCCTTTTTTTGAAAGTTTATCTCGTTGCCGGTAATAAAACCGACCGTTGACAGCTTTACTTTCCCCGCGTAGATGCCGCGACGGGGTGTCCGGAGTAATTAACACAAAAAAGCTCCGAGGTTTATTTATATGTACGGGGTGCCCCATATTTGATTATATGCAGCGAAATGGGTCGGTAAAAAATATTTCAGGTCGGAGGATGAAATACTCTCTCGAAAAGTTTAAATCGGAACGGCGAGGCTAATTCGATGGAATTATTTTCTCGCCGTTCCAGTGCTTTTGAACGTATAGAGATATTTTTTGGACGAGTCGAATGGAACGAAAGGGAAAAAACTTTCACCCGCCTGAACTAATTGAGAATTCCTGCTGATTTCTAAATATCAATTCTACGGGAGTGAAATATAATACGTGCTCAGAGAGACAATTTTTCGACTTCCAAATTATTCGAGCAGACGCCAATTTAAGTCGACGTGATCCCGCGACGAAAGGTGACGATTTCCTGCAATCTGAGGTCATAAGTTGCAATCCTGTCTGGGGTATCCGAAAGAACGAATGCCCCGTATAAAGGTAGTTCTTAAGCCTGTAATCTGTCCAGACCCGCGTCCCGACGATTGGTACCACAGACAACCACTCACCAAGAGCTTATTCCGAATTAGGTATACTATATGTATGTAAGGGTGTTTTGTATTTGTAAACAAATCCCCTCTGCAAACCCTTAATTTGTTATTGTTTTTCGTTCGCTTGTTCAACGGAAACAATGGGATGACAAAGCACGATCTTCGAACCGAGTCATCTCGCCAGACTTTACTTTGAGATTTGATTTGGGTACCGGAGCTTCAGCGTGATGGTAAGCGTCTGAATTCCTATACTTTTTTCGGATTATTTGTGAAACTTGTCAGTTTTATATTCACTTTTTTCACGCCCATTTCGCGTACTGTTCGAACGATACTTTATGCCGTCTTAAGAGGGTATCACCGGGGGTGCTCTACTACCGTTCCGGGAATGCGACTCGTCGTATCATCGTCTGAGCAGAAGTTTCTTTGAAAATTCCGAATAAAGGAAATATACTCGGCCACTTATTGCCGGAATAATGTTACGATTTCCAAAAGTTTTGTATAAATTTAAAAACGTAATGTCGAAGTGACTACGTATCGCGTGTTTGAAGCGGTCAAAGAATGTTCAATTGCTTTTTAAGAGGCCATTGGATCGGTCGATATCTGAGATTAATGGAAATCGTTTCGGAAACAAGAAACGTAAATCGTGGAAGAATCGTTCAATTTCGGTAGAACTTTTGAAACGGGTTCAACATTTCGTCGGAAATGTGGCTAAGTACTTCGCTTTTTTTAATACCTTGATAAACGTTCCTGGAGAACAAATGTTTTCCATCTTACAATTAGCTGGGTCGGATCACCGACGATGACGCCCATATAACTACTCGTATTCGGTTCTATACATGAATCGGGAAGCGTGACCATTGAAGGCTACTATATGCAGATATGCGGGATTCGGGATTCGTCCGTTCGTGATTACCCCTTGATGCAACTTTTGAAAGAGTTCCCTATACCAATCTACATTCATGTATAACTATGTATAAAATAGTTTGCTATACATATAACGGGGCGGCAGAACAGAGAACTGCCTTTCGAAAAGCTTTCAGCTACCATGAATATTCATTATATTAAGGTTTGCTGCTGCAGGAATATATTATATATAGATATACTTACTATAAACGTGTCACATCGTGCGCAGTTTTCCCTAGGGGATTTACTATTTATTGCCGACTATATGAATTGTATCAACATCCAAAATTATTTATTGCGTAAACGCAATCGGAAGTCCGTGCCTCGGAGAACAAAAAATACTCGCAAAAGAACATTTAGGTGTGTGTGTACTTAACACAGTGATTGATTTGAATTTTTTGATGATGATTTATTTGGATAGAATGATGTACTTGGCAAACTATTTGCACCCGAGCTGCTTTTTTGAGATCACGACCTTTTGAAAGAATATTTTGTTCCTTATGAGAGAAATCCACGGAAATGAATATCATCACTATCTCCGAATTTTGTTTAACTTCAGGGATAGAAGTTTTTTCATCCGAATCTTTCAAATTCATTTCAAATGAATCCAGTTTGACTAGGCGTTATGCATTTCGTATACTTGGTGCATAATACGTGATTGATTCGGATCTTTCATTCTCCATAGAATAAAACTGTCGGTTATAGCAAAAACTTTCGGAAAATGGGCACGTTGAAAAATTCGTACCGAGATGAGAAACTATGGTAAATGATCCCGGAATGAAGCTGAATCTATCCGAGTAATGTTGAAACGGTCAATTGCGAACGCGCGGTTCGGTATTCGGCCATCGTAGCATCTCGAACGTAGATCCTTCTTTGCCGAAGCAACGGCAGTATGGCCGCGGCAGCCGAGGCGACGTCGTCGTCAGGAGCGACATCGATGGCAGCGAGTACATCCTTGGAGAAGAAAAAGAAAAAGCTGTAGAGGAGAGAGGGAGAAGAGGCATACATCGGGGTAAGGATTAGTACGTAGTTACCGTGGCGCCATAGTTCTCTGTTTGGTTGAAGTTACTCCAGTCGCGTTTTGAACGTCTACCAGAAAGGAGAATCGCACGAATCTTCCACGCGGTGAGTCCAGTTTCCAGTTTACATTGACCGATGATTGGGGAAATAGTGTTAAGTTTTGTTTGCATATTTAAATCCATGACCACAAAAACACGTCTTTAAAATTTGAATTCCATCGCCAAATTTCGATCATTCGTTCCCGAGGTATAGAGAAAAACGTGATGGCAGATTACACATAGCTCTAGATTTCATATTCTGGCGGGCTGCATCCGAGCGCTCTCGATCTCGTTCGTATTTTTACCGCTCCGCGGCGTACCGCCTCACGCCCTGTGCTCGCACTGCGCTTAGGTTTCTCGCACCAAACGAAGTATCTAAAAAATATTAGGCAAATGCACTCTCGGCGTAAGTCGGTAGCGGACGCCGGCTCACCGGTAAAAAAGAGATCTCTGTCACTTAGTCCGCTACCTAATTTTTATACGTGCGTCAGGCAAAGTGACGGCCGGCACGCGCAAGAATTTAAGCATAATTAATGGCTATTCTAATGAGGATGAGGTGTGATATCACTTTCCTTATTTTTTTCTTGCTCCCATTGTGAGCAGGTGTCGGACGAGCTGTCAACACCTGACATGGATCTTGTTCACACCTCGTAAATTGATCCTTTGATCCACCCGATCGGCGGCATCCCTTTGCGGTATTTTTGCGAATTGTTCGTAGTCGCAAACCGTTTGAGAAAGTAAATATGTTAAAACCTTGGTAGTTAAATGGTTCAGAGTACACCCAACGTGTTCGGTTCTGTCTTGTTTTGCCATACTAAAGCGAGCGCTCGTAGTTCAGAATCAGATTCGCAAAGTGTACGGTTTGAAAGATAAAAAAATGTTTTTTTTTTATTCGTACATCGCGTTTTCATACATTCCGAGAGGGGGTGATAGACATTATTCGTTCATTTCCAAGCTCACGATAGTTGTCACAACTTTTTGGTTTTAGAATTAAATTTGGTTTTAGATTGAAAAATTAATCAATTGCTATGATTTCGATGCATCTCAATTTTTTTGTTCATTCATCCATTCATTTAGATATTTAGTTATTCATCTATCAATTTGTTGATGGAATTATTAATTTGGGTATGATTTCTATAAGATCACACGTTGAGCTATCGATTGCGGACTTTTCTACTAATCCAACGATCAATCATTGCTGTTAGTATTTGGAACTATTTAATAATTCATTGATATCTCGATTGCATTAATTAATTTATTTATTCATCCATCCATTTAGTTATTCATCTATTTATTGATTATTGATTTATGTATGATTTCTATAAAATCACATGTCAAGCCATCGTCGCGTCTATGATTGCAGAATGTTTTAGTAATCAAATAATCAATCATTGCTATTAGTATTTGGAACTATCTAAGAGTTGATTAGTATTTCAATAGCATTTATTCATTTATTTATTCATTCATCCATTCGGTTAATCATCTTTTTATTGGTTTATTGATTTACGCATGATTTCTATAAAATTACATGTCAAGCCATCGTCGTGTCTATGATTGCAGAATGTTTCAGTAATCCAATAATCAATTATTGATAGTTTTTCAAACTGTTAATCAATTTGTTGGTATCAGATTCCAATGAAAATCTCTGGTCATAGGCTTACCTTTTTTTGGGGGGAAGATGATTATCTAAAACTGCGGGATAGTGGTACCCGTGTTCAAACGCTATACCTCGTTTATCTGTAGGATTTGGGAATTTACCATAGGTTTAGAAACTATCTCCGCTGTCATATTTTAAACAAATTTATTCTTTTATTTTAGGTTTACTTTTACAATTTCACTTTATTTCTGATATGACATTTTCTTCAGGCTCTTTATTCGTCATCACGGTGCCTGGTTCATAGCATTAATTATTCAACTCTCGACCACAAAGGGCAGGACTTGCATTGCATCGCACAATTCGTTTACAGGTATGGAATATAAGTATCAGTCAGTGTCATATAAGTTAGTGTATCATAAAAATATATTCCATGCAATATATTGTAACACATTTGCAGCAATATATTAACAGATAATATTATATGCAAAATAATTAGTGTATTGACATAGAATATAATATAACATACAATTAATATAAAAACATGGAATATAATATTGGTAATAATATATTCTTATATGTATCTCCATGTTAATTAGTTTTCCGTATGTTTCAGGTTCTTGGGGATGCTGCCACCACAGTTATAGCCCGGACTCCCCCTGTTTATCGGGGGGAGTCCACTTACCGTCCCCTGGGACAGCGCGGCCTCCCACCGCCCCCGGGGTCCCAGGGGACCCAGTCTCCGAGGACATGTCTTCGGGGATGCGATATCCCCGCTGGAGGGGATGCCATATCCCGAGGGACATGTCCTCGGGAACTGGTCTTCGGGGAAGTGGTTCCCCCAGGGACACGTCCCCGGAGATGCGGTATCCCCGCTGGAGGGGATGCCGTGTCTTTGGGGGCGTGGCCTTGGGGGAATACACTTCCTCGAAAATCCCGGGAAAAGGAGGCCTCAAGCGGTCGCTCGTTTTTTTGATTTCTCTAGAGAAACGAAAAACAAAGTGTCCGCTTGGGACCTCCTTTTCCCGGGATTTTCGAGGAAGTGTATTCCCCCAAGGCCACGCCCCCAAAGACACGGCATCCCCTCCAGCAGGGATACCGCATCTCCGGGGACGTGTCCCTGGGGGAACCACTTCCCCGAAGACCAGTTCCCGAGGACATGTCCCTCGGGATATGGCATCCCCTCCAGCGGGGATACCGCATCCCCGAAGACATGTCCTCGGGGACTGGGTCCCCTGGGACCCCGGGGGCGGTGGGAGGCCGCGCTGTCCCAGGGGACAGTAAGTGGACTCCCCCCGATGGACGGGGGGAGTCCGAGCGATGACGTTGGAGGAACTGCGACCTGTAACATTGATAAAATATAAATAATTAGTTAACGCAATACATGAGTTACTTTATGACGTAACTTGTAATTTAATCTATGACTTATTTTATGACTGAATATAAGTTACTTATTGTTAGCTCTGTGTATATAAGACGTTCGAAATATATCAAATTGTACCAAGTTATACAAGATAATAAATTATTTTCTAGCCTTATTCTCGTGTCTGATTAATTATATCATGGGGGTGCATGAATTTATATACTAAGTCCATTGGGTGATAGTGGTTGATCTGATTTCGTGAAGAGGATTTCGAAAATCTCCTCCGAAGGTGTGCAATTCATATGCTAAGATTCCGAATGCTGTATTATACTAGGGACTCTCGAAAGGGATGAATCAAATGAAACATACCTCTGCAAAAAAAGAAGTTGTACGTGTTATGTATGGCAGATCCATCTCTACCGGAACAGGATGGAGAGAAGTCGATCTTTAGAGAGACTCGTTATTGTCCTGATTTGGTTCTATCGCGTCACGGTCAGCTACCAAAAAAAAAATATCAAATGCACAATTCAAGTCACGATATAACAATGACTTATATTTATATTATGATTTTTGTATCCACGAAAAAGATCAATAAATCTTTGAGTATTTTATTAGAAGAAGAAATTGTGTGAATCATTGTAAAATCATCCCGCAAATCCAAAGAAATTGTTCGCAAGCTGCATTGAGTGCATTTGCAATATACGTCTTTCAGCAAAGCTCATAATAGAGGATACGATTACGGATGATTAATTGTTTGATGACTGGAACACTATGCGATCATACACGCGACGATGGCTTGAAGTGACATCTTATAGAACGTGCATAAATTGATAATTCAATAATTAAATAAATAGATGAATAACCAAATGGATGACTGAATAAATAAATGAATAAATGCTATCGACATACTCATCAACTCCTAGATAGTTCAAATTACAATTATCAATAATTGATTATTCGATTACTAAAACATCCTGCAATCATAGACGCGACGACGGCTTGACATGTGATTTCATAGAAATCATGCCCAAATTAATAATTCAATCAACAAATTGATAGATGAATAACTAAATATCTAAATGAATGGATGAATGAACAAAAAAATTGAGATGCATCGAAATCATAGCAATTGATTAATTTTTCAATCTAAAACCAAATTTAATTCTAAAACCAAAAAGTTGTGACAACTATCGTGAGCTTGGAAATGAACGAATAATGTCTATCACCCCCTCTCGGAATGTATGAAAACGCGATGTACGAATAAAAAAAAAACATTTTTTTATCTTTCAAACCGTACACTTTGCGAATCTGATTCTGAACTACGAGCGCTCGCTTTAGTATGGCAAAACAAGACAGAACCGAACACGTTGGGTGTACTCTGAACCATTTAACTACCAAGGTTTTAACATATTTACTTTCTCAAACGGTTTGCGACTACGAACAATTCGCAAAAATACCGCAAAGGGATGCCGCCGATCGGGTGGATCAAAGGATCAATTTACGAGGTGTGAACAAGATCCATGTCAGGTGTTGACAGCTCGTCCGACACCTGCTCACAATGGGAGCACGAAAAAAATAAGGAAAGTGATATCACACCTCATCCTCATTAGAATAGCCATTAATTATGCTTAAATTCTTGCGCGTGCCGGCCGTCACTTTGCCTGACGCACGTATAAAAATTAGGTAGCGGACTAAGTGACAGAGATCTCTTTTTTACCGGTGAGCCGGCGTCCGCTACCGACTTACGCCGAGAGTGCATTTGCCTAATATTTTTTAGATACTTCGTTTGGTGCGAGAAACCTAAGCGCAGTGCGAGCACAGGGCGTGAGGCGGTACGCCGCGGAGCGGTAAAAATACGAACGAGATCGAGAGCGCTCGGATGCAGCCCGCCAGAATATGAAATCTAGAGCTATGTGTAATCTGCCATCACGTTTTTCTCTATACCTCGGGAACGAATGATCGAAATTTGGCGATGGAATTCAAATTTTAAAGACGTGTTTTTGTGGTCATGGATTTAAATATGCAAACAAAACTTAACACTATTTCCCCAATCATCGGTCAATGTAAACTGGAAACTGGACTCACCGCGTGGAAGATTCGTGCGATTCTCCTTTCTGGTAGACGTTCAAAACGCGACTGGAGTAACTTCAACCAAACAGAGAACTATGGCGCCACGGTAACTACGTACTAATCCTTACCCCGATGTATGCCTCTTCTCCCTCTCTCCTCTACAGCTTTTTCTTTTTCTTCTCCAAGGATGTACTCGCTGCCATCGATGTCGCTCCTGACGACGACGTCGCCTCGGCTGCCGCGGCCATACTGCCGTTGCTTCGGCAAAGAAGAATCTACGGTCGAGATGCTACGATGGCCGAATACCGAACCGCGCGTTCGCAATTGACCGTTTCAACATTACTCGGATAGATTCAGCTTCATTTTCGGGACTTTTTACCATAGTTTCTCATCTCGGTACGAATTTTTCAACGTGCCATTTTCCGCAATTTTTTCCAGCACTTTTTGCGCAATTTTTTCCGTCATTTCTAGTGGGGACTTCGATGATCGAAGGAGCTCCAGTTGGGAATGATGGGGTTGTGGAGAGTTATTCTAATTCTGATTATCGTGATTTTCTTTCAGGTTTTTTGCTACAATTATTGTTACAATTTTCATGTAATCCTTTGGAATATGGTTATTACAACTCATCCAATACAGCTCGGAGTATTATCGTGAGTTGAGATGTTGAGTATCAAGAGCTCTCAGATTTAAGACGAATACAACTTGGTTGATAGACGTGAAATAGTCTTTCGAGTCTATCATCTATGCTATCACCTTATCTGGGCCAGTTTTTCATTAGAAGAAAACCGTCTTTGAGTCGTTTCGAGCATATCATTCATCGATATATTCATTTTATCTTCAGAGGTTGGTCAGCTCGTATAACAATGAAATGAAACACTTGCAGATCGTCTGTTTTTCGAGCAATTCTTCGAGATTTCAGAGTGTGAAAATACCAAAGACTGAAGTCTGTACACATTCGTTGGAGTGATAAACACCAAGGACTATAGTCTTTGCTGATTTCTCAGCCGATTCCGAAGGATTCCCGAAAAGGAAAAAAAAAACAAATTGAGGAAGTAGATCAAAAACGGAAATAAAAAAATACCGAAGTTGAATCGTTGAATTCACTCAGGAATAGAGAAAATTGCCGCTGCAAATATTCCGCGATATTTACTTTATTCTTACGGTTCACTTCGAGAGAAGCTGGAGTGACCGTTAGAAAAAAGAAACAAAATGAAACCAAATAGGGGAATTCGTGAAGAAGTTTACCGTCCACACATTGGCCGTCGAATGTGTGACGTATTCCATGTTCTTCTTCCAACGGTATCTTTGTTACCTACTGCCTGATCGAAGAATTTTTCGGAATCCTATTCTTGTTTTTTCCTTTCCTTTTTTACCATGAAAAACTATTTTGAAAAAAACGCCATACGCACGCATACAGCAATTGAATATTATTCGTACATACATCGATCAACGAACAACTTAAACAGTAGGTTTCCATCGTTTTTTTCCGGTTATTTTCTCGCTCCCTAGAAGTTACATCATGGATATCCGCGTACGTAGTTTTACAAATCTATTTCCCTGAAAGGGCTTCTATTATCCGGCGCGGATACGATGTATAGCGTTACATGATCCTTACGCGGGGTCACTTCATAGTAAAGGATAATGATCCCTGCAATTATATACACCGAACGATCCTCATGTTTTATAATTATCGTCGTCGCGCGATGTACCCAGAGTAATAAAAAAAAAAAGGACACTAAATAGTAAATGTAAAACCGTCTGATATCGAACTATGTGACGCACATACGATACACGGCGTACACGAAGCGTAAACAACCCCCGAAAGAAAGTTGGAAAACAAGTTCACTACGCACTACGTTGTCGGTTCTGTCCGTCGTAGTAAGGGTTGGAAAAAGAGAGAGGAAATGAAACGATAAATTGTAGTGCAGAGCAGCAGCAGCAGCAGCAGCTGCAGCATCGAGGTAAAAAGACATCTTGGGATATATAAAAAATATATAGATACGTACATATGTACATCCACGTACAGCGAGTTACCAAGAATTGAGAAAAGACTCCGACCATCTATTTTCTCCGAGTAGCAGAAAACCGATATGAGTATATAACTGTATTTCCGATGTTTATCTATGCCATTTATACACATTACATACCTATGCGTAGGTATACATAATACATAGATCTACCTCTTCGCTGTCCAAGTGCGTATTGCGTGTAGTTTTCGACCCTCGGTGATGAAAACAATTCACGATCCATGCCTACCCTTTGCCTTCTTCAATCTACCCTCTGCGCGTTGTTTGTAGAATATGTACAAAAATTGAGTATCTCTTCATTTATCTGTAGTATAAAATAAGGTTATCCCAAAGGAATGCATCCAACAACCCTATATAACGAGACATCTATTCCCTCTAGACGGATACAATGTACGATGTACTCATATTTGAACTGCTGTTTTTGTTGCAATTATTTTAGCTATTCTATTTCAATTCGTATGCGGAGAGAGAATTTTATGCTCGATGTACACGTGTTATGCACTGTAACGTGCGATTTTCCACACCAAAAATGAACGGCAGGGATCACCGACTCGTATAGTTACTCAATTATTTCTCGAAACGAAATTCCAAAATAACTATTCTGCTAGATTTGCGAGGCGTCAGATCACGCCAATGCGTCACGTAACGGTCGATAAAACGAAATTCATACCAAAATAAAACTTTTAAAGTAATCTGCGACGGATGGCAACTCAACTAGCTCAGATGCCATACTGAAAGGTAGAGGGGCTGGATTTGCCGTGAATTACGACGCGATAGTTTCCTTCGCTGGGCGGTGGCTCTAATATTTTCAATTCACAGAATAAAACAGGCGATAGTAGAGCGGCAAATAAAATCGGCAATCAGCTGCGGAAGATACTGATGCACGCAATGCGCTACCAATATGGACCAGTCCTACGTCAAACGGAAATTAATCGCCACCGTGGACAATAAGGAACGATAATTATTGCACGGCGTACACGAACGATAAACAGATTAACGCGGGTTTTTCAGCACACGACAGCAAGCGGCAAAATCTTCAAATTGCGGTAATGACTAGAACTCGTGCTTATTCCCCATGGCAACAACCATAGATATATTGTATGCTGTACGCGTGTAACGTATACCTGCATGATTTTTGTTCTTTTTTGCCTTTTTTTTTTTCTTTTTCACCACCGCAAGGTTACCCCAGGGAATCTTTTCGGAAATTCATTCCAGTGGATATTAAGCCAGCTCCGAAACGACTATCCGCAGGATCCTTAGATATATCGGCGACGGTCGGTTTTAAATTGGGGTTCTTGTATAAATTAAATTTTATGTATATTTATAACGTGTATTTATACACGGTGTTCTTGAATATTGCCCGGTATATTTGACTTGACTAATACTCCGTGGGATACACTTGATTTTATAATTCTTTTAAAAAGGTCGAAAACGGTATTCGTCCCCGGGTATAATTGAGCTTGAAAATTAATTCCTTCGAAAAAAAAATTTCCATCTTCTCCACGAATGGGACGCGAATTTTCACGTAACTAATTTGCGTTCAGCACTTTTTACCATATATCTCGAAACCTTCTAGTCGAATCAATAAATTGATCCGATATTAGTTCGGTGAAAATTTAATTGGTTGCAAAAAAAACAATCTTCTCAGGGACGATAATTATAACGAGAAAAATTTTTTGAATTCCAGTTTTTTACGCATACCATAAATACAGTTGTCTGTAGATATTTTTTTCATTTTCTATCTAGGCATGAATTACTGCATTCGAATAACTGATACGATTGAACATCGCTGTCTGAGATATTTCATGGGAAAAGGTTGTATATAAAATGTAGACTATACGAGAATTAGGAATCTGTGGCACGTGCAGAGGGGTGGGCCTTTTAGGCGAGGGTATTTCTCACTTTTTTTTTTAATTCTGTACTTTTTTTTTCTCCGGTTTTTTTTTCTACCTGAAAGCAAGATAAATTTTGCTGAGATGCAAGGATCTCGGATTTAGAAACTATACGCGGACCACGACGAGTAAATCCTAGATAAAATAAAATTTCACGAGGAGCGCTTACTCCCTTTCGTTTCTTTCGTTCAATTATTTTTTTGATATGTGTATGTGTAAAAAATTGAAAAAAGGAACGGAGTGACACGGGTGCTGTCCGATGTTTACATACATCCTGTACAAATGCAGATCGCAAGGGTGAGTCGGTTCGAGTTATAAATTTGAAGCCAACGATTAAGTTATAACTCAATTCGTTAAAAAGTCAGGTAATAAATTGCAAAGTTTAACTCTGCAGGCAGCAGCAAGTAATTTCATTAAAATGGAAAAATAATACGAAAGTGATGAGGTGGACGGGGTTTGTGGCGCGCTGTATAAGCAGCCCCGTCGTACTTTAACCCCTACTGTAACATTCGTTTTTTTCCGGTCCTTTTTCCTTATTCCACATTTTTTTCTCCCCCTGAATTCTCCTGCTTCTTTCTCCGATAACTTATTTCTTTAAGTTTTTCCAATATTCCAGACATTTTGCTTTCTTCGTTCTTCTATTTGCCCCGCAAATCCCCCGCCCCGCCCCGGCGAAGTAATTTATCGGATACTACAGAATTCTGTACTATTAAGAGGAAAAAATTCACTCTGAATTTGAAAATCAAATCCAGAGAAAAACACCTCGTTCCCCTGCTCCGAGTGTTTACCTGATCAACATCTTTTCAAAACGAATTTCTCTTACTTTCCCTCCTCTGATCAGATACCATTTATTATCATCATCTGAGAATGTTTCTCACAGAAAACTCATGTACTCGTAGACTTGGACAGCTCTGTTATTCCCTGCAGTTTCCTGCAAAAAGTTATTCGTCCTGTTCGAGAAAACAGGTATTCACGAACGGTAAGAAAGATTGCTGTTTTACAACTGAGCTTTAAATCCCTAAGATACCCTTTGAAGGTCAAACTGGGCGTGTCCTGCAGGAGGTAATGGAGGTTTCGTACTTCCAACTGCTGTTAAAAGCTCGAAGTCAGCAGGTGCTTTCGGGCATTGGTATCGCATCTAAGTACCTTCAGCCCGTAAGCTTGAATACCGGGGTTCAAAAAATTGCCGTTACTATATGGGGCTGCTGGGAATGAACAGATGTTCTTTTTTTACAGCTCAAAAAGTGCGATTTTATCAAATGTGAGTTTACTATAATATTCGGTTTTTTAACACAGTAGGCGAAGTAGGTTGCAGAAGAAAGAAATAAGTTTTTGGATGCATTTTTTGCATTTATAGTTCCGGATCAAGGGTATGAATGGAACAAAAAACCCTTCTTTAGGTTTAGTCCATTTTGTAGAAAAAATGTTGTACAATTTTTCAAAAAATTTTCAATCAAATTGAAGAGGAAGATAATTAAATCGACGATTGAAACTGTATCTTGTCGTTTATTTCTTCAACACAGGAGTAAAATCGATTCTTTATTCCAATCTTTGCCTCGGAAATTGCGCCAAAGAACTTAGTAAATATGCATCAAGCGTTGAGTGAAATTATAAGTCAAGTGGAGCGGCAGCGCTGCGGTGGAACATTATCAACAACTTCCGTCATCTCTAAGAATCTCAAACGATATATACAGTATAGATAGAAAATAGCGTATCTAGTAATGCAGATGTATGCAGACTGCGAGACTACTTCAAAGATTCCACTAATATTTTATGCACCATCTCATTGGCTCTGTCGAGTATACAGACAGCGGGTAAAGGATTATTTAATGATATATACAGATTGGAGAGCAGTAAAATTCATACTATGCCCACGTGTATATTGTTTCAAATATATGGATGGGTATGCGAGGTACACGAATTAGTACGAAATTTAATTGTCCAACTTAAAAGCGCATTGTAGAGCTCGAGATAAGCGGATCAAACTGCGCCGTGGATGTGAAATGAGGAAGCAAACTGCAGTTTAGTAACTTTGAAATGTGGTGTTTAAAGTTCGCAGCCGTGGGAACAGGGCCACCGATTCTCATCTGGCGTGCCCTGTATGTATCCCCCTCATATATATTATACGTATATGGACCTATGTACTCACGTATACATCACGTCTCAAGTCATGAATCATTCAGTTTATCCTTTTTTTTTACCCCATTCCTGTTTTCGAACTTCACAAACACCTCGAAAATGTCGAGCGAACTCTTTTTTTTCATTCTTATATTGGTAAAATATATACGTACACGTATTTCGGGGTGAGTGAAATTCTTTTTTAGATACCTTATATACCTACATGGTAGTTCGACGTTGAAAAATTTGAAAATTCAGCGGAGATAACGAGCGAAAGTTCAATCACTGGGCGAAAATGTTTGTTGTATTTTTTGTTTTTATTTCGGCCGTTCACATCGATTGGAAGAGAATTTATTGGCAGTGTTACCGAGCGTTAACTTTGCGGCTTAATTAATTATTGATTTTCTCGCACACTCTGTACACCGAGAATGAAAACTCCTCTCTGAAAATCACATCTGATGGTAAAATTCAGACGTCCGCGTATGGAGCGTGTATATATAGCTGTAGATGTGACTCCAGCTTTTGTAGGCCATTAACTGGGGGTAGAAGTCCAGAATGAATTTTGCGATAATCCTTTTAAAAAAAAAACCCAGAGAATCCCTATACTCCCTATCCCTATAGAACTTCCAACTGATGATTATATGAAGTCGATACAAAATGTATGAACGTATAGGCCAACGCTCGGACCACCGAGTTGAGCTTTTTTTTTCCTTTTACATCGGAAATACTAAATCACATTTCCTTCGATTCGGAATAGTTTATATTATTAGATACTCGCTTCTTGAACACTTCGAGAGATACGACTCTATCCCTGTATTTGAAGTTGTAACGGTGCAGTCACCTTATTGTTAGATATTAACTATTTCATGCGGACGATGACATGAAAATCTGCTTCTCTTCCAGGCGCGCTTCTCGACGACACACGAGATCTGAAATTCATCTCGTTCAATCATATATTCCAATCGATGTAAAAAGAGATGGTATTACTGCAACGTTCATGCAGTATAATATGAGGTATTCCAGGTAAAGCGGATCGATTTTTAGCCGGAGTCGACAATTTCGACGTCAACGCAGAATATTCACCGCCTTGTCACTTGGCAGATGGGAGTCGACGGTTGAGGTACATCGGTACAGGAATAATGGTATTTCGAATTCTTTTTTTTTTTCTTTGTTGTTTTCTCTCGAATGATCCGATTGACCCACCTGAAAATTGGAAAACTTGGAAGTGATGTTGAGAGTAATCTCAACTAGATCTCGGCTGCGTAGCGGAGGGCGATGCCTCTGACCTTCAGTAGGACGAACTATTCCGAAGTTCGGATTCAGCATTTACCAAAAATGGAAAAAGGCCGTTTCACTTTTTCAAATTGTTCGTGCGACTGGTTCTGATGTATTTCGAACCCACGCAAGGCATTCGAATTTGTAATCTACTACCCCTAAGAAATAAAAAACGGCAAGGTGACTGTCCGTACTCGTGAAAAAAAATTCAAACGGTTAGCTCTTCTTTATATCTAGCGGCAGAAATTCCTCAAATCGAAATACGGTCGAGACCGGTGGCAGCTTTAATTGGAATCGCACAACAGTTTTGCGAGTGGGAAACGTCTGCAAAAATTTTTCCACCCGGCGCTAGAGGCGCCGCTGTCCGTTACGGAGTTGGCATTTCATACACTCATTGCCGGATACCCCCGAGCTAAAAATGTTACCGCAAGTCCGGTTCACTTTCAAAATAACTTCTGTAAAAAATTCAAAAAAAAATAAGGAACCTGAATCTTTCGATCGCGAATGATACTCCGATTCTCCCTCGCATAGTCGAATGATTTTCAGGTTCCGCTCGATATACTTTCGTGACGGATAATTTTCGCGAGTAGAATGCACACCCCATAGTCCTTGCGCCATTCACATTCCGTTTTTTTTTTTTTTAAACTATACTGGCCGCTCTCTGCATACCAAGCGATAGAAAGACGAATTCAGAGTTGGCGTGGAAATCTCCGAATCCCATTGCAGTCAAAAATCGATCCACTTCACCTAGAACGCCGACCGCAGATATTTATTAGCGAATCAAAGACCATCCAGACCAAATTAATCATTCAGGCTAACCGGCACGGTCAGCGCTGTGCATAAGCAACGAGGGCGTTTCAAGCGAGTGTTCTTTTTTTTCCCCTAATTGTATATTATACACAACGATATAACAGGAAAGGTTCTTGAGTTGCATGCTTTTAATCTCTGAGATAAATCTAGCCTCGACCAAGGTCGGACACCCATTTCGACCCTGAATACAGCTGAATGTAGTGAAAAAAGAAGAGAAAAAAAAAAAAAAAAAACTCAAGCTCAAGCACAGCTACGTGCTCGACCTCAAAGCTAATTTAGTCCTAAGTATTATCGCCTTGCTGTATTTCACCCACAACATTTTTCTCCAACTTTATCTTAACCGGTCCTTAATAACGTGAGAAAACATGTGAAAATTACAAGACAATGAAAAAAGAAAGCGAATACCCACGGTCATCGTAATCAACCTTCGAGTTTTTGGTTTGAGATATCGTACGGAGTGCGAAGAATCAAGAGTCGAATAAAAAGGTAAACGCGACGCTTGTGTTGACCAATTCTGGCAAACGTTTTTTCTGTTTCTTCAGAAAATTCGAAAAATTGCAAAGCTTTCATTTTACACATAGGTTCGTCGTTTACGAGTTACCCTTGGAATAAAGAAGATTGATACATTTTTGCACATCTTTTTTCCTCGGAAGCGTACCGCTCACCCAGTAAATTCACGTATAGCTATCTCGAGTGGGAGGGTGGAAACTGAGGTTTGGTAGGTCGTCACTGTACATGTAGAATAGACACATATGCGGAACGCTATAGTTACGTAGTCGTATTCAATGCTTGTAAGGCTCGGTTGTAACTGTGGACTAAAACCTGCTGCAGCTTCAAACTTCGCAGTGTTAGTCGGTCGTATTCAGGGCTGTGTTCAGCTGCAATGCGGAACCGTCCAAACACCAAACGTACTCGTTGGCGCCGTCGCACCTGAAACTAAATTGGGACAGGCAATGAAAGAAGCATTTTCATCTTTCACAGTTCTTAAAAAGAAGCGCGACTATACGAGGAAAAAAAAACCGAGTTTCAAAACACGCACGCTGACCCCCTCCCAAATTAATCGGTAACTTATTCTCGAAATTTAATTAATATCGATCATAGTTGTACAAACTCGTGCTAAATTTGAATCACGGAAATCGGTGAAACATGTACCCATGTAATCGTTATTCACGCGTTACCTACCACCCTATCCCCTGTATGTACCTACAATTTATTTCGTTGGATGGAAGTGTCCTATGCGACATACATTTCATCGAGTCAAAAATAGATACGAAAAAACTGTCCCTTTTCATATTATATGTATGTATGTAAAGACTTGCAAAGTTTGGATTATAGTAACGAGGCTTTTCGCCGTGTCATGTTCTGATGTGGAAGGTTATCGGTAATAGCTGTTCCACTGACTGAGATGAGAATCATTATTTCCTGCAGGTGTGTAAAACAAGCGTCGTGGGATCTCCTGCGATGCACCGACTCTGCCCTGCAGCCAACAATAAGAGCCATCCTACGTCCGTACGTATGCACACATGAAAATCCATTTTCTCCACGTGATATGTAGGTTATATCTGCATTGTAAGCTAGGAAAGATAGGCCAAGGCGAAAAGTTAGAGACTCCCCGACTGCAATCGATACTCGAGTTGGGATGATGGGGATGTAGGCTCGGGGCGGTCTGCAGAGAGAGAGTGCAAACGTTTTTAAAAGTAATCATCCGTTTTTTCTTCCCCTTTTCCTTTTCCTTTTCTTTTTCTTTTTCTTTTTCTTTGTCTTTTTCTTTTTCTTTTTCATATTCTGTCTAATTATCTTAGATTTATACGTAAGATTTTTAAGTAAAAAACTTTAGAAATATTTTCCCTATTCATTTTTTTTTTGTATTCTACACCACTTCGTTGAATGTTCATTATCGATATAATTTATCGGATTACACGTGTACGTACTTCAAAAAACAATCTTTATTTTCCAACCGATCACTGTCATTTTAATAAAAATCATACTACATACATATATGTATATGTATAATATGTACATACGTATGTATATATCATATGTGTATTATCACCAAAAAAAAAGAAGAATTCGTAACATTTAAAATATTCGAATACTCGTCTATCGTGGGCTACCATACATTTATTATACAGTGCCGCTTCCATATATTTCATTTATATTATTATCATTATTATTATTATTATTATGATTCTCATCATTATCATTACATTCCCATCGATAAATACATCTATTTACAACACACATTCAAATAATGTATTCGTATCTTATTTTGATTAGTCATTTATTGATACGCTTATCAAATTTACTCTTCGTTTCCCCGTTACGTATGAGGATTGACCATTGGTTTCGATTATTTATTGGGTAATGGGCATGTCTATCACAAACAAACGAAATGCCAAAGAAGCGTTTTCCACTAATTCCTCGATTAATCGTGTATCTATTTTTGCTTTTTCGGTATTCGGAACAACTATGTTCATGAATTACATAAAATTGATGATTGTCTACGTTTTATTGTATTTTCAGATTTCCATTTCAGTGCGCTCCTTGCCTACGGTTGTTGTGCGCTTCTTTTTCATCCACTGCACAAAATTGCAAATGGTTCCCATCGATCAGGTTATTCTCACAGTTAATGTAGGTGTATGATGTTTCATTAGGTTATTAATAACATCGATGATAATGCCAATAATCAGAATAAACATTGACCATGATTATACCAACAATAATAATGAAAATGATAAAATTCGTAAAAAGAGTAGATTTAGTACCACCATGAATTTACGATATCGATCGCCTTTGTATGATGTATTTCACCAGAGTGTTCAAATTTATGAGATATGATCAGCGTATAAAGCGGACAATGGCGGTGTTGGTGATGATGCAAAGAATAATTAATAATATCAAATTAATTAATTTCGATCAAAAGTTGAAAGAAAAATTCCACTTTTGAGGTTCGAGATTTGATGCTGCCGTAGAAAAATATTCACCACACATCTATCCTTGGAATTAATTATGGATCTACCCTCAAGTTACTGTGAACAAACTTAACAAAAATCAGATGCGTAATTGCAATTTTTTCTACACGTAGGCTCTCGTGGCAGAGACACTCTATACTGCCGACGATTTTTATTCGTCCTTGAGGAACCGAAAACGAATGTCAGAAAATAGAGCATACATAGCGTTGAATAATTAATTAAGTCAGAAAAAAATCAGTCCGTTTTTTTTTCGTTTCTCGTGGATATGTTCGGAAATGAAATCGCTTCTATCCAACTGCACTTCTCGTCCATAACATGCGAGTAATTATAATTAAGATCTTTTTATTACCATTATTGATATAATATGTAATATGTTATAGTTTTTTTTTGATTTCATATGATTTTTTTTATTCGTATGCACGTCTAATCGTCTATGTACAGTACATAAAAATTTTCTTTCAGCAATCGCACTAAACCATTCACTTTGACGTTAGATAATACATTCATCCGCATGTATACGTACATACATATTTAATTCTATGCAAGTGTAATAGTAGGTGACACGATGATGGCGTATAGCTATACCTATGTACATTCAAAGTATACATAGCTATACAGGTATAACAATAATAATGACGTATTTGATAAGTTTTTTTATTTGGTTTTTGCATGAATTAGGTGGATAATTTTTATATTTTTCATTCTATTTGATTTTTTGCCACTTTTTTTGGTTCCGTCTTTTTTTTCGTTTTCTTTTTTTTGATTGTGTTGCCCGACAAACCATGTAGCGCGCACATGAAGCGGCTATATATATATTTCTATTTATTCATATATGTATATGTATATAATATTATTGTAAACGAGTCGGTAAATAAATAATGAAATCACGTAAATATACCTATCTATAGACGTATCATATGTATACAATTGTCATATTTCTCAAATTATAATTTATATCACTATTACCTTTATTCTTCTTCTTTTCTTATTATAATTATTATAATTATTATTAAAACTAACATTATTATTATTAATACTATTATTGATCAATACACATATATATATATATATTCTGTTGACTGTTTTTCATAATCGATCATACCATATGTCTATATGCTTGGAATTTTTCATTATTATCATAATTATTTTTTGTTACTTTAAACATTACATACGTATATAATTCGCGAATATTGCTCATTATTGTTATATAATAATTTGATGTAATACTATCACATAACAGAGATCTATTTATGTACGTATGTCTGATTATTCGCACGTACGTAATTTGTATGTGAATCTATTTTAATTATGTCTTCAATAATTTATGAAATTAATTAGCCCTCGTTGTCAACCATATACATGGGAGAAACGGAGGGAAAAGAGAAAAAAAAACTGCGAAAGCCAATTATACCACATATTAAATTCATATGAATATCATCCAACGATCTTAGCTCAAATTCATGCAGATATATTTAATTCTTCTTGTATTTCTGATTAGTTAATTTTTTTTCTGAAACACTTTTCGACAAAATTTTTGAGGACGATTGCGTGCAGCGTTTTGTTTTTTCCGTGGCCACGGTATACGTGGCATCGGGTAAGGTATCGCGATAATATCTTGCGCAGTTTTTCATTTTCGGGTTTTCTTTTCTTTTTTTTTTTCTATTTATTGTTGTTGAATCTTTTTCTGTAAACGGTTAATTTGCGTGATACGGTGGCGTTCGCAAAGAAATTTATGATCCGAAACTCTCCTGCTGCCGCGGCCGCCACTACGTAGGTATATACCAAGGTAGGGTACGTTGCTAAATATGTTACACTTTTGTTACTTGCTTCTACGTGTTTCACCGTGATTATACACGTGTATGAATACGAGATCGTCGTGTAATATATTGTAATTAAAACAAACGAAAAAAAAGGAATCAACAAATAACAGAGGTCAGGTAATTACCGAGGCAATTACATTTGTATAATTACAAATTATACATATAATGTATACCATTGAACCATGAAATCGTAGCAAGACTAAAGTTGGATAAGTCACAACTGATTTCTTCAAATCGAACGTCTGTCTACGACGAAGAAAAAAATTAATAACAATCCTTACATCGCAGTGGTTTACAGGTTTATTTTACATTTATAAGTAATCGAATGTGCCGTCATAAATATATGCCGATAATTGTTACTGTTATCATTGTTACGTGTAAATATATAATACATCGGTATACAGCAATCTGAGTATTTTTGTTCCATTGGTCACATGACTAGAAAAAATTTGGATATTTATTATTATCGTCATTATTAATACGACTATTGTTGTTGTAGCTGTGGGTAATTGTTGTTATTATTATTATTATTCGCTTACCCATACAATTACATCTATGCACGTTGCATTTCATTATTTAACTTCGATAATTAATATTCGCGGTTTCTGATTCAATATTCAATATCTACAATTTTTATTCCCTTCTATCGACATCATTTTCATCATTATCGATCAAACTATTGTTATTATCATCAGTTTTGTTAATTGTATTATCATCGTAATCATCATCACCATCATTATTAATATAATCATTATGCTGATGTTCATTACTTCTAGCATGCCGAGGCTCTTTTTTCCACAAGCTCGACCCAAAGAGTGTACCATTCGAGTCTACATATTTTTCAGTTTAGCTTAACGTGAGGCGGAGGGGAGGGATTGCAATAAGTAGACCGAAAAAAATCATTTTTGGCCCCAACAAAGACTGTTGATGATATTTTATGAACGTACTTTACTTTGCTACTATATGTCATTGGTGAATTTTTGAAAAGTTTTACTCTAGTATTTTCATTGATTATCATAGATTGCATGAGGATATATAGTGAAAATTGTCATTACAATTCAGTATTTTTTTTCGGTTTTTTTTTTTTTTAATTTGTGATTCTTTTTAATTGGGGTTCTTCTCGTCAATATTTATTTATCGATTTACTTACAAACTGTTTACGCGTATGTTAAATATCTAAAAAATCCCCTATGTCCTAATATTGCATTTGATTGTTAACACGCAGCCGGCTAATATTCGTTGAGTATTATCCCTTTTTAGTGAAATTGAAAAAGAAACAATTTTGATTACTTGCGTCAAGCCCAAATTTTGCGTCAAATTTTGTTCATTTTTCCTTTTTCTCGCACATGCTTTTGATTTCGTAGCACATAGAATATTTAATAATACATCTGATATCAATCACTCTCATTAATATATCATTATTACTATAATAAGTTTTATTGTAATTATTATATTTACAAAATTATTTACACTCATAGCAATTACACTGAAATAAGAGTTTAAAATCGGACAGAAATAGCAACTGAGAAAAAAGAGACAGATAGACGAAACTCTGAAATAATTTCAATGATTATTGCATTCACATTAATCGCGAGTAAAGTCGATTGGTTTTTTTATTTTTCATTTTTCGTTTTTCATTTCATTATTTGCTTATTTTTTCGCTCTTTTTTTGTTTTTCTAATTTTTTCATGACGTATGTATAGGCGTTAGGAATAAGTTTCAAGCCATACGAATCCGGAGGCCGATATTTTTTCACTAATTGAAATTTTTGAAGAATTTTCTCCAACTTTTCCAAAATTTTATGTACATATATCTTTCAAATAAATATAAGCTCTTCGTTCTCCTTTTCTGCACATTCTATAACGTATTTTCATATTATAATATATTAATGACAATAATTGAGCTAACAATCAACGACTGATATTAATTTTTTTCTTTTAATAATAACAACAATTAATAAATTGATAATTAAACGAGTAATTAAAGCTCCAAAGTATCACTAGCCGCAAAATTATTAACGTACCACCTTCTTTCGCGAGTTAATTAATTGCTTCTGATCAATAATTCTTACGTATGTATAATTATAAAGTAGGGGTGGATATTAGGTTGGGTAAGTATAGGTAGGTATTGCAGGTATAATGCAGTTTTAATATAATGTATAGTAGATATGCCTAGCAAACATATGAAAATACAATCTTATGGTTAAAAATTATTTACATGTCGATATACGTACAGGCTATAACATGCTTCATACTCTACACATATGTATACACGTATATTACATCCAATGGTGATAAGTTTGCTTCTTCATTTATTCGATTTCGTATTCATTTAATCGTTTATTTTTCTCATCAGATTCAAACTCAGCTCATTCAATATAGACATATATATTGCAATTCTGAATATTTATTTGTTATCTTTATCGTTCTCTTGTTTGAAAAATTCGCGTGATCATTGTATGGAACGAAAAAATGTTAGCATCAAATAAGCGAAATAATCTCTCTCTCTCTTAATGAATGAAATTTGGAAACGAACGTGAAAAGGAGAGAACCCACACCTGTCGCAAATGTCAAATCGGATGGTCGTGCAACCTGTTTTACGATATAATTATATATGTAGGTAGGTATGTGTTATAGCTAGTTAATAAGTATACATAATTTCACTCTATCTTTGGCAATATAATTATGAACATATACCTATAGATATCCATACAATTATTATCGATCATAACGATCTACATACAATTTCATCATATTCAAATCACATATTTCAACAGCATTCGTCGACCGTACAGATATACGTATAGATTACTCGGATATTGCATATTTGTTGTATATCATAGACCGATATCAAATTTAATATCTGCGCATACCATACATACGATACATATATTTCTTCTTCATTCATTCATCTATTAAACATTGCAAATATTAATTTGGCAGAATCTTAGGAGTCGTGTATTCTCATTTTCTGATTTTCAATCTTACTTCCGTTCCACCTTTTCTCTTAATTATCTTTTTACCACGAATTACTTAAAATCTAAATTTTGTCTCCTCTCAGAGACTGCTTCCGAATTCACTCGATCTTCTCCGGTCGACTTTCATATAAGTTTCCGAATAGATGCTCTTCGTCCTGTCGTCGTACCTGAATCGACAAGATGAATAAAAAAAGAAACAAGACATTCCATCAGGTTATTCAGATTTATACCATTCAACAGGCCTACGATTTGATTCCTTTTCTTTCTGTTTTATTTTTTATTTTTTTTTTACTGTGCAAGTTCCTAAGTTGCAATGTGCTGCATGCAGTTTTACGTGTGCACCACAATTCAACGGCAATGAGCAACGTTGTCGCAACCGATATTTGAAAAAATTGCCCCATTACGAATACGAGGGTTTCCTTTCCCTTCGTTTTTCGACACGTTGAAAAATATCTATCAATTTTTGTTTTTGCTCATCGCTGTCTAATTATGTACATATATTTACTACTACGACATTGCAGAAAAATAATGATAAGTGATAAATATTCAAACAAGCTGCGATAGCGATATTTTTATACATACATTTTGACGAACTCGTGTTTTTTTAGTATTTTTTTTCTGTTCAGTTTTTTGATACTTTCCGTGTTATATGCTAAATAATGGTAATGTAGGATACATATAGTTTGATACAACAAATACCGCGTATTATTTATGGGCGAATACACCGATTATTGACAATCGATACGAACGAGTCGAGCAATTGACGAGACAGTTTCACTCCTCATATCGTCGGTTTTAGTGGTAAAAAATTGTTTCCAGATGAAAAGTACATCAGAAAATGATGAAGCATTCAGGCGGATGAGAAAAAAAAAACATATCCGGAAACCCAGAAAATGCTACGAGAGAGTTAATAATTTTCAGGTAGAGTCCGCAGTCGATCGTTCGACAATGATCGGTGGAAATGCCCGTGGGCATTTTTTTTCTAATCTTATATAATTTCACCAGATAAAGAAAAATAGTGAAATTCTATAACCAGCAAAGATACAAAATACGAATAAGAAAGTATTGAAGAAGCGGATATTGTCAGAGTAAAGAAATGTCAATGATAATAATGAGAGAAATGTTCACCTCACCTGAGCGAAGGTCTCCTAAAGTCGAGAGCTTCGAGATCCGAGGGCTCCCTCCTGCACAGCGAGCAGAAAGCGCATTGCAAGGTATTCTTGAAAGCTTCCCGAAAGTCTCGGTTGAAATACGCGTATATGACTGGATTGAGTGCCGAGTTGGTGTAACCGATCCAGAACAGTAACGCAACGACGAAACTTGGACAGGGGCATTCGTCACCGCAAAGAGTCGTCGTGACGTACCATAGAAAAAATGGTAGCCAGCATATTATGAAAGTACCCATAATGATTCCTAAGGTCCTCGCAGCCTTGTGTTCTCTCTTCATCTTAATCATATTTTTATCTTTAGTTGGCGTGTGAAGATGGTCGGTATTTATTTCGTTCAACGTTAAAGTCTTCGACGAACCACCACCGCTGTTCAATTCTCCGTTTAAATTGTTCATGTTGTTGATGTCCTTGCTCGGTCTGTGGCTGAGTAACATTGCGTTTCCCATCCTGCTGTGCATTTGTTTTTCCTGTTTGTTAGCCTCCCGGAATATCGCGTAATAGGTGAGCGTCATTATCGTGCACGGTATCCAGAATGAAATGCAGGAGGAAAGTATCGCGTAACCTTTGTTCACTTTGAATTCGCAATGTTCGGGGTGTTCGTGTCTGTATTTGCTGTTCTCTATCGTGGTATACCATTCGTTGAAGATAGGTATGAACGATATTATGGCGGGTGACAACCAACAAGCCAATAACATGTAAGCGACGACAGTTTTGGTCATGTTTATGGGATACTTGAGCGGTCTAACGATTGCGTAATATCGATCCACCGATATGCACATTAAATGCAGTATTGAACTGGTGCTGAAATAAACATCGAGCGAATTCCATACGTCGCACATAAAATATCCGAACAACCATCTTCCGGTTACTTGTACACTGGCGTTGAAAGTCATCGCGAACATGGCCACGAGCATATCGGCCAGTGCCAATGATACGACGAAGTAATTCGTTATTATCCTCAATTTACGATGTCTCATTACCGATACCATTACGAGGAGATTTCCAAAAACAGCTGTTATTATTATAGATCCCAAAACGCACGCTTTCAATATTGCAACCGACGTTTCCGGCCATTCTTCTTCTTCGTCGGAATAAGTTCCATTAACGAAAGGATCTCCGGTGGAAAAACCTGCCGCACTCGTCCTAGACGTCATTTCCGACGTTACGGGGTCCAAAGGATCCACCGTGAAAGGCATGACTGTTCAGAGATTCCCCTAAACCGGACGACTTTCGTTTGATTTTAAATTTTTTCTTCTTCTTCTTCAGGTTATCGAAGTACCGACGCTGCGCGATGACGTCACTGTAGCCTTCATTTTTCATAAACGAAGAGGATTTCCCTTTGATTTTGTTTCCTTTGCTATTTGTTTATTTATTTATTTACTTGTTTATTTACTTATTCGTTTCGATTTTTTATTCTTCTTTGGTCCAACCCCCCGTGAAAGCGGATTTGCTTTCTCTTACACTTGTTATTTTCTCAAATATCTCGGTCGAAACGTCTTTGTATTAGAGGAAATCTTCTCTGTGTTGACTTTTCACCCGTTGATCTTTGCTCTGCTGTTACCCCTTCGCGCTATTTCTGAAACAGGAAACGAACACAACACTTTCAATAAACTTCAAGGAGTAGGTAGGTATTCGATGTGTGTATCCACGTGTATACACTTTGGACCATGGAACGCCCTTTTTTATTTCGACCATACACAATTTTTTTACAATATAACATATGTATATGCCATCTCGTGTTTGCAGATCGTTTACCTGTTTATCCAAAAACGTATGTTCCTTTCCTTTTTATTTCTTTTTTTTTTTTGCTTCTACCTGCATACAGATTTCTCCATCTAGTATGCTGAAACATTTGCTTATTCTTTTTGATTTTTCCGGAGATTTCTTTTCGTCGGGTCGAATAAATCTGCGTATTCCCAACTCACGAACGATTCGAATTAATTGAAATGAAAAATTAACGCAATGAGAACCGCCGATCTTATTTAACCTGCAGAGTTGTTCGGAGTTAAAATATTCATACATATATATATTGTAACGTGGTGCGCCCAATCCTCTAAAGATAGAAAGAAAAAGATACGTAGAAGCATAGATATTAGAAGTAAGCGACGCGAATACCGATCCACGGAAGTGTGTAGGTCAGTATACGTGAAGCGCGCTAGCAATTGTTTAATTTCGCGATCGCCGGGAGCACCTTAGAAGGCCCCGAGCAAACCAGATGAGTTGAATATGTGACTCCTAGAGGGACACGAACGAATAGTGGCCTCTCGTGGGAACAAAAGGATGAAGGGGATATATAATCCACCGAATTCCTCACTCAACCAGGATCACCATATCCCTTGTACCTGATCGCCTAGCGAAGTTGCTGGCATCGCGGAGTGGCTTCGGTCCCTCTGCCTGTCCAGATCTTCAATAGGTTTTCTCTTAAAGAAGTCTTCTTTTGCCCGGTAAAGTTGCTGGCATCGCGGAGTGGCTTCGGTTTCTCTGCCTGTCCAGATCTTTACTCGTAAAATCCTGCACAAATCTGAGTTGCTGGCATCGCGGAGTGGCTTCGGTCTCTTTGCCTGTCCAGATCTCTGATTTTCCCCTCTTTTTGGTTCGCATGCCGGCATCGCGGAGACGCTTCGGTTTCTTTGCCTGTCCGGAGCTATAACCACCTCAAAAATCTTTCCCCCTAAACTCAATTGAATACTCAAAGTCAACGCATTGAGGTTGCATTAAATTCCCTCCTTGTATCTAAAAAACTGGGATATGGTTGTTCTCTACAAGTAGAGGAGTCTCTAGTATAGAAAATAGTAGAACCTTTAAAAGTGAGAAAACAGAAAGAGTTATAAAGATAGATAGGATCTGTTATTAAACAATTTGTGAAAAAAGGAAAGAAATCCTCTTAACCTTAAGAAAAAGTGTTTGTAAATTCCTATCATTCCCATATAATTGTGTGTCCTGAATAAAAACCTATAAATCCTTCCTTCCTACGACGCAATCATAGTCCAGTCCTATTTATTTTTTGTATCCGGCCCAAGGACGTATGTCCAATCGACCGAGAAGAAGAAGAGTCTAAAAAATTAGTTGAATTTCAACTTGGCGCCCAACATTCACATTAAATCTGCCGATTGTAGCAAACCGGTACAATATATATATATATAGTTGTATATGACTACACATGCGTATAAATCGTGCCACGTAAAATAATAAATATTACTGGAACGTAGGTATTATAACATAATTATGACCCTGCCGGTATAACGCCCTGTAATGAGAACAAGAGGTGAGGAAAAGAAAATTAAAAACCAAAATAAAAAAAAAAATAAAAAAAAAAGAAGAAACCAAAGAACACGGCGGACTTAAAGTGGAACAATAATTCACCTACAGCAAGCAACCAGCGGTCCGACAGGAGCCGCTGCTTGCCACAGGGGTGTTCGCGACTTGAGGGGTAAAAAAAACTTGGTAAAAGCGCTAAATTCTGATTTATAGCACAATTAGCGAGGTACGTAGATGCGTGTAACATATATTTATACGTGTGAACTCCGGAGTAGTACATATAAAATCGTTGTTGTTTTATTTCGTTTCATTTCTCTCTTTTTTTTTTTCAAATTTCATTCTTTTTAGTTTGCTTTTTCCCAGGTGGATATCGCTACGAATACGCTACTGAATTGTACAATAGGAAATAACTTTACGCGATGTTGTATAAGGTGTACCTTCACATACTGTATCTGTACCATCGCGTACATATTGCATGTAGATGCTCTGGACATTACGAATAAGTAATGCCATTTGGCATTTTCATCTTGCCATACAATGGTTCTCAAAACGAGAGTAGGAGGTTGTATTAATCGATATGAAAAACTTTTTTCTCTCGTCATATACGGTATGATATTTATAATAAAAGAGGGACCGAAGGGGGAGGGGGTGGAAGGAGAAGTATAAAAGAAAAGATAAGAAAAAGGGTCCTCGCGACGAAGCTTGGATAATCTTATGTACTTTTCATATATTTGCTATATGTATTTTTATGTAATAATATTTCTTAAATGTCTCATTGTAGTCAGAAGAGGAATGGTTTTTTTTTTTTTTTCCTTTTGTTTTCGCCCCGAGGATCTTCACCGTGCGGTACGTATACGCGGGATAAGATGTCGGGGCGAGATGTTCCCTTTTGAAGTGGTTCAACTCGACACCGTCTTTATTGGTTCATTGCCATGGTTACCCACGGGACCGACCCCGCAGCGAAATATGTATATAGCGTATATATAGATCTTATGTAAAAACTTGTTTAGACTCATTTTTGTCATCTAGCGTATATAATGGGGGTATAACATGACCACGCAAAAAAGGGGTGTGTTTTAACTTCGCGTAGGGTCTGCGTGTCCGTACCGCAGTACCTGATAGTTCTTCTCTCTTCGCGCGATCCTTACACCGTTCGAAACCCGAAATCATATGTTAATAGACGCTCATCCGGGCGATGATTCGAAAGAATAATACAAATTTGAAGATTGTGCTACTTGAGGGACTTTTTTAAAAAAAAAAGTAAGCGTCAGCCGATTGTTTCTTCAATTCACTTTTAATCATCACTAGTCCGGCGTTATTCAATGCCTCTCGCTTTTATGGGGTGATTTTTATTGAGCAACTGCCACGTAGATGGCCTACTGAACGTTTCATTGTTATACGCATACTTAGAAATAAGGTGGTCTTTATACTTTTCCCTTATTCGCATTTTATGCCCCAGTTTTCGCAATAAATGAAAAAAAGAACCGCCGTAAAACATCGATTTCCGAACCGATTTCGGTATAAACCACACACGACTTTTTGTACTTCGTGGAAAAGAGATTCCGAAAAATTTAATTTTCGGGGCTGTCAGAAATTAAAAAACGAAAGAGAAACCAGTTATAGAGAAGGGCGAGGCGAAGTCTCTGGTCGAAAATTTTTACTACATATACTTGGCTGCATAAATTCCCCGAGTTTCTGAATTTCGGTAACAATCCCACAACGGGGGAGGCGAATTGCCACGGATCGGAAAAAAGCTGGAAAAATTCTAATACCCTTTGGGAAATGTGTAAAATCGACTCGTGACCTACTACCGTTCACAGTTGTGTACAGCATACGTTTTCAATGTCGAATTCTAAAACTTCTCTACGAATAATCACAGGAAAAATAAATTTCGCTCATCAGTTTTCAACACACCAGATACGATAAGTTTTACCCCTACACATGTTCGTAAATTTCTTTTTCTATTTTGAGAATAGAGATTATTTTTTGTTGTACCATTTCTTCTTCAATTAGTAGCGAATGACTGGTTTTTTCGCGGTAGAGAATATCCGCCTATTTCACCAAACGTGTACCGTGGAATTCAATAGATCTGTGCTGAGGACTTTAATTGAGTCATAAAATATGCAAACTGTACGTACATGTCTTTAATCTATATATATACATGTATATTTCAATTTTAGGCCGCAGAGTCGCGATTAATTTTTGCCCTGCAGGTCACTGCTGATGCTGGTATATACACCTGTGTGTATACGTTACTTTATACTTTATATACTTTACTCGGCTCGCATCAAACGAACCAATCTCTGTACATACCCATGTACATTATAATTCATGTACATGGGTACATACCTGTATATACCTGACCCCGTTAAAGTGGTTCAATTTATTTAGTTGCCAAGTTTTAGAATTAAATTCGTATAATTTATCATTTAGAAATTCCCTCTAATGGCCCCCCTATTCCCCCGTAAAACTTTCTCACCCCTAAATCCAACTGGTAATTATTTCCCTACGCTGTGAAGTCGTCAACTTTATCAAAAAGAAAAAAAAAAATGAAAAAATGAGATACGGAAGAAAAAAACCTTCCGTATAATTGGTCACTATCGTTTTTCATTATAGTACGTGGGTGTCCACACCTAGGTATAATATATATATATATACATTCCAGAAAAACACTCCGCATCTTAATCTATCTAGGCAGCCTCATTTCCCTCTTCAATTTGATTCGTAGCTCATGTACGTACATTTTAATGTGTACTCTGAATACACATACGTATTCGATGGATTAAAGTTCCAAGAAATCATCCACTTCCCACGTATATACGTTTACCTGTTCATGTGGTATGTACCTACATACATGGTATTTAATTAATTATGAGCCTGCAACGCGAAGTGCGGCTCATTCCAATAATGAATTTAAAAATCAAAGAAAAGAACCATGAAAAAAACTGAACATATCAAAGAAATAAAAAAATTATTGAAAAGAAAATAATTTTTGTTTGCTTGCGGTCGCCCATATGACTCAATATATTATATATTTTCGGAGTAAGAAAAAAGAAAAGAGAAAAGAAAAGTGAAAATCATTCTGGAAAGAAAAATCAGCTTCAAGGTACTGATGAGCGAAGGGTGTTTTTGCGGGTCAATAAAAGTTGTCTCTAGAAACAAAAAAAAAAATGAAACAAAAATAAAAAAAATGAAAAAAAATGAAAAAATAAAAATGAGTAAAAAAAGGAGGGAAAAGAAGAAAAACGAATGATGAAAAAAAGACAAAGAGAAAGAAAAATTGTCCTTGTAGGTATATAAAAGGAACGGCCGCGCGTCGCGGTGCGAACTACTCCGTTTGCCTCGGCAGAATTTTCGTGTCGGGACGATGTTCGTTGTGTGTATTTTATAATACGTATACGCGTACGTGTGGGGGTGTTGGGAACTGTAAAGGAAGGCGTCGTTGTGAGGAGAACAGCGTCACGTAGCGCGGGTGACGTTAGATATATGTATAAGTATATCTTCGGTATATACATATACATATATATATACGGGGAAAGGAGGGTAAAAAAGAGGCAGCGGCGCCTCCCTCAAATGAACCTCTCAACCCTCAGCAACGCCTCTGGGCATCCAGCGCTAACATTCCTCTTCGCACACACAGCCTCCTTTTCTACTTTTCTTCTCTCTCTCTTCGCTTCCCCTTGGTCTTCTCTCTTATAATATGTCATTTTCCTTGTTGTATAGCCGCGTGCGGACGAATTTCGTTTCGGTTACGTCCTTCTGATTCATAACTTTCTAAATTCATGAAGTTTTTTTCTCATTGGAATCGAAAATCGCGCAAGACCGTGTCTTGGTAACCAGATGAAATGATTTTCGCGGTTTCGATGACGACGAATAAACGAGGACTTTATGACGGATCTCCTTTCTTTCTCTCAACATTCGAATATAATATCCCGACAGTGGTACATATCCAATACAAAATGGATGATATTTCCGCGCGTCTGCATAATTCTCCGGGGAGGCAAAAATTTAGAAATGCCCATCAAGGGGTGTGATAATAGCCGGAGAAAGAGATTGAGCGGAGGAGTGAGAAAAAAAATGTTGTCAAGGATATAATAGGATGTACGTACCAATACTTCTCCGGGTGTTTGTCAAGCTCAATGTCGCACGCCGAAGAATTTGATGAAAATTTCTCGAATTTCTGAGAACCATAGAATATCCGTTAGACGCGGAGGATTTATATCTCACACACCCTCAAAACCCTATAACGCGATTCAAGGTCTTGCCCACGTTCATGAAAGAAAATAGTTTTTATCAAGAAATTAAAAAAATCCATCCCTCCTCGCGATAATTTGTGGTTTTTTTATCGGTCGTTTTTTGAACTCAAGATTTTTAGTAGAGGGGAAAATGTTGCCATGTACTCAAGTCGATGAGATGAGGCAAAAAGTAGAAAAAAAAAGAAGAATTTACCGAGCGGGTATGGTTTGATTGGCCTCGTATTCGTAATGAAGCTATAAAGAAAGTACATAAAAAGTAGCGGTATTCACAGTCGGCGTGTTGTATCTGTACATCTCTGCGTTCGCATGTACGTACGTACATGTATTTGCACATGTATTCTCGATTTCCGCTATCTCGCAACGTCATTTCGGAACGCTCGTGGAAAAATGAGAAGAAAAAAGGACCGACGGAAGGAAAATATTGGATCCAACAACTTTATCTCTCCACATATGTATGTGGTATACAGTAACGCGTTGTCGCGGTTAGATTCGTTCTGAATCTGGAAGATTCAATAACCCGGTTGAAAATCCCAGCCGGTATACGCAATTACTTTTTCATCTTTCTCCGTTCTTTTTTCTCATTTTCGGCGGATCGTGTCAAACTTTATCTTTGCCATCTCGTCTCATCGTCGATCACGTGTACCGGAACATTTGCTCGTAAGTATATCACCGAAGCTCCTTTCAATCTCACCGTCACTTTTGCCCTATGGATTTTCCTGACGAATTGATTTTCGAATTTCTCGCATTTTTTTTTGTTCAAAAATAGTCAATTCCTCCGTAAGTCACGTACGTACCTATTTATGTGATAATTTTCACGAATCGGACGTCTAAACCAGCTTTTCTTTCTTATTTTCAACTTTTCCTGACTCGAGCCGACCTTTGTGCTGATTTATCCCACGCATGTATCGTAACACCTCAGAACATGTCGGTCACAGGGTCATATCGTTATACCATATACTGCACACGTACGTATAATGCACTCATTACCTAAATTGCAAAGAAAAAAAAATTGAATATTCAGTCGATGTGACATGTGCGTGTTTTTTATAGGCACAATCTACACGCGTGCTTACCCCTAGAAATTTTCATGCTTCGGTGCTTCGCACCCCCACGCACATATTTGGTATTCTAACACGTGATACTGAATGTCTGAATAGATTTTTGGTTCGTTTTCAAAGAACTGTTTCGTATGCGCTTTTCTCAAAAATTAATGACCGGTTAGTTTTGTTCTCTTACCCACTTCGTATTGATATGAACGAGGCAACTGAAATAAGTGATAAATGGTGTATAATATATTCCGAGTTCATCGTAATAAAAAATTATTACAATATAGCAATAATGTCCGATTCAAGTCTATAATAGCATATATCTATATATACAGATATCCGGTCGCGGTTGCTTTGTATGTATACGGTACGCCTTTAATCTGCACATGGCGTACATATTTATATTACATACCTACGCGGACGCGGGAGTATATTCTGTGATAATGTGTAATCTCTGCGTGTACGTGTTGGGGTAGGGGGGTTGCAGGTATTCAACGAAGAGTTGCTGCAAATTACAGTGAAATATGAGGATATCACGAGTGCCTACGACGAAGCGGTATCATAATATACGATATACGTATATAGACGTTATATAGGTCATAGAAGTAGGATAGGTACACTACAGGTCGATTAACCGCCAAAACGCGGAAAACCGGGCAAACTGTGGGAAGCTGGGAAACCCGAATAATACCTCCCTCGAAAATTGCCATGGGCTACCAAAATATACGCGTATACATATATCTACATCACTTGCAACGAACCCCCTCTGCCATCTCTCGCTCCCCCTTCTCAGCGTTCCTCGTACTTTTATGCGAATAAATACCTACACATATAGTTTTTGTACATTTCATACGTGCGCCTACTTTACCATATATTCATTATTTTCCGCGGTACTTATCGTACAGTCTCGCTGTATCAATGAATTCGATTGAAATGGAGATATCCGCTTTGTGAGATGAAATTCTCTGCAAATTTTTCATCCGCAGAAGTAGGAAATCCGTGGACCAGAATTTCGCTCCTCACAATGGGGGATTTTGCGAATTAGAATTTTGATCCGCGCATCAATCTACACCGGGGTATCCCGTACACGGACGGGAATTTCGGCGTATTCGGTAACGGGGGATTCCGAATTGACTATAGTTTAAATTTCAAGAATATAAATCCGTTCGGGAAATTCATTCGTCGAAAAATTACAGGGTAGTTTCCCGGAACGACTTGTCGAAGACCTTTGAGCTTTCCAGTCGGATCTGCGGGGGTATGGGTAACCATAAATGGATTCTCACGTTATACTCGTACGCATCCCACATACGGAGTACGTATAGAAAACGTATTCCATTCATATTCCGTAGAGACTTGCATTCTGAAACTACGCTGCAGGCGCCAAGCTGAGCTCGCTTTTTCTATGCCGCCAATTCCTAGCGGCGGCAGCGCAGCGTCGGCAATTCGTACAGATATTCGGAAGGATTGATAACCATATGTACATCTTAATACCAGAAATGGATATGCCGGAATCCATTCAAACGAAAAATAGAGAAAAATAATAATCAATGTGCGCATAGTACCTGGAGATGCCGATGCTCTCTCGAAATTCGGTATTCGAATAACTATGCATCAATCGTCACGTCGAACGATATCATGTTTTTCACTTCATTCTTTCCTCTTCTATCGTTGCATAATTATCGGAAAATAAATCGTGCAGGGCATCGAAAAAATAGACGCACTTTTCAAATATTCGGCGTATACGAGTGGGATAAGGCGGACGAAACCATCGGAAAAAATTCTTAATCCGAACTATTTTTTGGATATCGCGATCTCAGATGAATTAAAAATAGATTTGCTGCGGTCGTACCGGAGGAGAATAAGATAATGAACATGAAGCGATTAATGTTTCTATTACCCGTAAAGATGCGTTTACAAGATATAAAAAAAATCGAAGCGATTGTACGGAACGTAATGATCGTTGTGTTTTCGTACAGTGTACACAGAGGCATACAATGATTACGTGCGCGGGTATGCACACATGAAATGTGAAGAAAAAAAAATTTTTTAGTCAAGAAATATATTATTATATGGCTGAAATTGACCTTGCATGACGACATGAAACGAAGAGACAAATATATAGCGTGCGATGAATATATGTAAATCCGTTAGGCATGTGTGGACAGGTATTAGAGCGACGCGCGTTTTGCTAATTATTGTGAGTCGTATGATTGTGTATAATATAAAGGTTATCTCATCCAGCGATTCAAAGGATTCAAAGAAGAGGAAGAAGAGAGTGAAAAGAAAACAGAAGCAAGAAGGCACGGGGACATGTGTTCGTGACGAGACTGAAATTTTGGTAAAAATCGGAACAATTCGCATAATTTTTTTCCGCTGAGTAATTTGTTGAAAGTCAAAAATTACGGGTTATGGTTTTCTCGTTTTTAGCCCTCTGTCTATATAATAGCCGAAGAACTTTTTGTTCGTATCAAAAACGAAGTTTTCCTACGTGGCTACATATGTATTAATAGCCAAACAACACGCTAATTCTGCCGAAGCTATAAAATATGTACATTGTACATTAGATACATAAATTATTTGCGTGTGAAAACGACCGTGTACAGAGTGGTTGAAAAAAAAAAATAAATAACGGAAAAAACAAAACTCGTTTTAAAATATGGGTAAAAGCTGATCGCCTCAACAACATCTGTAAATTGTTTTTTCAATCCTCATGTAACGAGCACGCGAAAGATCCGAGCTTTTTATACATCAAAGCGCGTGTTCTTCGGGGTGAGAAATTAGGAATTGTTAATTTTTCGAAAATGGAATGCTCGGGTGCTACACTCTTTTAATTATAATCATTCGAGGGAAAATAGAAATCGTCCGACGGTGAAATTCGCTTAAACGTTCAGTTTTCATTTCCGTTTCAAAATTAGTAGTTCCCTTTTTTTTTTCAGCCAACCCTGCACATTGCTCGTACGGCATGAAACACGTACTTCCGCGGCAGCCGGCTATGCATTCGGAAATCGCAATATTTGATTTATTCGACACATACATCGATTAAAAAAGAAAAAAAAAAAAAAAAAACAACGAAGGGAAAAATATAACACAACAGAAAGGGCAGTCGATTACAAAGCGGTTGGTTGCGGCGGCGGTGGATCGATCGATTTGACTGGAAAAACTTTTACATAAATTATTACGGGAAAAAGAACAAACACGTAGTAATGGAGAGTGGAAAGTAAAAAGGCTAAAACTTAATGCAATTCTAACGGTGGTTGGAACCTCGGGAATAAGTTGCTCGTATCCTTGATTACGTATACCCGCATTAAGCATTGTAAAAGGGTTGGTTAGACGTGTGCACGTGGCCGCTGAACTGTTTCGCAATCGAATTTCGGAGGAAAGTCACGTCCACCAGTTTAATCCGTTACGCTACCCTCCGACCCACCGAACGACCTACCATCCTGCCGGGAGTCACCCAGCTAGATGCTACCAGATAAAGTCTATATACACCGCCCTTGTACTCCTCTTAGTGTTTGTTAGTCAGGCGCGGGGCTTGGCTTAGGGTAGTTTTCGGCCGAAGAAACCCCCCCTCCGCAGCTGTATCAAACATCCACTGTTTTGCGTAACGTTCTCAGCTGAGGAATGCCGGGAATTTTAGTTACATGCATACATAATTTACATGTATATACAGGCATATTATAACGGTATCAAGTCACCTATGTATTTACATGTATTCACACATCATCTGTACCCACGCGGAGTACATACCCATATACACACGCGTGTATATTACGTATATACTATATACATATACATATGTGTGTATACGTGCATTATAACGCGGGGCAACCCTTGACCCATTGAAGGAACTATCGACCCTGCAACACGACCGGTGTACCTAGCAAAACCACCCAACGTGACCCGACCTCCGGAAAACCGATCGACCCTTAACCGCTCCGTTTAAGTTCTGGTTACATGGATTTTTGTTTTCTAATGGTGGTTACCATGGTGGGTATGATTTTGCCGGAAAGTAGTTGTAGAGATGGACAAATTACGTCGATCTGTTCTATTTCGTACTAGATTTACTAGCTGGGGGAGTTGGTGCAAGAGCAGCATTATTGCAGAGAAAGTTTGTTTTTTTGGACACAATGAGATATGGTTCATCCGAAGATCGATAATTTGAAGTGACATTGAAAAATTTGCCGATGCCCTTTTTCCACATGAGGTGTACTTTCGAATCAGAGGCGACATCACGGGCGATAATTTACGACCTTTTTCACCCTCCCAGATACCGCAATGCTTGACTTCGCTTAAACCTATTTGAAGTATAGCCAAAAAGCTGAACGAAATCATGTCATAGACGCGACGGACGTGAGGGAAAGTTCAAGAGAAAGAGAGAGAACAATAATTGAACGTGCCCGTGAATTGAGTTTTTCTCATTGCAAAAATCAATGATCTTCTGCGGAACGAAAATCACGTACAAAAGTCCTATAGGAAATAATGAAAATTCACTCTTGGGAGATTGAAATTTCTATACGTTGCGTACCTTTGCGTGAATTTTTTTCGTCGTGAATATTTTCAGATACTCGGAGTTTTGTGTTTCTTTATACTTTATCTAGAAAAGAGCGAGACAATGAAATCGACTCCACCATTTTTTTTTTTACTGAAACGGCAATTTTCAAAACCTCCGAGAGAACTCTGAACTTTTTTTTTCTGTCTGACCTGAATCCTTGCATAAATTTCTTTCTCATTATAACCGGGCATTCAGTTCAGGGATGAGATTTATAACTACGAAAAATAAAGCTAAAAATAACCCAGCGTTATTAGAGTAACGAAAATTGAAAGAGAAAAAATATAGCCTTTGAAACATTTCAATTAATAGATCAAACTTTAATACTGTATTTAATTATTTAATATTGATCTCTATAATAATGCTGATATTGTAATCGCGTTTATTCTATGTGCAGAACCCCCGAGTTCACTCGCGTATCACTAATATCGTTATTCACGAGTTTGAAATTTCTTCTTTTTTTTTTGTTTTTTGTTTGCTCGTTAAATTGTTCTTGTTTCATATCGTAACACCCCGTGAAATGGAAACGAGCAAAAAAAAAAAGTGAAAATAACAGCAAAAAAAAAGAATATATTTGCACGTGGTAGCGTAATAAATTTACACATTCTTAACACGATGATGTGGCAACAGTGAAGCAGCGATCTGCGGGAAAATGACAGTTTTCGAACAAAGTTTGAAAATTGTTGAACCTTTTAGTCGTTCAACAGAGGTCAGTGGGTATAACTTGTGTACTGAAAATCCCAACGGTATATCGTTATTACACAACCCCATGGATGTACATTGTTTATTCATCGGTATGTGCAATCGAGATATGCTATACCTGAAACGAATACATACAAGGTTTGTATGTTATATTTTTATATTATTTATAAATTCTCTGTGTTTTACTTCTACTTTGGTTTTCATATGCAAAAGTGTATGTTCATGCATGTAAACCGGTAACGATCACGACGATGATACTGATAACGATGATGATGATGATGATGATGATGATGACGATGATGGCCAGAACAACGCGCCGCTCCACGCGCGAACATATTAATCGACTTGTAACAAGAGAGTACGCTAGTAGACTTGCAAGTTTTATTTATAGAACCCTTTCGAATGAATTTGAGACGAACACACACATACATACTGCACAATCTAAATTACACAGATGTCCACGTGTGCGTGTACGATGCGTGAATCTAAACATACAATATCTGTTACGTTTATTTTTAATATTTTATATTATCTATTCAACGTTCTACGATATACAGATTTTTTTATACTCCACGTATAATACGATACAATGTCTGTATTCCAGCACTACTCGCCCCATAATTCATCAGACAAAATGCAAACCATGATGAATTATTTATTCGAAAGGGGCAAACTGGGGAAGCAGAAAGTCCCGACACCCTACATCAGAATCATATTGTTCATACGTTCGTTTGAAAAAAAAAATTACCCAATGCACCGCGCTCTTTGATAATATATTATACGTACATAGCAATATCCAGGCGCGTTAATTTTTCAAACATAGTTATTTCAAACATCGTTTTTTTTTCTCGATTGTTTTCAATCTACCATTTCAATTTTTTTGTTTAACTCAAATACATGAAAAAATTGTTTACAAACTTTTAATTGAGGTACCTTTTTCTATGTGCACGTAGACACCCATGTGGTTGATACACTTCTTTTTTTTTTTTTCACTGTAATATCGGATCCGCGATGCACGTGCAAATTGACATTTTCATTTCTTCATTTCCGTTTTTTGGCATTCCGCACTTGGTCCCTTGCGACGGGAATTTTTCGTCAGTTTTGTTTGAACAATTCGACAGAGGCGTACAAGCGATGTAATATTCGTGTGATCGGTATGCACAATATTACGTTTGATTTACACCAATTAGGTATTCGCGGTAATGGAATGGAAGGAGTGGCAGCAGAGGAGGAGATGAAATTCCGTCACCGACGGTGTCGCTGCCGTTGCAAATCATTTACAGTTGGAATGAAATTTTGCAGAATTACAGCCGTTTGGTATCGGACCACCTGCATCGCTCCGTACTCAATTTCCGAAATATCCATTGCTTGCAGGGTATACAGATCACATCGAAAGCTGGCGACCACGATTCAATTTCAACCGACCGAAACGAGATACGGATGAAAGAACAAAGATTCATCGATCTGAAGGAATGACACAATATGTCATATAATGTGACGTTCAAAAATTTTCTGTACCAAAAATATTTTCGTCATCTTGATAAAAATAATTATCGTTGCCGTCTTTCGGTACACCGCATCGCACACATAACGCGTGTGAAACGTCATCAGCTGCAGCACACGGCGGAGACAAGAATATCAATTAATTAGGCCACACTAAATATATCTCCTCGGTTCAAGGTTTAACACCTCCTCAATATAACTGAATAAACAAATTAATTATTGCGGCTCCAATTCCCGTGCACACGATTCTCGTAAAAACGCGGTAAAGAGGAGAAGCACTAACTGCTCTTTAACCTGTGTAATATAAGGTATACGCGTTAACGTTACACGATTCACGCATTAGTCCCTGTGTTTCTAGTTTTTAATCTGCCCTTTTAATTATTCCGAAGATTGAATCGGAACGAAGACTCGAGAATAATTGATAAGATTAAATATTTGGAGGACATGTGCTATAGTTACTAAACGCAAAAACTAAAATTTCCGGATTTTAAAAATACATCAGGAAACTACATGAAATTGACTCTGGATCATTCCAGTTCCAGTTCTCAAAAAGCTCGGAAAATTTAACTTCGAACGTTTTTTACATGCGATATGGTTATCAATGACCATCTGACAGTACGTAAGCGCTATTTTCTACTTATTGTTAGCGAATCAAGTCGAATCGGAAGTGACGATATTTGGGTCCCATCGATTTATTACACGTTCATATACCTACGCGTATTTCCGATCATTCGGAATTTTCAAAGAATATGTTGATCACGTTCACGTTCTCACTTTTCTTTGCACTTGTACGTCCTCCTGGAATTCAAACTTTTTATTCTTCAATTTTTACTCTCAGCGTAGCAACCAGCCAACCTGATAAGCGACGTTACCTGAAACCTACACAGGTAGCTTGCGGTACAGGTAAGTTGTTCTATCTATTTTCACAAGAGTGAACAAGAAAGTCACCCTGAGGGAATAAATAAAATGTAGTATATAGTACGGTATTATTATATATGGCAATGGCGAAGAAGGTAGTCGTAGGTATAGGTATACGTTAATACGTATAGGTAAGGGAGGGCATATCTTCGCCTGCAGAGTTTTCAAAAGTGAGCAACAAATTGGTAAAGTTATCGCAGCGAGCACCTTCCATACTATATATATATGTTATATGTTATACCTGTATACCTGAACTACATCTACATATATTTACCCTTAGGCTGCATGTATTTATAATGTAACCGTGTACCTATCCACCTATGTATAATACGGTACAAAAATGATAACGGAGATAACTCCTTTGTGACACGTCGTACGTATATATATATAACTCTAGATAATGCCCGGATACCTGAAAAGGATACGTACGAGATGTGAAAGGCTTGGCGAAAAAAGAAGACGAAAGAATTTCACCTTTTTCACTCGTACTTCCGAATTCCAACGGAGATGCGGAAGAAACTTATCGCACGTGCGGACATTAAATACACGACGAAACGAATCGTGCGACGATTCAGATGATTCCGAGGCTCGCAAGACTTCGCCTGCTGGACTTAGATTATGAAATATTGCTTTTTTTTTCTTTTTCCCCCTCGACCCTCTACATCATCGCTCTAATCCAAGATCTTCCAGCAATCGCTCAACTCTGGCGTTACCGGGGAACCGATGACCCATGAGGATACAAAATCCTGAACCGATTGGTTCGCCATCGTGGCAGCTAATCCTCTGTAGGTCACACGTTCCCAACGGAATATTACAGTAATAACGGTGAAAATAATAAAAAAAAAAAATATGTTCGGTGGGGAAAAATACCCAGCTGTGCGATACACGCTGGTAAGGTTGTACGAGAAAGAAAAAATTCATCTCTAACGGGGTTGAAACTCTTCCACACGATGTTGCGGTACTTTCTCAAAAAGAACTCGGAAATGTTCGCAGTTCAAACTCTTTATAATCAAAGATTTGTTTTATCAGGACCTATTTCCGGAATCCCATATTCTCTCATCCGACGTCTGAGATTCCAAGTTATATCCTCTGTGATCCAGATTCAATACACGTTTTTTCATGATTAGTTGTCATATTCTGTTAGTTGTTCCCGTCTGGATTTTTTTTTTTTTCAAATATTATTTGTTATTCTCTAGGAGGGTGAGGGTTGCCGTGGCAAATGGCATGCTCTACGGACTCATGCAGGCATGTTGAAAGAGAGACGAAAAGAAATGGAATATCTGAGTGGTGGTTATAGAATAGAGTAGGAAAAGAAGATACCGGAAATCGAGAAGAGGAGGACGGGGGAGGTTAGATAACTCCGAGATCTCTTCTCCGGGCAGGTTCGCAAGAGGAGTCAAAAAATTACCATAATTCTTTCCGACGAAGCGAGTTTTATACTCGCGCGAGCGTGTGCAGGCTCGGTCGATCCTCGTATAATTCCCACGGGAACATCAGCGGCGAAAGAGCATTGCGATTTTTACGGTTCCTTATTTTTGTGCCTTCTTGGTTTTTTACTACCTTTCCATTATACTTTTTTTTTATTTATTTGTTTCTCTTTTGGTTCTCCCTGGCATATAATAATTTACGCTTTTCGTCTTGATTAATTTTTCTTTTTCTATTTTCTAAACCCCCGCTTAGAACGGACTTGAACCTTGAGAGGCCACGCCAAGAAGAGGTGATATTTGTTATCTCCGAGCGCAAGTTCATTAATTTTCATCAGACGTATGAAGAAAAATTATGACACCTTGTACGTACGTTATTCTGATCATAGTTACTCACGATGTATGTAGATTCTTTTATATTTCACCATAGCTCGTCACAATTCATCTGAAAAACACATCTTCATAGGTCGCATTGTGATTAATCATTCGCATTTATTGAGTTTTAGTTTTTCACGTGAAACTAGCTGAATTTAACGATACCTCCAATAGCTGCATATTAAGTTACGAAGCTACTTGCAGAGTTCCGTTGCAAGTTAGATGTACACCTGTACGTATATCGCTTCGTTTTTTTTTGCTTTTGATTGAACAAAGCTTTCATCAATTAAACGCAGTACGTGTATATAATGCGGATGGGATTCCTGTATTTCGAGGATACCAATATGACGTAAATGCAGGTAGAGCAGCGGTATATCTTTAGTTTTGTATCGCAAGTGATCCTGTCACGCGACTGCTGACTAAACCAATACGGTTTCCCAGCTATTCGTGGACTCGCGATGGCACAAATTCCGCATAACTTGGTATACTCATTAATATACGCGTTCTCTGCAACTCGCACGGGATTCGAATTCGTATAATATACGAACGACACATAGATTTCAATATACCTATAGATACGGCACAAATGATCGTGTATATATATGTGTATGTATATATCTACGTATATACTATACCCTTTCTGTGACGTCATTCCAATCTGTGTGATGCACGGTCAAAGAATACGTCTACAGGTATAGGTACTATACGCGTGTACAGGTACTCGTCGCCGTTCCCATAATCCTATACAGCACACAACATCCGGAACAGTTTATTTGGTTAATTTCTTTTCCCCTTTTTCCCTTCTGTGTGATTTGGACGGTCGATTTATTGAAATTTCAGCGCTTCTGTAGGTGTTACGAAATGTAAAGGAAAAAGTAGAATCACACGAATTTTCGCAAAATTCGAATTGGCAAAATTTTCGGTGGGAAATATCTTCGGTGTTGCGGTACGGAAAAATGAGAAAAAAATTAATGAACCTAAAACAGAAATACCTGTTATACGTGGCTAGACGCACGTGATATATTTCGTTATGTACCCACTTGGTATTTCAGTCCCCCGATATACGTTAACCCGCTCCCCGCGATCACGCAGCGGCAGCGGCAGCAGCAGCAGCAGCAGCAGCAGCAACTGGTTTATGTCCCACCCTTGACAGCTAATTAAGTGCGAGAGAGTGATCAAAAGACGTCTAATACACGTCCGTTGCAGGATTAATTGTGAAACGATTAGGCGAAGATTAAAAAATCGCCGAAGGGTCGACGATCGCGATTACACGTGTTAAGAGGACGACGATCGCGATTATTCGGCTGTTGATACGGTGGTTTATTAACGTGACACGCATTCTGCAGTAACACCGGTACCTACACACCTACCTATAACGTTTCAAAACGCCGCACCGGTATGAATCGCGAGGTGGACGGCCCTTCAGTGGTACAAGCAACGCGATTTAACACTAATTGCCCAATTAACGGTCGAACGCTCGTTTAAACCATCCGTTAAATCTTAAACGGCAGTTATTTCCGACGCACGTAACGCAAGCATCGACCTAGCTGTTAATAATGTACAGTCTAGTCAGTTTAACACGTTTTACTAAGCTATACATATGTAACATAGAACGCACAGAGGTATGCACGTGGGTATGTAGGGAAAATACTGCGATGACGATTAGCGTGATATCTGCAGATCTCTAACAGAAAAAAAAAAAAAAAAAATTGTAAATAAATATATCGAATACCGTAATATATTTATCTAGCAAATTGCATCGCACTGCATAGACTATGACTGCATCAAACTATATCTGCGATTGTACGGACGTGTTAACTTACTGTTTTCGAATAAATTAAATTTTCAAGAATGCGGAAGAACGGTTTATGATCGAATGAAAATCTTGCAACGTCCTTGATCTAAAATGAACGAAGAAAAATGGTGGAATTCTACACGCAATGGACAAAGATTTTGCGATACAAAAATTCGTTTGTTTCAAAAATTAAAAGGTTTCATTCGAAATTGAACTCTCGAAGCGGGGATAAAAAAGCCATTCATCACATTCCCTATCCGAAATTTCAAATCAACGTACACCAACGGCAGCGATGCGCTTTGAAGTTGCATCCCTTTATATTTCCGTGAATTTATGAGCGAAACACTCGGAATTATGTCAGTTCAAATTTACTTTAGACGCGAGTGTTAATCAAATCTGCCGAGGTGAAAATTTCACGAATTAGGCGGATAACGTGCGTTGCATTTTTAATAAATTCGTGACGGTGCCGTAACCGTCACCGCGCGATTATACGATACATGCATTTTTTTAATTCCTTTAACAATACAACTGTCAAATCACGAATCTGATGGGGGAAAAAACGCTTATCACACAACTCAACGTTTTCTATGTCTCAGGTAAATCAGGGCGCTTCGTTTGAAACGAACATTTTTTCTTACTTTCGGTTGAAATATTTTTTGCAGAAATTACGAGAAAAAAAAAAGAAGAATTTCCGCCGACCCGCCCTTCTGGTAGTATGTGAGGCGTGAATTTCATGAAAATCACGGTAAACCAACAGCCAAAGGGCGTAGATAAACACCCACACCCCCGGAGAAAAAAAAAACCGAGGAAAAAATAAAAATTGAGATATTATTCTGAAAAAGTTAATCACGATGAATAATGATCGTCGGTACTTGATGGACCGTTGAGCGAGAGCGAATGTCAAACAAACCGCCCTCTTCCTGCAGCCGGCTGGTTTATTTTTTGCCTCATAAAATCCTTTTATAAAGTCTTCGGATCAGTCGTTGATTGAAACGTTTTCGTCAAACACGATAAAAAATATCTCTAAAAATCACCACCTCTCCGGTGAAAATTGTTCCCAAATTAATTATGTTATTTGTATCGTATATAATAATTAATCGATCTTCGCGGAACCCCCCAAGTTCCTACGTCACTTATGTACACGTATATGCGCTGCGTATCGAACGTATATAATTTCAACCCTCCGAATTGAAAAGTTCTTAATTCGAATTTTAAAAAGTAAAACTTTTCATTTTTATTACAAACTTGGAAGGTGGTTTCAGATTTTCTTTTTTTTTCTCATCTTAATGTTGTTTGGTCCACGTTCCACGCAAAAATCAATGAATGAATAAATAAATGAATGAGTAGAAAATGAACGAATTTCATGTTTCCGCAATAAGTGTTTTATTCGTCACTGTTTCAAAGATTCGAAAACCTGTGGCGTCGACAAAGGCTGTAATCGCGTATTTATACCCCCCGGATCAACTATGTAACTTGAGATCTTCAACTTGGAGAGAAAACTTACCGTTACATTAGGTACGGTAATTAATCAAAATTTATCTCATCATCTCTGGAAAATCAGAGCGACAATACGTCTCTCTGAAAACTTCACCCCCTTTCTAGCACCTACTCGAAGAAAAGCCAGATGCAGCGGATTTTCCAAATTACATACGGTACATATACAGGTGCAGCGTATAGTTAAAAATATGATTTATCATTTGTGTTATCGTGATAATGATTCTTCCATTATCACATGTCATGATTTATACATATTTTCTGAAACTTGTTAAAAAATTCCGCGAGTATCTAACGACAGTTTAATCGTATCTTAACAAAATAATCGCCGCAACAACAATAATAAACATAATAATAACATGGACAACGAGAAATAAGAAAAATAATATCACGCACGCGAACAAATAATTAAACTTTCACATTACGGTGGCACGTAAGATTTTTGACGTTGAGGAGGGAAAAAAAAAAAATAATTAAAAACGACGATGCAAGTGTACCAACTATTTCACGAGCAAAAAATAATGCACGAAGTATACTCTCATAGTTCAATAATTGAACTAGACTTGCTACCGGTGTGTATGCACAGACGAAGGAGAGAAAAAATATTTCTGTATCGACTTCGACGAGTCAAACAAATTCTCGACTGAAGCGAGCCAATTAGAGCATACGTATCGTGAATAACGTACCACATACGTACGCATACACATATATTTATTACATGTGAACCAGCAGAAATCAATAAAAAACTAAATTTATCGGATGTTATGTGTACTCTATGTTACGATACCTTTACTCTACATATTTGCGTATATGTATAACGGTATGTGAAAAAGCGATGTGTCGTTTGCAACGTCAAGCTTGATTATGTATACATGAAATGATTATAAATTTGCGTATTTTCTATGGATTTTAGAAGCACAATTTTTCCCGTTTTTCGTTTCATTTGAATTTAGTTTTTATTCTTCGATATTTTATAAATTTTCTATATTTATATATACGCGAGGATTCACGTCGCGTATACTCGAGAGCTCGTTGTCGTCATCGTCGTCGTGGCGAGAAAAAAAAAAGGAAAAGTTGACGGCTGAAGTAGAGGTAAAAAAAGGAGAAAAATTCACAAATGAGAAAAAAAAATTGTATAACATAAAAAAAAAAATGGTGGAATAAAAATAATATTAATTGATCCCCCATTTGTACGTGCAAATTCCAAGTCAGTTATACCTGACGGTAATAATTGTTGTTTGTTTCCTGTTTAAATACGAGTCATGCTTATTTATGTTTTCCCTCTCTATTTTTTTTTTTTTTTTTCCAAGCTCATCGCGTTTTATTTATTTATAAATAGGTATTTATTTATACTTTATTATTCAGGTATTTCATTACGAACGCGACTTCAAAGAAAATGAACATCTTTAATCCTGCGTTAAAATTCGGACGATTGTGAAATCAATTTTATTTCCCTCTTTCTATTGTCTTTCTATACTGCGTTAATAAACTCGATTGAAAGTTGGAAATTAATTAAAATCAGTCGTTTAATTCATAAAAAATTTTACCGCTCGACATGTAAATCTCCATCTTAATTTTATTCAAATTGCGTATGTGCGAAGCTTCGAGATACGTGGAAATTTAACGAAAGAAAGAAAAATAAGTTGCAAAATAATTAGAAAAATATATGATATCTGCTCAATAATTACTCCAGTGGTAACTTAACACGTGAATACATGTGAAGTTTCAATCTATAGTTCTTTCACGCGAGGGCGTACCGCTCGATGTGCATATGTATTACATACATAGGTATACGTTCATGTACGTCCACGACTGCAATAACGTTACCTATGTATTATGTATGTTCACGCGTATCGCACTCGCATACTATATAGCATGTGCGAATTTAATCGCAATACGCAATTATACATCCGATTACAGGTGTATTATACCTTTGTGAACGTATATACGTGGCTATACATAATGTCTTCCGTGCAAGTATAATATAGCTGTGGATATACGTATATGTATGTATTTTCCGTACTGTATATCGCTATAAATATATTACGGCGTTTGTTAAATTCGGTGCCAAAATTGCCGGGGGTCCCCCATTTCCGATTTCCGTGACATTATTATTGTTAGCATTTGTTTCTTCGTCGCACTCCGCAGTCGAGTAATAAAAATGAACTTCCACGAGGTGTTTTTTTTTTTTTTTTTTTCTTTCGGTTTTATTCTTGTTTCGTTCTCTGCTTTCGATATTTTTGCGATCGATTCTCATTTGATTTTATGATTTTTTCTTTTTCTACTTTTTGGTCCAAGGCACAAGGGTGCGGGGGAGACCAATCAGCGATATTATCTCATAATGAAATCACCTCCTCACTCAATCACTTGGATTATTATTGAGGAAATTCAACTCACGGACGCGTTCATTTTGACCGAACCGCTGCTTGCTGCTGCCGCTGACGCTGCCGCTGCTGCTGCGTGTTCGTTACTTGCTTGATTTGCTTTACTCTACTTAAATTTGTAAAACATCAACGGCAAATTGCTAGACAATGGTCTACACGGAAGTGGCGAAAGATTTATAAATAAATAAATGTGATGTCGAGATTACATAAGAACAGAAAACCACTAAAACTTGATGACATAACTCGGAGCTGTGCGCACAATTATTTGAATGAGAGGAGAAAAAAGCGACGTACGTAGTGGCCATGTTTGAATTAAGATATAAGACACAAGATGTGAGCATGTAACGTGCATGTAATTATGATCAAATGGATAATGTCTACGCGGACAGGATAGGATGTGTGTAGTAAACGTACATTTGAATTAAAATAGACCATCAGGGAACGGAAGGTATTATATTAGGAAACTAGTTCTATCTCTGTGTACATTTATTGATAGCGCTCTCAGCTGTTTTGTTTTGGCAACGATTCGCGAAAGACATGATTCGCTGCCCCGTATAATGTCGTCAGAGAGACACGGTTATTGTTATTTTGAGCATTGTCGAAGGTTGGTGGAGAGTGGTTTATGTTTCGCGTACATGTATTATCGTCGTACATATCCCACGTCTTACCTACGTACCCATAATCTCGCTGTATCTTTGTACACCGTACGGTATGTGCACGGGCATTTACGCAGCCTATTTACCTATAACCCGGGCCAAAATTTTGTCACGTTCGGAGAAGAAGAAGAAGAAGAAGAAGGAGAAGACTGAACGAAAATTGGCACGTTTCTTAAATTCACCCCAAGAATCAGCTGACCCCAGAAAAGGCTGCGATTCGTTCTTCCTTTTTATCTCTTTGCCAGAGATTATGGGGAACGATGATCGATTTTATCGGGTAGTTAACGTTTCTTGCGAACGAGAGGAATGAACGAGACATCAAATAAAACTTACATGAGTTGTCTGGTGATGGCGATTATTCACGTAAGCTCTCGAAGATGAAGTTGAAGGCATCGGTCCACCGCTATGCAGCGAATAACGTCAGTCGCTTGATCGATTTATGTTTATACTCTTTAAGCTGGCTGTCATCCGATCACTTTATCTCGTCCTCATATCCGCTAATCCGATACAAGATGTTTCCACTTTTTCTTCTCCAAGTATGACGCGGAGGAATATTAATAAATAAAAACTACATGCACACCACACACCAAATTTCACATTTCTTGAGGTATCCTGAATTACTTCGGTGCACATTCACACAAATATCGTATATAACGACAAGAATAAATAATAAATTAAGGAAAGTAGTAACAACAACGATGACTTCTTTTTTTTTTCAAACTGTCATACGTATACCACAAGATAAGGAAGAATATATTTTTTTTTAAACCCCGATCAATAGCATTGATTTACCTATTTCATTTTTATCTTTCTTTTCATCGATTAAACCCTATTTGTTACATCACATGTTTATCTATTATCACCGGTGGTTCGCAAGTGGAAAATGTTTAGCACAAAATTAAAATAAAGAACAGAAAGAAAAGAAGGAAACCGATTCAAAAAATGAACAAAAAAATACACAGATGACTCAACAATCCGAGTGTACACGCGTGTACACGAGATGAATCGGTCAGGCAAATAAATTCAATGAGTAGAATAAAAGACGACTTTTCATTTCCGGTCTTCTTCATCAGCATCAACATCACAAATTAAATGTATGATCTGTCTTTTTCTAAGGCGTTTAGGCGCGGTGCATCTCTCTTCCTCTCTCCGTATCTGCCTATAATATTTCAAAACAGTCCAACTGATTAGCGTGCGGAAATAAATTGAACAAAAATCAAAGGAAAAAAAATGACTCTGAAATTTCGGATGATAACGCAATACCGATATACCTATATATGCATATACATATATTATATTTGATCTATATATATATATATTATATTATATTTTATTTATAAAACAATGGCGGTATCCGCTGTAATCGGCGTTGTTTGCGGCGTGGCGGATCGCCCGCGACTGACTCGAGCTCGGAAGCTACGTAGTCGAAACGAACGCCGAGAGCGACGACGCGAACGTCGCGACGGCACTGGCACCAGAAACATTGCTATATCAGTCATTACGGGCGAGAGTAATTGTAAAGGATAAACCTTCGAACGAATGTGATAAAGTCAAATAAATAGAAGCGACGTATCGATGCGCCGTCCGAAAGGCGGAAGACTCTTTGGAGCGCGAGAATGCCGCGGCCATTTTGTTGGAATTTCTCCATCCAGAATCGAGAAACCGCACGCCGGAAGAAAATTCGCTCGAAGAAATACCTGGGTATTTCTGCATCGGAAAAGTCGGAGGCGAAGCAGGCAAAGAATAAGATCAAAGGGGTTCGAGTCACGTGCACGTCGAGATGATATGTCAATCGACAAATGGGATAGTCTTGCAGAGGATTTCTGGTATAACACCCCTTTCGTTACCCCAGGGGGGTTGACAGCGTCGAGAATTGTAAATCCATTCTGACGCACGTGTGCTCTCGTAGCTATCTCCGTGAGGAACCGAAGAGTTGAATGAAATTTTCGTTAACGATAATATTCGAATGAGGATTTTTCTTTCTTCTCCGCTTCATCGATTCACCTCGAAGAAGGTTCGCCTCGGTGAACGTAAATTTATTCATTTTCGAGGCGTGTCGTCGAGAGAGCGAAAAGATTTCCACCGGTGCAGCGCGAATCGATGCGATTGAAATAATGCTTTTCTGCTGTGCGCACGTGTTGCGTAAAAGAGTTTAATAACATGTCCGAGGAAGTAATATAGGAAACGGCATTGCGAGAATACTTATTGAGTGAGCAACGCTGACCTCCCTATCGCATTCAGGGACCTTATCGTCGTAGCTAGGTGCACCGGCGGCACCAACGACAGCAACAGCTCGACTCAACCGGCAATCTAACTTACCTCGATAGTAATTAACGGTTAAGCACGTTTTTCGCTTGCATACAGTATGCAGTATATAGAATACGCGTAATGTGCATTACGTAAGCCAGTCAAAGTGCGTTAGTCAATAAAACAAATGCATAAACCTGAACACGATGTGCGGTGAACGACGCGTAACGAAATGTGGATATACGTAGGTGTATGTAACTTTAATTTCGTCTTATATGTTCCCAGCCATTTGTTCTCCCCTTTGTCTGATTTTCAACTTCCTCGGATCGATGTAACATGTTGTTCGATTCTACGGATCGAGTGTATCTGATATGTAAATAGAATTATTTCAATTGCTATCATCCTCGCTACGAATTTCCATCTTACCTGAGAAACTGCATGTATATTGCACGGACATGGTTCCACCTATATAGGTACACCATCTACGTTACACGTATGTACTACATACAGCCAGCTATATTCGTCTACCTTGTAGTACACGTAATAGCCAATTTACCGCACGCGTTACGTCGTTACGATTAAGCCTCTCCAATAATCATATCATATCCTATAAGGTAGATATATTCTGCAGATGATAATTATCGACGTGGATTATTTCGATTAAATGCATTACTATCACGTAGAAATTGCATTCGACCGGAGATCTATTCGTTCGATCTCCAATTCTACTCCAGAAATCAATGTCAAATTGAGAACGGTCGCTCGAATTTGACGATCAAAAACATACTTGCTTCCTGCAAAAAACTTAGAATTCATTTATCCCTCGAAATTTTATTCCGTCAAACTTCGTGAGAATGAAATAAAATTAATCGCAAGGTTGATTGAGATTGAAGAATAAAGCTCAATCTGACGACTGTTCCGCAAGTTAAAACGCAGGGATCACCTGCGCTGCTGCATGACACACACATGAATACATTAAGAGACAATTTCCGAATATCCTGAATGACCTATACGCGGATTTAATGAATCTTTCCTTTTTCCTATTTTTTTTCTTTTTGTTGCTTTTGTTTTTTCATCGCGTTTTGCTCCCTTTTTCATTAAAAGGGACTTTAGGCGACTAATACTTGGGCGGTCTCTGAAAGAGGAAATCTCGTTCTCTCTTTGTCTCTCTCAGTCAAGTGATTCATTCTTTGTTCGTGTCAATCTTCTCTCTCACTCTCTTCTACTGTCTCTTTTGCTCGGAAAATCCTACGGCTTAAGTGTACGTTTTGCAGAAACAAAAAAATAAGAAAAAAAAAAAAAAACAGGAACCTCATCTTTAAGCTCCGACATACATTTAGCGCACGTGTACACGGTTCTCGCGTACGTCGGCAATATTTTTGCATCGATTATTCGACACGTAATGGTTGATCACCGTTCAATGATTGTTGTGCAATAATTGTCCGTTTGTTCGCGTTTTTTTTTTTTTTCTCTCTCTCTTGAAATGTGGAGAAAATTTTCCGGCAAGGCGCAACAGCTCTAGCTTTACCCAACACCTGGGAATCGTGAAGGAGCAGTTTGCTTAAAGCGTATAGGTATTGAAGCAGTTAACTTCACGTTACATGACAAATGAGACATTAAACATTTTTGTTTGACAAATAAAGCACGTACGTTTTCGTGCCGCCGGTTTAGTTCACTCGGTAAACAATGTTTAGCTGGTTGTTGTACGTACGTAACTTCATATTGTACAGTGAAATTTTGTGTCGGCTGGGTTTATAACCTCACGGTAAATGAAGAGGAAGAGTGGTCGATTTTTCGTTCAAATATAGCGAAGTCGATGAAAATTCGACTCGTCGGAGAAAAATCATGCAACAAATCGAAGAAATCCGTCAGAATCGGCAGCGCGAAATCCGGCTCAAAGAAGGCTCCGAATCTCGATCTATAGATCATCACGAAAGTATCGTAAGATCTCGGCAATACTTGGCTACGTTTGTCGGTGAGTCAATCGATCGGCTTCGAATTATATCGTTGGATAATTTTATTTGAAAATTGATCAATCCCTCAGTTTGCTCGGGTGGTTTCTCCCTGGGTGTGTGTCTCGGTTGGAATTCGAGTGCGTATGAATCATTGATAAACTACGTGAACGCCGATACCTTAGAACTCGGTTTGGTCGGTGGAATCTTCAACGTCGGTATCTGTATGGGGATCTCATTACTTCCCATTATTATGAAATCGTTCAGCAAAATCGGATCGATGATGATGACGGTTCCGATAATATTTTTGGGCTGGAGTTGCATCACATTCGCAGGGCAGACGGTAATCCGGTAATTGAAAAAGCAAAGAGAAAAGAAACGAAGATAAACAAATCCTCTAACAAATTCCGAAAAAACAAATATCTGTAAAAATTTTCACCCGACCCCTTCGTCTTTCGAATTGATTTTGAATTTCAGGTACCTCTTCTCCTTCTGGGTAGAACGTTGTGCGGTTTTTCGGGAACATTTTGCGTCCTCGCCCCCAATTACATCGCTGAGATATCGGACGAAAAAATACGCGGCCGTCTTTTGGTTTCGTTTCAGCTTTTTTTAAACTCTGGCATAATGTTCGCCTACGTTTTCGCACACGTTACGATCGACGAGGAGACCATATGGGTTTATAGTTTGATATGCGCCGTCACAACGGCACCTGTAGCCCTCGTAATTTTACTGCCTGAAAGTCCCATCTATCACTTGAAAAAAGGAAACGAAGAACAGGCGAAAATATCCCTGAAATATTTCAGGGGAAACGAGTACATGGGATTCGATAGGGAGTTTAACGAACTCAGGGGATTCGTCGATGCGCAGGAATCGAAACGGGTAATGTGGATTTTATGAAAATCAAATGTCATCGGTATGTCGCGCTTTGGTTCCGGTTGCGAAAAGTTTTCACAAAGATTTATATTCCGCGTGGTGTCCGCGGTGTTTGATTTCATTTTTTTCCTCTTCTTTTTTTGAAACAGAACGAACGAAATATAAATGGACGGAGCTTTTTTGAAGTCGGAGGTTTCGATGTCAAAGCGGATGAAATTTTCGATTGAATGACCGATTACAACCTTTGATCGAAATGTTTTCAGGTGACACTGAAGATGTTGAGAGAAAAGCCGGTTATTAGAAGCCTCGCAACGTCATGCGGAGTGATGCTGATGAATCAATTCGGCTGCACAAGTCCATTTATATTCTACATCTTTACTATTTTCAAACACGGAGGTTCGGGACACTTCACCCCAAGTGTTGAAACGTTAATCGTTGGCGCCGCTCAAATCGCTGGTACAATAATCGCCATGATTTTCATCGATACGTGCGGTAGGAAACCGCTTCTAATAATATCTTCGGTTTCCATGAGTGTCTTCCTAATTTTGATGGGTGAGAATTGGTTTAAAAATAATATTTTCGACGGTACATCCCAAAATAGATGATGGAAAAAAATAAAAATTTCAAAAATACCCACAAACACCAACGCGACCTTGCCCCCGGGAATACATTCTTCGTCAAAGGGGTTGTGACAAAGCGCAAAAAATCGAACTTCGATTGTAGATCCTTTTATTTATTCATTTTTTGAACTGGCTTTGACAGGCTTTTTTTGTCGTATGTCTTCGTTCAGTTTTTTGCTTCTTTCTCGCGTGACGTGGAATGAAAAAGATAATAACGATGAAAAAAGATATGCGCAGTTTGATTGAAATTGAATTTTTAAATTTCAGGTTGGTTCTCTAAAGTGGAACAAGACGATCCGAAATTTGCGGACGGTATATCGTGGATGCCATTGGCATGGATTTCGTTGTATCTTTTTTCTTTAAATATCGGCGTAGGTCCGATTGCCTGGGTATATTTGGGTGAAATATTTCCATGCAGCGTTAAAATCGAGTTTTCAATTGCGTCGTCAATTCTGAACTGGCTCATATCTTTAACCATGATCTTATCGTTTCTCGAAATTTCGGAAGGTATCGGCAAGGAAAATATGATGTGGTTATTCGCCGGTATATCACTCATCGGTACTATTTTTACGATGATTTTCATCAAAGAAACGAAACAACTCAGCATCGTCGAAATGGAAGAAAAGTTTGATTCGAACCCGACGTCAATCGATACAACTACTTCCTCTCATTTATGAAGGTGAAGAAGAAATCACAAAAATAATCACGGTGATGTTATTAATTCGAACTGATCATCACATTGATCAGGCGCAGTGCTGTGAAAAATAAAAATTGTATCCACTGTAATACAAAAACAGAGTGAAAGATAAAACCAAAAAATTTCGTACAAAATATGTATATGCTATGTGAGATCATTACAGTGGGTACTATAAAGTTACCATTTCAATCATAGGGAATAAAGAAAAGTCGTTCTTCAGCTATGGTTTTCAATAATCATTATCAACCGTCCGACGAGTTTGACTAAAATCTATTACAGTCCACTCATTTTTTCATCCAGGTGTTGGTCCGAATTATCGTATAGTATACTATATCGAGCGGTGACAGATTTTATAGCGTAAAGAAGAACTACATAAATAAAAAAATGAATAAATTTAAAAATAATGTCACGTAAGTGAATTACCTTAAGGTTTTCGCGGGATGTACGCGCGTACGGATTGGTGATATATGTTTGAAAAAAGTTCGAATTTTGAGAGTGGGTGTAGTATAATGTATGAAAATTTCTGGCGAACATCCAAAATACGATGTGTGCAGATATAAGGTATTCCGTTATAATATAGGAGCTATTCATTTGAGAAATTGGTAACAGCTGAATGTCGCTTATTAACACTGTTTTGGTATTCTGCTAAATATAACGGTTACATTGAGACCATGGAGTGGAGTGTAAGTTTAAAAATTCACCCTTTCCAGCTCAATACTCGAACACACGTGATCGGAACGTACGATTTCGATTTATACTAATTTCTTTTTTGTTCATTTCTAATTTTTCTCCGTTACCGCCTACTCCGCGATCTCGAAACCCCACAGAATCGTTGCTCTGCGACAAAGCGGAATAGAAAATAAAAGAAAGAAAAATTCAAGACTCACTTTATTCGCATCGGCGAATTTATTCGAGCGGAAACGACGAAATGGCAGAATGCAAGTTTCGTGAATATGCGAGCCGGAGACCAGTAACGTCGTCACGAGCAGAAGCATGAAAATTCGTTCTTTTATTTTCATCTTTTTATTATTCCGCATATAAATCGAAACATTCTTCACTTCTTGCTCTGTATACCAGCTCTTTACGTATACCGGGTATAAGAAGAATTTTTTTTTGCGCATAGTAGAATTTCTCGCAAACCCAGCTTCTAGTACGGCATATATCATTTGATACGTAATGTGAAATAACACGAGTTCTGCGGCAACGTGTACTCACAGTTCTCGGTGAACGAAATGATCCAAGAATCCAAGGGAAGTAAAAAGCCGCAAAAAAAGTTGCTCGCTCATTATACTCGAACAAATAACCATTACAATTGGGGCATTTCAGCTGGCTTCTACCACCGCCATTTTTAATTGGGCAGTTACTTTTTCCAGTCGTACCCTTCTAACGCCGAGCTTTTTCAAACGCTCCAAAACACTGATTTCTCAAAATTTGGAACGTGGAACCTGCTCTTGCAGAGGGGAAACACTAATACTCTTACGAAAAGAATAATACTGTGATATAAGTTTTGTTCGTGTGAATTCACTCAACGATTCTGATTTTACAAGACATCGGCGCATCCCGATTTTCGGTTTTAGATATATGTAATGAGTTTTTTGACACAGTGCGGTATAGAGTGTGCACACGTACAGCGTTGGCGATACGAAGATTAGGCATGGAAAGGGGGGTATTATTGATGCGAAAACAGCTTAACCCTCCCGCTCGAGTGGAGCTTGACCCTCTGACCTTCTTACATCCGCTCTGAAACGTTCCCTAACTGCGTGCAGCAGAACCCGAAGGTTAACCTCCCGTCGAAACGCGGTGGTTTAAGCTCATTCAAGAGCTATGTATACCTGCGCGCAGATATATTGTGGTTGTACATAAGTATATAATGTATAATAGTCCGCTGAGGTTTACGAAACTTAGTCCGCCTCAAGTATTATTGCACATACATGTAGGTATTTTGGTGTATCTGTCGAAGACAATGCATGCAAATGCCACTTGAATTATTTGCTTCAGAAATTACGCGTCCGTCCGCTTCCTGATCTCCCTGAAAATGAATTTCGAAATATTTTGACAATCATTCAAGATTGTGGATGATGTTAAAAAAGGAAAGATTTACTGCACGAACGCAAAAAAAAAAAAAAAAAAAACGAATTTTTCGCTCCTGTTTCAATGGGGGTTTCCCCGGGGATATTAAATCCCTGTGATATCCACGTGTATGGGATTGTTCGAAAATAGATGCTTCGGGAAAGGTATGAGCTTTTTTATTTATCTCCTCTTTTGTTTTCTTGCCTTTATCGTTTCCTGTTCCGTATTTTATGGAAGAAAAAAAAAATTTTTGTTTCATTTTTCAGAAAAATGTAGAGAGGAAAATCCGTTTGTCACTACGTGTGAATATTCAATTTATCAATAGCTGCAGCTAGGAAATGATCGAAGAAATATTGGAAAGAGTTGTAGTCGGTCCGTTCGCCTTTATATACCTGTAGATATGTGGCTATACCGGTATAAAATGTGCGAGCGACGTCAAAAATCTTTATGCAATTTTTACAATTTATGAAATATAAAAGCTGCTGCAATTTCAATAATATTTTACAAGATATTTTCGACTTCCTACCCATTCAATACCTCCAACGTATCATGTATGGGAATATCTGACTACGTGCACAAACATCGCAAATGCATAGGTGAGACATTTGAATTCTGCATGAATTTAGTCTACAGATGAAATTGAAAAGTAGGAAAGGGGGGAAAGTTTCATTTCTATTATAATCTCTTTAACCTTACATCAACAGCTTTCAAAAACTAGGTTTTCAACAAGTACTTTTCAAGGAAAATTAATAATGAAAACCAATAAAAACTAGAATCAAACTCGTCGCTGCCGCTTGCATCGGAAAACAGCGGAACAGTTGAGAACAAATTATAAAAATAAGGGATGAAATTAGAGAGTAGTCGTCGTACTGGAAAACAGGTTTCAATGTTCGTAATGAAAATTTCTCCCTTTTACTAAACTTGCATCAAGTTCGTCAAAAATAATCTACAGGTATTATCGGACCATTTTCAAAAAGAATTCGAACTTTAGATTTTACGGGTTCGCAAAATTTCCAATATACTTTGTTACAAAAAAGTTTTTGAACGTCGTAGAACGACGTTGTCTACCGAAAGCGAAAAAGTTGATCCAAAACCGAACCGCACAGTATTGACGTAAAACTTTTCTATTTTTTTTTGTTTTTGGAAAATCAAAGCTACCTACAGTAATAAAAAAAAAACAAAAAGATCTCGAGACAGTTTGTCGCACTTTGATGTTTGACGAGCTGATTTTTATCGGAGCATTGAAAAAAGATCAAATTTATCGGAAGCGTCCACGTAGGTGGAAGCAATTTGGTAAAACTTACTCTTTAAACGCAAAACGGCAGGGATATGGAAAAAAGATATGAAAGAAGATTTTCTTTCCATGTATACGTACACGTACATACATTTCCAACCGAAGTATCGCGTATCAAGAGTTTTCCAGAGATCGCTTCGTCCTTATGCAACAACTTTTATTGCCAGTTTCTTTCATCTCAAGTGCAGCGGAAGCAGCAGCATAAGGCTTGCGGAAATATCAGAAACTTTGATTTTAACAATATCCGAGATAAGCAAAGCGTGGAAATGAGATTACGGAACATGAACGGGGGAACATGGTGTACGGGGGGGGGGGGGGGGGGGGAGAGAAAAGATCGGCAATTTTTTTTCCTTCTTTCAAAGAAAAAAATCACGAAAAATTACCGTTTCCATTTAATTCAATGACGTTGTACGAACCGCAGCAGCCGCAGCTTCACTAGCAGCATAAAATCAGCAGAATGTATACCTAGATTATTTGCGTTCACTCATCGCCTTTTGGCAAACGAAAGTAAAGGGGAGGTGCATCATTGCCATCAGCAGCGCATCGGCAGCAGCAGCGGCAGCGTTAACTGCAGGGAGAAGAAGGAGGTGTTGGTGATCTTGAAATGTTTTGGACGCGATGCAAGCTTATTATTAGCAACCCTGATGCTACTTTTGAGCATTGTACAGCCTCAGAGGGACAACAACAATCGCAATTTTGCCGCTGCGCGTCACCACGGAACAACGTTCGAGAATACGGGGTCTTAACTTAAACAATCTCCCAACTGTCAACCGACTGCGTTGCAACAGAAAATGAGAGAGAAAAAGTGAAAAACTATATTCGCTCTCCTCTCGTTTTACAACGTATGCACGTAATTCAAATCGTATTTTACAACCGCGGGTTTTCAGGGGAAGTAAAAATAAAAATTGCACGCAAACGGTCTGAAAATAGAGAATCCACAACGGAATATTGGAGAAGTTTTGATTCCGAGAAAGAATGATTAAATAGACGAATGAGTGAATAAATAAACGAAGAAGACTCACGTAATTTAATATGGCGTCAAAAACTCTCCTATAATTAACGGTGCAGGATAAAATATTGTAATAATCAATTCCACGAAATCGCATAAATTTCATATCAGCAGAGCGTTCTGCCAACTTTTCTATGAATAAATAAATATCATATAACAAGGCATTCCACCGTCAAGATGATGTTCGCGTTACAGGTTTAGAGTGTGTGACGCAACAATTAATCGTCTAGTAAGGGGAGAAAAAAAAAAAGTTGACAAATTATCGCAACAAAATGAAGTGATAGGTACGTTATGAGCAGATTTTTTACTTCGTTTCGATTGAAAAATTTCTCCCACGGCACATCAAAATGATTTTGATAATAATTGAGTGTAATAAAGGATACCTACACATCTGTAATATAGGTGCGTACATATACGTAAGATGAAAGATGTGGTAGTATATTATCTGGGATTAACATACCTGGATTATAACCCGTTCAAACGAGGATTATCGGATTTTAGGCAGGGACGTGTCGTCGGTTTATAAGGTTATCGACTAAGTTCAAAGTATAATAATAACAGTAATAATAATATCGACTGTGATAATTTCACGCGCGTTCAATGCTCGACATTCATCAATACACCAATTTTCATTCACCGACCGAATGTTCGTGGCTATTCGAATTGCTCGGATGCGCTATCGTGAAAATGTCTGACAAAGTTTTCAAAGTGAAAACCAGCCACGCATTATCAGGACACAGAAAAAGGAAGATGAAAAAAAATATCAAAGTTCTTCTTCTCTTCTTCTTTTGCTGGAGAATATCGATTTTGTAATTTCAAGCTAAGTATTAGCCGCATGGAGCATCCAGCGATAACAGTAAAGTTCAGTTTCACCCCTAAGAGAATTAAGTACTTTGCGTCGCTGCTATCGCTATAAGCAAACTGCTATAAGTCTGTGCAAAGAACTTTCGAATATTTCCATAAAAAGAATTTTGGAAGGAAAAATATTTTTTTGTAATCAATTGGGAAGGTGAGGGAACAAAAGATAGGTGAACCTTCGTGAATTCGTGAACTTTTTGTTTTGCGTCCGATAATTTTAGCCCCGAAAATCGTGACTCGACATTTGTACCCTCCTTATCACGTCCGAGTTTAATTATCTTTAATCATTTCGTCTCTGACTGAAGGGGGTTTCCCGAATACATCGACTTTACGATTGGTGGAAGGTTTAACTTACACACCTAAAACCACCCTTCACCAACCGAACATCTATGTATGCAGCATATATATTAAATATACATAGCTAGAGAACGAACTTTGTTGAAACTTTGATTAGAACCCGTTATCTAAAGTCGTTATCCTCGGAATAATTGCTCCTATAAACTTCAACGTTCGCCAAATTCAAAATCACTCCAATAATGATAACATTAACTATAATAATCGTAATAATAACAATAACTGATTAGTTGTTACAATTTGAATTCTCACGAATTTCCCACCGTAACGTACGTGTACGTGACGTCTGTCTGAGAATTTCATCTGGATTTCATATTTTTCATTTTCAATACAGACGCAATCGCTCCGGCGATTATAGATTCGACACCGGTTGGACCGATGCTTTCCCCTCGCCGTTTTTAATCGGATTTGTATTTTTTCATTTTACCATTGTGGTCCCCTTGCAAAGCATTTTCCAACTTTTTCCGTGATTTGTCGAACATCTGTAATTATTCGTGAATTTTTAAACCCAAACAGATGTGAACGGTTTTTGTCAATCTGTTTTTTTTTTTTTTTTTAATTTCCAGAAGCTACTTGCCTGAAGATTTTTCGTTGCCTTTGCAAGTATGAGTTTTAGTCCCTGAATTTGTGCACTTTTCGTATTCGTTGGTGCAGTTCATTCCTTCTCCAATGGGAACAAGAAATATCTAAATTACTAGATTCATGTATCGGTACTATTTGAATTGATTAGAAGCTACGCGTTCACGACACGAGTATAGTAAAAACTGAGAATGTTGAAATGAAATTCTGCGAGTGACTTTTGAGAACTCTACCCGTTACCATATTTGTAGATACCCGTATAATATTATAAATGCCTCATAGTTTGCGGTTAAACTTGTTCGTATATATGTAAATGGTTAAATTCTACGGTCGATCAAAAGAGAGAGGAGAGGAGAGGTGGAGAACTTTGACAAGTATGTAATTGATAATATTCCATATTGTATGCTCCGGTTACCAGTTAGAAACTTCTAAGCTAGTTTCACATAACATGCATCCACATACATATTGTTCGATTCCTGAGAAACCAGTTGCTCGATTTAGACTATCTCTCATTACACGTTGTTCGTTCAGTTTGCAATTTCAATGGACCCGCGGTTCGCATCAAAAATTTTCAACGCTTACACGGGCTTGGAATAAATGGGAATCGCTGGACTTGAAATTGAATAGAACGAAAAAAAAAACTAGACGATGAGGGCTGATTTTAAGAGGCAACGGAGATGTGTAGAAAAAAAGCAATGATCGCTTGTAATTGCTGTCTCGGATCATTTCCGATTTTTCAGGGATTAGCCCTGGTCGTGGTGATTCGGCCGACTCGTTCTTACCTCTCGGTATGATACAATCGTCCATGTATACGGCAAGGATATAAACGATGAGAAGCGTCGACGTCGTCGTCGTGTGTCTACCCTCGTCAGTTCGATACAAAGCAGGACACGATTACAAGAAAGTAAACAAGATTTTCCTCGAGAAGATGGTGTGGTACACGCGTATACATATACCGAGTATCCGTGTAGGTGGACACAGCTTTTGATGTTCAGCTGGCTATCTGTGTTAGGAGCGAAGGAGAAAAGTCAACATCTTTATAGAATCCTCTTTGCTCAATCGTTACACGAGTTCAATCTCACCCCACGTAAAACTTTAATCCCGAAAGATATATTTATGGCGTTACACGTCACACTTTTATCCGCTTGAAAAATCTATTAAAAAAATTCCCCCCCCCCCCCCCCCCCACCCCCCACCTCCCCCCTCCCGGATTAATTAAGCCCGAGCGAAATTGTCAATCGTTTCTATTCTCCTGACTCGATTTTAAATTCCAATTTTACGAAATAACGATTCGTTTGAAGCACGGGTAGCTAAGTGGGGCTGCTTAACGACCGTGGGAAAAATAGAAGGAGAGAGGAGGCAAGAAAATTGTGAAAACAGGCCAGTTGCCCGTAAGGACACGTTTGCACGCAAACGCTACAAACTAATTTGTTCGCCGGGATTATCACGCCGAGCGAGCGAACCTCCGAGTGAACGCCGATCAAACGAAAACGCGGGGCTGCTCTGTATCTACGTATGAACGTACAGGGGGGGAAACAAGTTCGTTTCTCCCCGCGCCCGCATAGATCGATGCAAGAATAATTTCCGGAATCATACATCTCGTCGGTTTTCCCTCGCTGCAAAATTTTCAAATTATACTTCACCGGTCTAGTGGTTCATTCCGAATATCTTTATTGGTTTTTTTTTTTTTTTTTTTTTATCGGTTTCACACCCCGCCAACACATCCCCGCACATATGATCGGCATTCCGCGTGGAACGAGCTTCTGCACTTTCGCACGGTATTTTGATAAGTTGAATAAATAAATATATCGACAATACCTCGTTCGTTCGAATTATTGGCGAATTTTTGCCGTCGAAAAATTTCCAGTCTTTTAACCGATACTGATGATTTTTCGTTTCTACGTCAAATCGATTCGCAAAGCGTGAAAATAAAAAGTATTCGAACGGGAGTCGATGGTTTCGATTTTCGAAAATTCGTATAGATGAAAATCAAATTTCAACACTACGCTATAACTCGCTCGAGTTAAAATTTCTCCTAAAAAGCAGGTAAGACAAAGTGTATGAAGAAGGGAGCGAAAAAAGGAAGAGAGGAAAAACAAAACTGTCGTAAATTTCTAAGCTACTTAGGTGGAAGAAGACAGAAATTAACTTTTCAGAATACTTTCAAGCTCAAGCTCTCCTTGTACCTTCTTTATGCACACTATACCGCTGATCCACAATTTGGTTTAAGCTCATTTTGCCGTCTTCTTTTTTCATCTACCTATTTATTCATCTTGTGTTTTTACTCCGTTACGGCGAATAATCCAATTCCGATGTTGTTCAAAAAATTAATCAAATTTTCAAAACCGTTTTTTTGAACACGCGTGATACGACAGGTACATGTACGACATGAATAAAACGTAGCGCTGCAAGATAATCATTGTCTTTGACAAAATTAAAAAAAAAAAACCAACAGCAACAAAGGAAACTCTGTCGGCGAGAGCAGTCGTGAACACGGGGCATTTATATGCCTATTGTTAAAATAATCAACAACGTCCCACGAAATCAGAGTTCGCCAACAGTTTTGATTTTAAATGTATTTTACATAAACAATGTCCAACCGAACGTTACATAAGGCGGACATCTGTTGAAAGAGAAGCATATTATTGTTCAAAACTATTCTGTCCCCTATTTTCCTACCGTGGCATTTGTCCATACAATATGGATACGTTTAGTGGTTGCACATTTCATCAAGTAAGATGAATGCATAGGAGATTACCATCGCATTCATGGAGTGTGTAGACTACGAGTAGGTAGGTATTCGCGTCGCACGAGTCTTTTTTTTCTCTCTATTCTTCCGTTGCATATTTTCAGAAACTTCTTTTCCTCGCGCACTCCTATTTCGGAGTGATGAGAGCAATAGTTGTGCCGATCATGCGTCGACGACGTTACGAGATCGATTTGTCGACTCCGAGTCTCAATCGCGAGTAACTAGATTCGAAATTTGTGAACGATGCACTCTGATTGTCAATCAGTAAATACGCTGCGTTGATTATAGCTATACAGAAATCGGAAAAAAGCGGAAAATTGGTTATGAAACCGTAGCCTAACCCTGAATAAGTTGAGTTTGGCCGGATAAGGAGGACGCCGGGAGGTAGGGGGTGGGGAGAATGAGGGGGGTAAGAAGCTGAGGAAAGATGAAGACCAGAACCTACCGAACCCGGCTTACGGTTGAGGGTATGTATAGGTGGGTAACGAGGGAGGTAGGGAACGGCGGTGCTCTTGGTCGTGATATTGAATCAGGCCAATCAGTGCGTCACTTGAGGGAGGTCTCCTTCTGATCGTTTGTGGACTGATTGTGAGAGCTGGTATAAGATCCTTTGTCTCTTGTTACGATCGTTCTAGAAAAGGAGAGTAAAAGAAGGAAATTAAAGTGAGTATAAGGTGAAGGTATAAGGAAGGAAGGAAATAAGGAGTGTTGAGAGTTCGATTAATTTCGGGAAGTTCGGGCTTCCTAAGATTGCGCGCGTTCGTTTAAGAGAGAACGATCTGTGGCGGAGGTATAGGTATACTGCACCCCGTGCCCTATGTAGCTATAACTATATACATATTACATCGGATATATATATACACCTATACCTTCAGCGATCCACCCTAAATTTTACTTGGCGCACTCTCGTGGCGCACGCATTCCCGAGTAACGAGAAACGAGAACTCCTTCTCCTCTTCTGGCTATTCCCCCCCTCCCCGTTCTTCTGTTTGCCGATAGCCCGGGAAATTCCCGCGGATTCTGCACCGGCATTACTGAAGGGAAATTAAAGGGAAGAACGAACATTTTTCTCACCGCTGTTCCATGCAACCATCGACCGTCGGTTGACGGGGGTGTGAAGGAGAGCGAAAGCGAAGAGAAAAAAGAAAAAGTGAAGAGAAGTAAGAGAGAGGGACAGAGACGAGCTAACGGAGTAGGGACAAGAGAGAGAAGAGGGTTCATTATAATCCAGAATTTAAAGCCGCAGGATTAGACACGAGGACGAATTTTCTTCTTTCATTTTATTTATTTATTTTTTTGTTATCCCTTCCTAGTTATTATCAACTCTAAAAATTTATTATTTTTATAATACTCACATGGATGTACGTGTACTTTCACATGTACATACGAAGAGTCTGTGGAAAAAAATTTACCCATAAAATTCTCTTCGTTAATATTTTTTCAATAGAAAGTTGTTATAGCCGGGCGTAAAGTACTTACGCAAGTGAGGAAAAAAAATTGAAAAAAAAAATACGAAAACTTCCTAATTAAAATTTTATAATCTTAAGATCATTATTACAGAGATGAACTGAATATTCAATTTTTAATACCTAGGTATATCCTTTGTGTAACCCACTTTTTTTCTGAGTTCCAATAAATTTTCAACTGTAAGGACGCAACAACCGATAACTCTAGTTTATTTTTTTCAATTCGTCTACTTTTTTGGGATACAACTTTCGCGTCGCCAGCTCTCGACATCGTAACCATACCTATGGAGTACATGACTATCAATGGAATTGTTCGAATTTTGAAGGTGGACTGCCGTACCTTTGCACATTGTTACGATTGAATTCAATTATTCCAATTGATTTATATCAATAGGTGGACCGGTGTATGGTAGTAAATTTCGCTGCACATGTCGTTATACGCGTGTACGTATAAGTAAGTCTAATACTCTGTATGCAAATATCATCCCATCAACCAACCGTCTACCCATTGTACATGTATCGAGAATAGCAATTTTTCTCTTGACAATTTTATCACAATCCCATTTCGCGATCGGGACGTGGTGTTGTACGTATACGGTTCTACAGGAATAGGAGCAGCGCATGTGAAATATGTTTTAGGTTAATAATATGGTACAGCGTTCCCGCAACCTTTGACGTTTCTCGCTCAAAATATTCCTTTTCTTATTTTCCTACATCCGTAACAGGCAAGGATAGGATATATGTTCTAGGACCGGATGAGATAGCACGAAGCCACCCCCATATTCCCGACGTCAAGATACATCGCGTCCCTGAGGCGAGGAAGAAAAAATTGGCCAATCAGAATCAGTGCATCTGTCACATTCGATGATCATCGATTTTCGATTTATCCCAATTATAACTTGGTGATTTACTTTTGTTTCACTTTCGTATTTATTTAGCGCGGGGGCGACGCTCTCGCCCTCCCTTACGACGAGGTTCCTTAATCCCACTTCGCCTAGACCTCGATCGACGCCTGTTGGACGGATATTTTGACGTCCGGGCGGGACATAATATCCAGAACCTGGCCATCGACTAGGACTACGCATCGCGGCGCCGCGTCCGTAGAATGCGGCGGTGATGCTGGATTCTGGATATTCTGGATTCTGGATTCTGGATTCTGGATGCTGGATGCAAGTCCCCCGGGTGAATCGATTGAGCGCCCCCTACCCGCTATTCCCTTACCATTTTCCCCGCCATTTCCCCGACCAACCCTTACTTGCCTTTATCTCTCCCTCCCTTCTCTCGCCCTTTCTCTCTTTCTCTTCCCATCTTTCTCTTTCTCTCTCTCTCTTTTTTCTCTCCCTATCTCTCCCTTCTACAACGACGTCTCTATTCTCTATTCACGCAGGACACGATTAGAGGAAAAATTTTGAAGAAAATTTTTATTTGCCACGCTGATTATGAAATCATGTTGTTCAGAAGTTCCCAAGAACAAAATAACACATATTTGTATTATCCTCATCATCGAGATCAGAGATTCAAATCTCATTTGATCAGAAATTGAAGAAACCAAGTTTTGAACCGACGGTTTAATCACTGCGAATTATGTGTAATGATAGAGTACTGTAATTATAATAATAAACGTACCTAGAAACTTACTAGACATTAATAGTCTCGTATCTTCTTCTATGTGCCGGTGCGAATCAAGAGTTACGAGTACTATACATATGTAACGCACGCACATATACATATATATATATCTAGGACGGTACACATAAGGTAGGTACAAAGTGAGAGAAATGATTCTAATTTAGGTTTAATTGGGACGCGAGGGAAAATCAGGTTCCCAATTAACCAAGAGAATTAAATGACCGCCATTTCGAAATTTCTCCTCTCTTTCACCCTTACCAATTCTCCCTGTTACGCGCCGCGCCCGCGCCTCTTTCTCTTCATTTTCACTGCTGTTTAGTGTAGCGACAAATTCGAACCAACTACATGATATAATCCCACCGGTACGAATCCTGCAACGGGCGGTTTATTACGTTGTACGGGAATTCTTGAAAATTCTCGCACTGTAAAAGTATTAAATAAAAGATAAAATACAAGTACAGCTGAAGCTAGATTCTGACGGGATCTAGTCGCGAATCGCATCTAAAATTCAACTCTGAAAAACTCACAGCTAACCCAAAGTCGTGCTCTCGTATTCCCTTGGGAGTCTTACAAGTATAAAGAGGAAAAAGAAAACAGAAATCCCTGGTTTTCATCGGTACGTCTTCTTCATTTTTTTCTTTCACTCCTTCTCATTTTCTAGGACCACAATACATGCTCCTATTGCAACCAGAGGTAAAGCTTTTCTTTTTTTTTTTTTCTTTTTCTTATCCTTTCATATCCGGAGGGAATCAAATACGCCGACTGATTGCAACTCAAAATTCATCTCTCACGCTCTCTCACTCTTTCTCCCTCTCTTCTATTTCCTCCCTGTCTACCCGTCATACGGGATATGCAAATTCACCGGCATTCGCAACATTTGCATACATGCGAATTTTACTTACGGCACCGAAACAAACCAAAAAAAATTTTGAAACAGGAAAAAATGAAGTAAAAAATTTTGCCAAATGTTACACATGTTAATTGTACACGTATCGTACGTATAATTCTTTGTACACGTCGCACCGATTGCGCAACGGGGGAAAAAGGGTTGAGAAAAAGAATAGCAAACTAGGATAGGAAAATGTACAAAAAAGTCGAAGATTTCTCTACGGAGGCGAGAAGAAACTTTTCTATTCTGTTACCAACTTCATTCACGCGTTTTATCTTCTTCCAGTTTTTTTTCACCTTGATTTTTTTTTTTTTTTTTGTTCTGCCTCCATGTCCCGGCAATTCCGTATGATTTACTCGACACCGAATTCGGTACCAGCTTGTCGGTCGCGTGAGAAATAATGAAAAGCCAAAAAAAAAAAAAAAGGCTGGTTAACAAAAAAACTGTATCCGTATGGTTTATTCGTGAGGAGTACACGGTCGCCGGTCGTGCAAAACGGTCGTAAGAACCACCGCGCGTCGGTAGGTCGGTGAAGTGAGATAAGTTTTCCGCATTCTTGATGTGCTTTATAAACGTCTTAGCGTGCGTGCATAGTGTCCTTAAAATACTCGCGTTCCACGTACATGTGTAAGAATTTGTTTGCGATTACGGATATATTTAACCGGGAACTCGCGGCGATGTATCGTGCGGGTTGTGTACCTTATAGGGCTACGAGGGAAATAAAGTTCAAAGGTCGAGATGGTACGAGGGAAAAAGGGTGGCGAGGGTCCCGCCTATAGCTCGGTCCCAAAATCCCCGAAAGCTGTTCCAGCGAAACGAGCGAGTAGCGAGTAGTTCGAATTTCGGGTGAGGAATTTTTGTCGGGAACGAGATCGGGGCTAATGCCTTATAGCCGACTACGTTCTTCCGCGACGATATTTCCACCCCGCTCGCTACCGGTTACCAACGCGGCGCGAAAACCCAAACGAAAATGTCCATCGACCCGAGGGCGTCGTTTCTATTTATGCGTTTGCTCGAAAACAATTCGTTCCTCGGCGCCAGGCCTAGGTATATGTGTGTATGTATGCGATACGAAAAAAAAACCCCGTGGTACGGTTGAGTTATCGATGTCGCCCGGGTCTCGTTAGCATTTCGATTGTACGCGCGTGTGTGGTACGCACGAACGTACACGAATGTACACGTAGAGAAAAAATGGAAATTCCAACGCTTTTGCTTTCATTTCTATTTTCCCTTTTGCCTTCAGTTTTTTTTTTTTTTTTACCCCGACGAGCAGCGGGAGATCGGGGGTATTGCGGAGATCGAAAAAAAAGTGAATAGATAATCTCGGAAAATCAAGTTTTATCGGATCATACTTTACATGTGAGTGAGGTTGAGACGCCGCAATTACGACAAACGTAGCAACGCTACGGACGATCAAACGAGTAAATGAGAAATTTCCAAGCCACATTCCTAGCTAAGGCGATTCACGGATCTTCAACTGATTATACATCACGTTATATACTGTAATGTGAAAATTAGTATTCTGATAGCGGAATCCCGTCAGCCTTGCGAAATGGCGTATATTCTTCTTCTTGAAAACCATGATGAATCATTGCGAAACGCTTTGGTAATCATAATTTGCATATCACGCAAGGCGAAAATTTTACTCCGTCAAATAATAATTCAATATTATTTGGACAACATTTGTCATCAGCTATGCATTTCAATGGAATGGGATATACGTGAATATAGATCGCAGTTGAAGGAACTCGAATAATTGCGTCTGAACCGTCGGCAGACATGAAAAATAAAAGTATGAGAAAAAGGGAAAGAATTTAGAATTTCTCCCATTCAATGTGTACGAGTAAAATATTGAACGAAAAGAAAAAAAAAAAAAAAAAACAAAACTCAAAGAAAAACCAGATAAATCTTTATCCCGAATCCTTTTCACATGCACGTACACGAACAGAAACAATAAAAAAGGTAGTCGGATAAAAAATCATGTGTTGAAAGGAAGAGAAAAAATCCATCGCACCGAACCTTCGATATTATTTCTTCGTTCGACGCTGCCTCTACAATTTGGAAATATGAATTCACGTTCTTAGATAATTTGAAATATTTACGATTCGTACAGCACTCGCGGTACCTTTCACTTCAACGTCTTTCCTTTTTTTTTTATTTTTTCATGGCAATAGGGAAAAAATATGACGATTAGATTCCGCCCACATTGAATGGTAATTGTTCATACGGATGCGTATTACAATCATTAGAAAATTGCAAGCTCCCGTCAGTTCGAGGTTGTGGATAAGAAAAAAAAAAAATTTGTAGGAGGAATTTGTAGTGTACCAAGGATAATTTTCATTCCCAGCTCGCGAATCATCCATTCGTCCAAATTTCTTTCCTTTCTCCTGCATCACAGACTGGATCGATATCAAGACTCTGACTGTTGGGTTCAAATTAGCATTTCATTAGATATCCAGCTACGACGTCGAGCGTCGCAACTACGCCAAGGGTAGGTATGTACGTATATAAAATGTGAGACACTGTTCTCCTGATTATAACATTACGCATATACTTAATATGCAGGTGCATGTACATACTTTATACCCATATATGCGGTATAGGTACATACGTGGGTATCCCACAGGATTTACAGGAACCGCGTGCCGCTTCCTTAAAGTACGTTGGATCGTTTCGCGTTCGCCTGCAGCGAAACCAGCTGTGAGAGCTAAAAGCCACGTTCCAGTATACGTGTAGACGGCGAACCGGTGAACACCAGCGAAGGGTATGTGGAGTGTACGTATACAGCTGGTATATGACCATAATTTTCAAGCTCCATTGATGGGCTGTGCGTTAGAAACCCCTTTCGCTCCGTACCCAACTACCACCCTAGAACCCGCTCTCTAATATATCTTCGGGAACAACGCGTGGCGAAAATTTCCAGACGCGGAGAAAAGCGAATTTGGGAATTCTGTGGATACGAGGGGGAGGTTTGGAACTAGTTAGCATATCTGGAATAGATGTACAGATATCGACATACCGAGATTTTATTCGATATTTCGCGTACGATAAAAAATTTGTCGATTCGGAAATTTCATATTTTCGACGAGTTCGATTAATCTCTCACGGGTCTAGAAGAGAATGAAGATTCAGTATCTCTCCCGGTCGAGAAGTCGTCCGATCCGGGAATATGAATTTGCGATATCGAGGTTCGAAAAATTTTTGTCGCTACGGTAACTGTGATTTTCTGCAAAATTCACGGTTCGATCTCGTTTCTCCGTCTCGGATCTTGCGACGTACGCTCGGTTAAATTTCGCCACGAAAATGCGGTATTTGCCACGCACAAATTCCTGCAGAGTTCGTATCGATATCGGCACCAACTGCGTCTATACTTGACACGGAAAAAGGGAATCCGCTGTCGTTTCGGGAGACCGAAACGATCGAATCTTTCGAAATTGTACTACTTCGTTAATGAAATATTTCAACTCTTCCTCATCCCTTCCTGCATTCTCCCGTTTACCGAACTCGAACGTTCGAATCAAACTACCCTCTGTAGTTCACGAAACTATAACTTCAGTCATCGTTTGGAATTTAGCCGTTGCATGAGTTAAGTTACTTGGAATTTCGTTGTTATATTACAATATACAATAGAACTGCAACGCACTGCACAGAACTGTGCGGCTAAACCGTACCCTCAGGGAATAGTTGCTAGGTAAATATATTTAGGTATGTACCTGTACACATGTACTTATATACTTACATACCCAGATATATATACATATACATACACACACACAATATCCACACATCATACATATATGTATATAAGGTGAATAACGCTTACTGAATACTATGGTATTATCCATGCAATTAATTCACGGAACAGATTACTAGCACCTGTACGTACAGGTAACTCTACACTATCCCCGTCGGGGGCTATAGTCCAGCGTTAATATTATTCAATGGAGAATTTTGAGATGAATCGGGATTATCTTACCAAGGCTGTTGATGTGGACTTATCTCTCTCTTTTCACGCGGCGTACTTCGGTAAGCAGATTCGCGTACATCCGCTGTGGCTGAAACTGAGAATAAAGAAGAATTAAAAAAAAATTTCAAAAACATGCAGACACGTTCCGAAGAACGAAGATGAAAAAAAGAGATTATTGAAAGGACGTTCATCAGGGTTACATTTGCCTGATGAAATCAGGGGGAGGATCTTTTCATCTTATTCATTTATTCATTACTTTTCCCTCAACGAAACGTATCCGACGAAACAAAGAAATGATTTTTACCCCGCCTTTGGGTGTTTTTTTTTTTTTTTTTTTTTCTCTTCTGCTTCAGAATACGACTCACTCGTACGCGGGTAGGGTAAAATTTTCCGATCACTTCCCAAAAGTTTTTCGATGCACGGTGCCGTATAACTGAAAACATACCGACGCATGATGAAAAGTAACTGCAGAAAAAGTGAAAAAGAAAAAGAGATGAACTACGACAATGCCGCGTTGACAAGGATCTAGAAAGCAATATTTTCCGAGTTTGTGCCGAAGCGTTCCATAAAGAATACGCATATACATATATATATAATAAATATATATATACGTGCTATAAAGATAATGGGGTGTCTATATCGGAGCTGATACCGGAAGGCGTGGAAAATCCGAGGCAAAAAAGCAAAAAGCGAAAGCAAATGGTTAAGGCGTAAGGTGTATAAGGCGTAAAGTCTGACGAAGGGATATTCGACGACGAGAATGACGAAGATAAAGGAAGCCAAGCTTTTAAGACGACCCTTTTCTCGGAGGTGGTGGTGGCGGTGCCGCGAACCAAGGAGGAAATTCAGTCGTATATACGAAAACTGGAACGGGACCTCTTTCGCTCGAAATCTACCGAACCCCCTTTCACGTCTTATAGCCACCGCGCCCTTCTTCGCTCCGCCATATTTTCTTCAACGAAGTTTCCCAGCCCACCTCCTCTCCCCGTCCCACTCAACCTCAACTTCTAATGTGCTCTGAGCCTGCTGAATGCTGATCTCGACGTCCACCGAGAGAAAGGAAAAAATCATGTGCTTTCTTACTATTTCTTTTCTTGCTTTCATTTTTTCTTCTTGCTTCTGTTGGAATTAATTCACGTGATTTTCATTTATCGTTTTATCGCATTGTCATACGTTATTTACACATACATACAATGCGAATGACGACTATGTTTTTCTCCCCGATCGTTGGAGATTATAAATTATACTCACAAATGGCTTAGTTATTCGGGAAGCTGGTTCAAGGTAAATCTGAAGATTTTACAAATTGGTCGGTTCAGCCTCTCTAATACCTTGAATGGATTGAAACTGAGCCAATTTTCCGCATCTAGTGTTGGAATTTACGTAATTACCCGCTGACCAATAAATTGAGCTTGATCCGATGAAGGATATATCATACGTACAACGTACCCATCTGAATTATAATAGATTTACATACGTATAGTATTTTCTATTTTTGCGACTTTCATTCAGTTCGTAAAAGCTTTTCACATGAGGTCAGCAGAACAGCATAAATATATTCCATTGATATTTATTTTTTCCCTAGAACAGAATAGTTCGGTATGATATATGGTAACCTCGCGGAGAGTTTTAGTACATATATAGGTACGGACGTATTTATTTATTTATTTTATTTTTGAAATTATATACCGCAAAGTTTCATCAGAGTTACTTTACCGGGAGGCAAGTGGAGGGACGTTCGGGGGTTGGGAAATGAATTCGTGCCCTCAAGGTATGCTGGTTGAAGGGTGTAACCTTCGTAACCTTTCAACTAATTGGTAACGAGGTCGTTAATAGAGTAGATTTTATTAAACGTCATAATTACACGATGACGACGATGAGAATTAGTCAGATAAAATAAGCTCTGCCTTTAATGAGAAATCAAATTTCGAACGAACGGCGATTGGAGCTCACTTTGTTAGAGAAGAAGAAGAAGAAGAAGAAAAAAAAAAAGAAAAAAGAACGAGAAATATCAAGAGAAACGGAGAAAGCATGAAGGAAAAGGTAAAAAATGTGTTAACGACAAATTAAACCTTGAGATTTTAGTTTCTACATAGCTTGGATGGAAACTCTAATTACCTTTCGTGCTGCAGCAAAACTACTCTCTCTCTATCTCTCTCTCTCTCTTTCTCTCCCTCTTTCCCCCCCTCTAACTCTCAAACTCTGCACAGGTGGGTGTAGTACCTATACACGTACCCACCTACGTCGCACGCGTGAAGGACTTTGAAATAGAAGCCAGATTCTCTTCAAAGTATATTTATATACGTATGTAGAAGTTGTACATGTATAGACACATGTGTGTACGGTACATACTTAGGTTAGAGGGCTTCCAAAACTCGAGCCTTCGCTCTAGTTGCACACTACAAAGCTCGTACCACCTTGATTATAAATTGCACGTTGAAACACGGTGCAAAGGCAATCGGTTTTAATTAAGGTGTTCTCCTTCCGCCCGCCGTTCCGCTTCTCATCTGCACCGTATTTACTCATAATGTAGCTGTCTATTTTACCTATACCGGATCAGGTGAAGCACAAGTGGTGGTAAACTTGAACTTTCTACGCTGTAACGGTTATACTTTGCCCATTAGGTTCGTACAGATCTCCAGCAATATTTATCAAGAGCTCGATCAATAAAATTCACCTGACGAAGAGTCACCTGACATTAACGTCATGTCGTGTCATGCCCGTTCAAGAAATCGGTTCAGAAATCTGAGTTGTACGAGTACCTTGTTAAACATGCAATAAGCCGCGTACCGGCGCTGCTCTCCACTTAACTGTAAATTCATCGTTCTACGAATCTATTTAATTAGATTACAAGTACCATCCGTCAACTATGTTCAAATTGGTTCTTAGTCACCGATAGTTTCTTATATTCTTGTTAGCGAACAATGGCGCTATCGAGTCTGTCATCTCGAATTTATAGAATTTCAAATTCCGAAAATTACTCGGATCGTTGATTCAATTTACTTGTACCGAATCGAAACAAAAGGGCGAAGTAGTCTGAGAATCGCCTCGTTTTCATTCTACGGTGGAGTGCAGTAATAGAAACCAAAACCGAAAGAAAAAAAAATGAAAGAAATTGAAGAAAAAGGAAAGAGTATTGCGGGGGTAAGGGGGAATAAATTTTCAGCCGGACTTTGGACCGGAGAATTCGGAAATTCTCGGAGTATAGAAGAAGAGTTACGGGGGTTCTTAGTTCGCGACTTACTTCTACAGGGTACATATATATATATATATATATATATGTTATACATATTAAGCAAGTCAATATATACCTATGTACATGTGGACCTCGAAAATGGCGTGTCCTCCCGGGCTCGCGTTTCGCTAGTCGATTCCTCCGCGCTCCGGTTAAAGTAAGCGCGTATTCTAGTCACGTCTAACCAACCCCTACGGTGGCGGCTGAGAAGAAGGCAAAGAAAAAGAAGAAGAAGAAGAAGAAAGATGAAAAGGAAGAAGCGGAAAAAAAAAGTAGACGACGAAGATGATGAAGGAGGCGAGGCGGGTTAAACCGACCATTTGTTACTATTGACCCTGTTTGCAGGTCGGTTGGTTGGATTTCAACCTGAAGTTAAGACTCGACAAACTTTGTTTGACAATCAATAATAAGTCGGACGATCAAACGGGAGACTGCAACAGAACTAAAAGTTTCCAAATAACAAACCCGACCAACTATATCCTCGTCATCCCGTATTGTCGACGACGTGGATACAGTTCAACAGTTACTTACAGCACCTACAATACTCTGTGAATTTCGATTGTTCCATTCTCTTCTTTCGAAATTCTAGTTCGATGCGGATCTTGAAGAAGATACCGAATCTAGTCGGAAATCTTTACGAAATACAAAAAAATACCGAAAACCAGCACACATTTCTATCACAGTATCCAGACACACAGCCAGAGTTTGCAACCCTCGTTCTACATTCGCTTCATTCAAAAACGCGAGAATAAAAAGACCAAGAATAAAGTCTACGTGAGGAAAATTCGCACACATGTTTCGATATCCCTACCGAGGTATGTGTACCGGATGTAGAAAGTCAAATTTTCCAATCCTCGACAGTTTGAAATCCCTGTCTTTTTACCGCACATCCGCAGCAGCTGAGATCTACTCTGGTGCGCTTCGTCGCTCTGTACAAACCAATCTCTCCATCTCTCTTACTCGTGTAAATATTTACGCAAGTAGGAGGACGTCGCCGTAGTAGAACTTGTTGTATATATACGTACGTGTTGATACATACATATACATATATATATATACCTAGGGGATATCGTCGCGAAGCTTCTAGTGGTCTGGTAGACGTCTCGTAACATGGGGATCATCACCTGTATCTACAGGTAATCTCAGTTTGCCTAAAGGTGTCACATAGCGGTTCACCCCTTACATTACAGCTTGCCCTTTCCCCAATCTACCCCAAGCTGAGGAAAAAAAAAATATCAAATAAGATAGAACAAAATGAAATGAGAAGAGAAACAACAAAAATCATGGATGTGAAAAAACTACATATCTACTCTGCCGTCTCCTTCACTTCTGCAGCTTCTTTTCACGTCTTTTCTTTTTCCCTTTTTCGCCTTCTTCCACTCGTCGAGGATATAAAACAAAAAGAGTTGAAACAAAATAAAAAACTAAAAATGAAAATAAATCCGAACGTACGAATCTACTATGGGTAGACATATATGCCCGTACATATCAGTTATTGCTCTCTGGGGAAATAACGGACCGAAAGTCCATAATTTATTTTTATTTATCTGTTTTGGTTTTCGGGCTTTTTTTTTTTGTCATTCGTGGAAGAAAAAGTTACGTTTCTGTCACGATTTATTTTTATTTATTTAGTTAGAAATTCGATTATTTCAGTTGCTCTATACGTTCGTGCAGTTCAAGCTCTCTCTTTTCATTCTATTTTTTTTTTCACCTTCTGAAATTACATTTCACTCGAAGCGAGGTAATTTGAAGTTCTTCGTTCATTCTCTGAACGTTCGTGGGATACGCCCTTATGGCGTTGAATTTCTCGGAAGTCAAAATACGCCCGTTTGATCTCTAGCTTTCGATATTGTTCTATCAATCCATCGATCCAAAACTTGACATTCATTTGCGCGTTATTTCTCTACCAGGTCGAGGAATTCCCTCAGCTTTGTCAAGTACATACCCAGGCGAACTGAATCTACCGCTGTTCTAGCCCTCCCACTTCACATTGTACTCCAGAGAGAAACTGACAGACACTACTGCAGCTCATCAAAACACCGTGACTCTAGGCTACGTTCATCCATGATGTGTTATACGTATAGACGGAAATTCGCTGCGCTTTGTGCTACACGGGGTGCTCCGAATCCAAATGAACTTTGCAAAGAGTGACGAGAAGAATTTCGTATTTTGAGACAGTTTCTAATTCTGCTGGGTCCATAGGAAAAAAAAAAAAAAAAACCCTCGTACTTAGATAATAATTGATTTTCAATTCGATCGTTATACTGTTGTCCCCTTTGTACATTAAATTCTGAAATAATTTTTCAAAATTGATTCGTCATTCGCAGAAGAGTTGTCCAGCAATTGACGAAATAAACTCTATCTCTGCAATATTATTTTACCGTACGGGGAACTCTGATCGAACGCGTGCCGCTTCCGGTTTCAAAATTGCTGTTCATCCGCATCAATCGTGGCCATGGCAAAAAAGCTACGAGGAATAACATGGAAATGAAATGACATGAACCAAAATTAATGAAAAAAAATTGAATTACCTCAGTTCGCATTCCGGGAACACCCTGTATACAATCGAGTTCGGACGTCTATAGATACGGACGCTTAGATTGTGTGTCGTTGGCTGACGGTATTTGTCTGACATACTGCAGCATCCAGCGTTATATATATATATATATATATGTTAGTTATAGGTAGGTAGAAGGGTACGTATATACGTATCTATTTAATTAACAAGAATATATACATAGTAGCGTAGATAGTACTCGCTTCGATACCTATAGAAGGCTGTAGGCTCCCTCAGGATAAGTCAGTATCTGTCTCCCGTTAGTTTCCTAGTCAGGTTTACCGACATGTCGGACATTCCGGGGGCAATGTGCGTGACATCTACTTCCAAATTGGAATATCGTAACGGCTGCATACGCGTACTTCTGTATAATTATTGACGAAAATTATCCACCGACAATTTTCTAGCGAATGAAAAATAAGCTGTTATACTGGAATACAAATATTTCACGAATGTTGAAATAAATATAGTCTTCGATGAATTATCGTAAAATTCTATACGGGTAAATAAGGTATCAAAAAACAATATTCTTACCTATAGAATGGCACCGTGAGTAAAACGATACTTTATGTACATAAAACTATAAAATCACCTTGTTACAAGGTGGAAGCGTTGAAAGTTAACTCCTTATAAAATCCCTATTGCAGAAGCAATAAAAATTGTTACGATATACTTCACCGTTGGCCACTCTAAAGATCTGACAATGAAACGGCGATGCCTTCGGGGAAAAAGAATTCAGGAAATGAAATTTCTACAATGTATATACATATATATATATATATATCTACGTATATACGTACGGAGAGATAGCGAAATTCTTTCCGAATGTAAGAAAATCTCCTCGTACTATATTTAATTAGGGCGATATCTGAGATTCTGTTCCCAATCCCGGTCCGAAGAATCACCCGTTTCCCAATACTTCCATCTTACCTCCGACTTCCATCGAACGCGAATCTTCCACCTTCGGCGGATGAATATTCACTGGATTTCAGAGGTGACGTAACATATATTTACCGCGCGCTATATTATGCATATTGCGTACACGGAATCGCGGGTAAGCGCGAGGGTGACCGGCTCGACATACCCTCTCCTCAAGAGACACATTAGAGTGCGCGATACAAAAGGCGTTGGATGAAAATCGTTCGGTTGGGCATAAAATTTATAGCTCAATCCACACGGAGCGCCGTTTCTCTTATCAAGAGACTCGGGTAGTCCGTAGGAAGTACGCGTTTTATTAAACAGCGCCTACGTATTAACGGTATCGCTGCAGTGTTTCGGGAATTTTATCGTACCGCGCGATGTGGAAAAACCATAAGATCGAAAAGAGATTAAATGAAACATTTACAGAGGAGTGGTTTTTTTTTTCGTCGGATTTAAGTATTTGCTATTTTTTTTTTCGTTTCGCCTTTCCTTCCACTCTCCTTTTTCTATTTCTATTTCACAGCGGCGGTGGCTCCAGCGGCTCGACTCGGACCACGCGGTATAACGCATATCAAATGAAACTGCACATTTGTACGGCACATGCTGTTTGAACTATAAATTTCGAATTTTACAGTAACCGAGCAAACTGCCTTGTAAGTACGAGTTTTTAAAGTTACGCTGTGCACACAGATAAACGTACAAGCTGTTTATTTACATACCATCTACCTAAATACATTTTTAAAAGAGCCTCGCTACACGACCTGTTATAAATTTTTCAGAATCTCCCTTTGGCCCTACGGTGTATAAGGATGAAGTGAAATGGTAAAACTACGAGGAAATACGTATACACCGTATAACACTAAGAGAAGAAATAAAAATTGCGACAAGCTTCGAAATTTACGGAAAATTTCCAATTTCCCTCCAAACTCTTCTTGTACAGGTACCGCAGAACCAGATCGATAAGTGGAAAAAGCTGAGAGAAGAAAAAAAAAAAAAAGTTTTATCCAGAAACTTTACTTTTATTTGAATTTTTATTTAGGTAGAAACTGGAATAACTTAATGGGGTCAGATTCGTTATTTCTGCTTATTTACGACAGTTCCTTTGAGGCTTTATGGACTGCAGTTCCCCAAGTTATCCGAGAAATTCCCCTTCGGAATAACAAAATTACAAGAAAAATAAGAAAAATATAAATGGAAGAATAAATTGAAAAGAAATATATATGTATAACAATAAATCGAATATCTAAATAGATAAATAAGATGAAATAGGTAATTCTCGTATAAATCGTACAGTCACATGCGTATATAGCCAACAATAAGCAGAACGGCATTTGATACGGTCGGAAAGACGCACAAGGATATGGTATTTATTTTTATTTTTTCGTTTGATATTTTTTTTTTTGATTCTCCTTTTTTCCCCGAGATAGGCGTAGTACGGGTACCAAAGCCGGGCAACATTCGTGAGGGTTTATAAAAGGGCCGGAGGCAAAGGGACAAAAAATCCACTTAGGATGGGGCAGTCTATAATCTTTCACTTTCACAAGAACAGCTGAACCATTTATACGCCTATATGTATGTGACCTGTACGTATGTATATAATTAAATGAGAATAGAAGTGGTAGTGGGGACGCCATTTTATTTTTTTAGAAAAGAAAATTGACCTATCAAGAAATCTCTGAAATAGTCCGAAACAGATGAATTGTAAAGAAACCGAAAGAAACATGAATAAAAAAAATGAAAACATGTAAAATTCTTCATTTCTTCAATCAATGGAACGTTGAGAGGACATCGACGGAATGAAAAAAATATCTATACTCTTTTTACGTCCCCCAGATTCGGTACGGTTTTGCGATATCCCTATTAATAATTGGGAATATCACTGAATGATTTTGATCCGGCTACGAAATTGCGGGATTTCTTTTCACCGTAGAGCTAAATCAACCTCCTGATTAATAGCTTATGATTATCCCATGTAACTGGTACATACCTATATATACATATACGTGTGCTTATGTATAGTTATCAATAGGGTATAGAGATGATATGATAATCCCTAAATAACGTTCAATCGCGGCGATATTCGCGCAAATAATCCGTTCGATTAAGGATATCAATTTTTTGTGGTAGAATTTATGAATCTTGTAAAAAATATATAAAGCATCGAGGTATGTATTATATATTGTATTTATGTGTACGTATATTCTTATTTCCCGGAATCTTTCAGATATCGAGCATAAATTCACCCTTTACGTGTGGCGGGTGGTGGAGATTCAAGATCTTAACTTCCAAATAATATTCTTTAATGATGATCAAACACAATTATATATAAGTTAGGGGGTAAGAATCAGCTCGTTCAACCCCCACGAGCGAATAAATATTGCAATCATTAAATTTCTTATGGCACAGTTTCAATTTCACTACAACCAACCAATCCCACCCACCCCCTTACCTACATCCGACGTTTTATAATTGAGTCTTCTAACGAAAGGGAGCAACCGAATTCAAGGTCGACATGGAACCAAAAGTTACGAAAGAAACCGCGATACTAATGACAACGATAATAGTGAGAGACGAATTCGAATGAATAAATATGAAATCCAAAAGATACTCGCCGGACGAAATGCAAAATTCTTGTGATCGCCCTCGATGAAGGCTGCTTATAATTTACGTTTTCCTCATTATTATTGTGATTATTATTTTCTGCTTTGATCTGCAGAGCGTACGGTGAAAGTCAAAGGAAATTTTCGAGCCGAATGCCGAATCAAACCCAATTCACCCGAATTACCCGCAATTTATTTCTCACGTTTATATCATTATCGTTGTTCTTAATGATAAACTGCGTTACATATTATCTCATTGAAAAATGTACCTTCGAAACTATTTCATTAAATTTTTTTGCAATCGTCCGGATCGGTGATCACAACGATTCTTCTCGTAGAAATCCGACGTATATAACGGTTGGAGAGAGGAAAAAAAAGAAAAAAGAAAAAAATCTTGAACGTGCAGTAGTGAAGCGCAATAATCTTTTGTATAAAACAGTCAATAAAAGTGACGTAAGGATAAATGAAAATATATAAAACCGAACTATTGTGTTCGTTTTCTGAATTGCTGCTGGCTATAACGGGTGGATATATACGTAGGTATATGGTATAACAAATAATGCGGAGGTCTTTATTAAACGTTCGCGTCAGCATTTATTTTATTTCACTTATTTTCTTCTCTTCTCTTCTTCATCTTTTTCTTGCTCTCTATCTCTTATTTAGTTTGCTATAAAATACGTGCGATATACCAGCACGGGTTGTTCCCTTTCGAACAAAGGGTTCAATTATCTTGAAAATAATTTGTCGCGCGTCGAAATTCCTCCACGTCAAATTTTTGAGGTCCCGATTAGGGAGGTCCGTTCAAATTCGAACGACGTTTTTCTCCCTTTCGAGCAATGGTGTGATATACTCGTAACCATAAATTCAGAACAAATCGTTTTCCACATGATCGAACTCTTCATTTATAGAATGTGATACGTATCATGTGACTATCGTCTTTTCACGTAAACGTATTTGTCCCTCGTTCCAAAAATCTTTGCGAGATTTTTATGGGTAACGCAATTCCATGCTCAGCACCTGCAGCGATCATTTTATCGATAGGTGTACGTGTAACGTATTAGTCGTATCGTATAGGGTCGATTTCCGCTGTAATTTGTTACATATATATACACGCAGGAAGGGGTGGGGAGGGGAGGGGGTGGATCGTTTAGTATGGGATGTTAGTTACGGGTTTTACAATTCACTGCAAACTTCAGGGGGGTATAGTATTACGTTCGTGGTTATGATGAAGCGTATGATATAATACACCTGATGCGCGTTTGCTTCCCCCGGGAGTAACTAAAGCGTATATATACGTTGCTTTATGGACATGAAATACCTAATCCCGTAGGCATGCACCACATGCAAATTACCAAACACCGAAACACCTGCTCACCCCACGTTCATATTGTGCCTAATAGACCCGGTCTGAAAAAAAAAAATACCTTTTTTTTTTCTAAATTCATTTGTTCTGTCACAAAAATACACTCGAAACACCGACAGCGAAACAGTCAGCTGATTCGTCTTACGTCCCTTTTATCCTAATTGTACTTTCTTGAAATTATGACAAAATATATCTGTAACATTGGTGTAATTTTATCCGCGGGAACAGTTTTTTAGCTCGTTCAATTACTCAACCGACAACAGACCATCGTCTCAAATACGATCACGTGATGTAAAAGATGGAAGGTTTGATTAAAGTATCCGGTTCGTTTTCGAGGAACAGAATTTTCGTTATGTCCATTATTCTAGATATAAAAATCGTCCTTATTATTAGCCTGAAAAATAAGAAAACAAATCTTTACACCCTTCCAATTGCAAATGATAGTGATATTCCTGATAATCTTGTCCTGTGGGATGTGTCCGTTGATTACCGGCTGGCTGTGTTGCGGTCCTTGAGGAATCGGATCTGAGGTTTGAATCTGGTAGCTATACGTATCCTTATCTTAATTTTTTTTTTCCTTCTTTTATTACATTACCGAATTTTTTTTCTCCTCTTTTCTTCCTGCAGGAAATAAGACGGCGGTGTTTTGTCCGTAGATCTCATCCACCTGTAATTCCCGTAGGATATCGCGAGCAACCCCTTTATTAGAACTGGAATTGTTTCTCGAGGTTTTTTTTTTCTTCCCTTTCAAATGTCCTACGGTTTTTGTTCTAACGTTATATCTCGAACCGCCACTAGCTCTTCTTTCCTTTTGACGCCATAAGGAATTTTTCGTGTGTAATCCTTGCCATTTATTCTATCCCGAAAAACCTTCGTCATCTTTCTTTTTGTTTCTCTTCTCTCTGCGGCAGCCTTCCTTCTGATCTTATATACTAATAAAATTCCTGTGGATGATCCCGATTCATCTAATAATTCAGACTGGACCGAATTCTCCAACTGATATTTCTATAACCCGTTTTCTTTTATACGATCTGCACCGAGTCATTCTCTTCAATTTCTCTTATTCTCCGATATTCTCTGGAGATTTTTTTCAAATATTCTTACTTTCTCATGCCTTCCGCTTTTCCAAGTCTGCGGGATGAACGATTGGTTTCTTTCCACTGATCCTCCTACGTTTATTTATCGTTCTAGCTTCTTTTTTTTTTACTTCGAGAGATCCTGTCTTCGAGATTTGGCGATTCCCGAGGGACTCAACCTCCTCCTTTTGATCCATCCGCGGTATCGGTATAATTCTTTGCCCGCGCCAAACCGTCGCTCGATTCCTCAAAATCTTTGACATCTTTACAGGTACTTCGATTGGCGAAAAGATTATCTTCCATTTTTTCAGTCTGTATTTCAGGACTGTGAAAATGTGGAAATGTGGCTTCAATTGCGAGCGATAGTGATCGAAACACGTTATAGATACACCGTGATTCAATAGGATCGTTATATACTGAAACTATCATTCCGCCACTGACCATTCCCAATTCAACGAAACAGAAATTCTGCGCACGTACAACGGAATAGCTAGAATTTGCAATCTCCACAAATTGTTAACGTGATCATATCATCCGCTGATCAAAATTGCTGACATTCCAATTAATTTCGATACTGATCAAAAAAAAAAAGGAAAAATTTGCGGAGTGAAGTGAAAAATGAAAAAAAAAACAAAAAAAAACGAATGGTTATAATTGAGGACCTATAATACGGAAAAAAGGAACTCTCCACAAATATCATCCTATTAAAAATTTCTTTTGAAGAATTTTCGGGAAATGAGTATGAAGAATATAAAGGCTATTTGAAAGAGAAAGAAATTTCTCAGATCCTCAATTCTCGTAGCTTTTTCCTCCGCCCAGTTTTAAATTCTCACAATACCTATACGTGCCAAGAATAAGAGAATAAAAAATGAAACGGGGGTTGGGAAGTAGGGGGTGGAAATATAACGGTCGGATATTTTGCATAACCGACAACTGCCGCTTTGAACTTGTGACATAAACAAATTAGAGGGTATTCAAACCAGTGTATAAGTTTCAACCCCGATCCCGTAAAGAGTTCTGGAGGATCTGGTCGGGAACCCTCATCTTTCCCGGATAGAATAATTGGGCTTGATTAAAGGCTCTGTTCATACACCCTATTGCACCGCTTTTGAGATTCGATAATACTTTGACTCTGTACTATGGTCGGTACAATCGATTAAAAAAGATACGATGATCAACGGCCGTTCTCCAATTATAGTAGAGTTGAGTATCAGTTTAGGAGGACCCGAGAAATCTTCGGAAATACCTCTTACTTGTGAAGTTTATGAAGGGGCAGAGGGGGGGGGGGGGGGAACTAACCATAGAAGCTCGAGGGGTTGGAACGTCGGTACTCCTAACCGACAGCGAGACAAGAAAAAAGGCATATGTGTACTTATATTCGAAATACATATATATGAGACGGTGAAAGCGAAATAATTATTTTTATTTTACTTTATCGTAATTCGTTATCTCTGATTATATTTAATTTCATCAGAATTCATCCAATTTCATTTAAATTTATTTTACTTTGTTTCAATTTAAGTTCACCCCTTGCCGAAAGGATCGTTAACCATAGCCTCTCTCCGAAAGCAATAAAGGAATAATGACAAGTCTTTCGTTTATTTGAATTTTATTTCAATTCATTTTTATAGAAAAGATATCGGACGATGAGTTGAAAATCGTTGTGCAAAATATTTCATTTGTGACGTTTAAAATGGACTACCCCGTAGACGTGACACGTAGTTACCTGTGTGCTCCTAATGGCACTAATGGTTCCTAATGTATCTACCCTGACTTGATTAGACGTAGGTTAATTATATAGATACGTAAATACATAGCGTGGAAATGTGGAAATCGAATTCGGAATCGATGCACGAGATATTTCAGGGGTGAATAAAAATGAGGAATGAATGACGTGAATATAACAATAAAACCCATACGTACGTTTTACGCGGTACGTACGTGCGGTGTGTATTACATTTACCTACTACAATAATCCGGCGTTTGACAGATGTTCAAAGAATTAATTGGGACGCGAATATATAAGTGGAGATCTTGTTAGCGGCCGGGAGGCCATTATTATTCCGGGTGGAAAGAATAATTTCAACCTCAGAAATAAAAACCAAAAATGAAAAATACATCGTACGCAGTTGCTGATTATTAACTTTGTTAAATTCACTCTACCTGCACGCATTTCCTCGCGAGCTTACGGAGTAAATTCTTCACTCTTTGAAAACCCGAACTCATTAACTCTTCAGGTTTCCTAATCCCGTTCACATTTAAGGGATGTTACGACCCTGCACCGATACCGAAGTATAGCCGACCTCAATTATCGCGAATGCCGCGGAGTTACATGTACATGTTAATCGATGCGAGGTGTTCGGGGATTCGATTGCACGCGGTAAAATGTAGAAAGTAGTTGAACCGGAACAAATAATACATGTGCATACGTGTTGCAGTAACACGCGGGGACATGACCGACGTGCGGGCGTATTCGATCATCGCCGTGATTTCGAATTTCCGCGGAGCAAATCAGCAAATCCCACAAAGTGATTGGAAACACGGCTAGAAATTATATCGGTGCCCCGAACGTAATCATCATCTCTCTATAGACTGGAATTTTACATAATCATTCATGGGCATATATTTATTTATGTAAGCACGTATGTATGCGAATATATAAATGTACAATATGACTACAGAAAGGCCAGTGATTACGTACACGGTATTTCTAGCCGATGAATATTAGAATGCACATCATCGTCCCGTAATAGCACTAGCCGAGCACAGTTATCGGGTCCAAATCGCGTTGCAGCTAGTCTCAGCCACTAAATATGTTGCGTGGCGGTGGATACGTGCAACATAGATTATGTGGCGTATTCAGATGTTCGAACCAGTCGCGATTCCGCTTTTTTTCTCCATGTCCGTGTGTACCAGGGACCCAGATCCTGCAAAATTCAGACGCGTCGTATCGCTCGTTTTTGTTCGAAGAGCGGATCGCTACGACTCGACGTATTTTTATTATCGTGTAATCTCGATATGCAGAAAATATCAGAGATAATAATTGTCATGCGACAATATGACGTACTCGTTCAACTTCGCTCCCGAGTTTCCGAGCTTTTTATCTCAAATTTCCATCATATTTTGTAATCTCTTCGCTACTCTGCAGATGAATATTTCAGAAATGTACTAACGGAAGTACGCGCGATCTCGAGTTTAATTTCCGTCGATAATTCTTTCGATCAGTTGCTCTTGAAATATTGGATACGTAAAATATTGGAGAAGAAGAAATATTTAGAAATAAAGAATGTGATTATCCTTTCAAAAAAATAGCGTTTAACAAAATTCAATAGCTTTCAATAATAACAAAAACTTGAATCCAAATTTACATTCTTCGGTATTTCCTCGTTTTGGCAGCGACTTCTTGAAAATCCTTTTTTTGCGCTCAAATATCTTGGCAACAAATGTAAAATTTTCTATCTCCCATATCGCGCATCAAATTTTTCCCAATTCTTTCAGCTGGTCGGTGCATTTTTCTTTTTCCTTTTGCCCTATCCTGTAGAACGTATTCACGTTTCATAAGTGGTGCTACGAAAATCGATGGAAAAGTCCGGTATGAGCTGGTTCACTCTGAAGTGAGTTGAAATTAATTAACCAAATTGGTAAAACTGCACGGACCTCGTTCATGCATAGTACGTATACAAGTGATGAAATGGTAGAGCCTATAACCTACCGAAATTACAAAAATGAAATAATAAATATGAAGCGCTGCGTGGAGAAAAAAATTCAAACGAATGATTCGTTGTGAGCATAAAACTAGAATGAAGGCAACAAAAAAAGGATGCTAATACCAGTGACATTAATTATCATATTTAAACTTTTTCCCCCCATTGTTCATTTTCTACAATTGTGAAATGTACGTGTACATCAGTCATATAGCTACATAGACGTGCACAATGGATTATTAAATGTCGCTACTGCAGCTTCGGTATAACTTGCAGTAGGCCATTTTTTTTTTTTCTTTTACCAATATTCGATTCTAACAGCCACTATTACGAGGAAATAGGAAAAATATATACATGTATAGTCACATGTTTTTATGTAATATGGTATCTATTTGTCTCGTACATGCAATATTACATGTGTATACGTATGTACGCGTATGGTACAACGTGTGCGTATAGATGCATTCAATAAGTATATCGTCGTGGGTGAACGTCACATCACGTGAGTATATAAATTCCTGAACGATGTTGTTGAATGGTTATTGTTGTCATTATTGTCATTGATACGGGATAACGTGTACATTGAGCAGGTATTTTTGTACCTTTATACTCGATATAAAGTACAGGGTACATCTCTCGTGTACTAGAGGGTATAAAGTCCCATGAGATTCCGTGAGTTTATGTTGGATATTGCAAAAAAGATACAACATATTCGCCATTCTTTAAGATATACTCAACTTAATTTTGTTCGTTTCAAGCATCCTCTCGCTGATTCTCTCTCTCTCTCTCTCTCTTTATCCTTCCCTCTCCACATTTCTACGTACCTCTGGTAACATTATAACTGAAGAAGAAGGAGCAATTTCCGAACCTGCTTCTATCACGCCCCACACAGGAGCGCAAAGGCAATAAGTTTCCTTTATGGGGGATGTTCTTTGTGATTGAAAAAGAAGCAAAATTAGAGGAAGAAAAAGGAGAACAAGAAAAGTGAAGAGGAAAAACCCGTGTAAGGTACCGCGCGATGCCTTCTCTAGTGCAAAAAGCCAGCCAGGAATTACCTCTTAGAACGATAGAAAAATCAACTTCCGGAAGGAGATAGGTGGGTATGTCTCCGGCACGTTATTACGTGTACAATAGGAAGGTAGCCAGACTGATACCGGCTGCCACTGTATCGGCATCAATTTTTTGAGTACAAATGAAATTGAAAAAAATTTCGTTTCACTAGTAAGAGTAGAGTATCAGCGATGATAATAATGTCCCGACAGAACGCGCACTTCAGGATGTTCATTTCTATAAGAAAATCCTGACTCTGATTTTTGGTAAAATATGAAGGAACATTTATGATTGCCCGGATATATGTGCGAAAGAAAATCCGACGAGGAACAACTGGAAATTATACAATTTAGTTTAGTCAACATCGAAAGTCTCTTCGGAGGGGTGTATAGGCATGTATGTACAGGGTTAGGTCCTCAAAACTTTTAACTCTAAATTAAGGGCAAATTAGGGAATTTCCGGGCACCCGAAAGCTTTCACCATCCACACTGTAACGTACGTATATACATATATCTCTACGTATTAAATGGCTCGGATTATGTGTCGCTTGAGACTCGAAATTGAAGTACAGATTTATGCGTTTCGAATAATCGAAGTATAATCTAATCGCTATTTATGCGATATGGAGATTAAATTCGAATACAAGCGTGCGGTGGATCGTAAAAGTCAATGAGAGTTAAAAAGTCGAAAGTGTTACCGAACATGTCATGCACCGACACATGTACATATTTTACACGTGAATTTTCTGACCGCTGAAGAAAAAGAGAAACGACGAGGATATGGTGTGCAGGCGTGTGCTGCAACTGTCAGATAAATTCCTCGCGGTAATAAATAACAGGTCAAAACATTCCGCAAAGTCTTGCGCCGCTCCGAGCACACGGTCTATCGGACAAACTTTTTCGAATTTATAACCTCGATACTAAAGCCCAAAATCTGCATATCTACGCGCATTAAATTCAAGAGTTGAAAGACGGGGTATCCTCCATGTGTACATACAATAACACGTACATTATACTTACAACGGTCGTACGCTCTCGCGGGTAGCGCAAGAAATACGCCATTTTCTCATTCCCTTACTCGAACAATGAAACCAAACTCGAGTCTTTTGTGATTTTTATTTCCAAAAACGAGTCCAGATCATTTTTATCATTCTCCTCCATTCTCTCATCTCATCTCCATTGTTGACGTTAATCGGCGTTTCTTATCACATGTGTACCCAAATTTTCGAGCGGTACGAGCCGTAAACGACCAACAGCAAACACGCTATCGCGCTAGCAATTTTCACTTCTTTTGTAGCGCCTAATGATCCGGGATTTTTCGAATGGACGGATAATCCGTCGTCACACGCAGTCATCGAGAGACCGAGCATTGATGTTTTTCGCTGTACGTATAAATTGGACATCGCTAATTGCAAATATTGAATTTCCAAATAATAAAAATTCTTTTTTCCGATTACACAGCATAGTCGATAAACATTATATCAACTGGAATATGCGTATGCGGCAAAGGCCAGTTATTATTCGGACGATCGAAATTGAATAATGACCTCATATTTCGTTCATCCGACAAAATCTGATGTCTGCAATTGTTTGCGACATCCAATATCGAAATTATAATGAGACATGTATTTGCATCGAGCAAACAATTCGTACGTATTACTTTCGTTTCAGCATGAACATCAACGCCGTCATCGTCATTGTCGCGGCATGGCTATACGATGGCGGAATATTACCATATACACACTCATGCATATATGTATGTACCTGTGCACCTGTATTATACATATAATATGGCTGTCACCTGTATTCAATATTTGCCAGCTGCAGGCATTGAGATACGAACTATACTATGTTTGGTACCTGGCATGCGATATATACGTACAGAGTTATACTATGAACGAAGCATAGTTCAAAGGAAACCAGCGCATCACGGGAATTCGAAATTAGTTGACATGTGCGCACAAGTATTACGCATACCTTGCAGTTCCCCTGTCATCTGAGTATGGAATTCCGAATTTTTTCCGCTACCGTATTTTGCGGCGAACCCTGAATCAAATTTTGGAAACGTGCACTGGTCGAGTGGACGAGGATCGGCTCACGTTTGACGCTCGATTATTACCTGAAACGAATGAACGTGAGCAAGAGAAAAAGTGAGAATTCAAATCACACGTACGGGAAAAAAGACAAATCAATATTTTGCTGATTCCGTTAACGACGGCTAACATTCAATTAACTTGATTATTCTAGAGCAGTCCAACAATCAATTCAAGTTAATGGAATATCTCGTCCAACTTGTACTGCAGTGTTCGTCAAGGCGTGAGGGTGTCAATTGGTACTTACCCAGTTTCTTTTACACTCGTCTTTGGTACGGAGTTCTGCGTCGAAACGAAGACCGCCGCGGGACCACGTGTTATTAAATGCTCGTATAACGTTCTGGCATATTCTAGTGTAACTTCCGACAATCTATATGACTCTTTTTTCGGCCCACCGTAATTTCTTGCATCTTAAAATTTTTCAAATCATGCGTCACGTTACGTTTTACAAAAAATACTTATGGTCAAAGATTTCAACAATTTTTCTACCGGCTCTTAATATTTCCGTGAAAAAGGGAAAAAGAAAGGAAAGTGTACAACAGAAGGAGTATTCCCTGCTTCGTTGGCTCGGCAAACTTTTCCTTTTATTCATCGCGATGAATTCCAAAGTTGTTCATTTTCCTAAACCTACATCGGATATTGAATTAATATTAATTTATACTTACGATCACTGCTTCTCGTACAGGAAGTATAATTTATACATTAAGCCTTTTCATTATACCTGTTTAGCCAATTTGCCCCTACAAATAACAAACAATGAAGTAGGTAAATCTGACGGGTTAATATGACGAAAAAGTAAAATATTCTCAGTTGTTTTTTGAAGAAATGAGTGCAATATAGACGCTCTTGGGCATTATTGTATGAACTCGGTACACACGTGCCCTTCACGTTCAGGTTCCTTGTGTTTCGTGTACTTGCCACTTGAACAAACGCGGCCTATACAAAGGGATATATCAAAAAAATGTGAAATTTTTATAGTGCTTTTTGAAATTCTGTGTGTATCAAGTGTACTTTGAATTTTTTTGACAAAAATTTTTGAGAGCTTGTTAAAAAATCACACTTTTTGTACCAAAAAAAAAAAAAAAAAAAAAGTTCACCTTCGCTACGCTTTATGAGCATCACCCTGCAGCGTTGGGGGATCGGCATTTCTGCTGAAATATTTCGTTCTTCCTATATTACGAATCAATCTCTCTTATATACCCCTCATAATTCACCCTATCGTACACATAACTCTGCCCCATTTTTTCTTGACCCTTTATTTTTTCATCCGCCTCTAACTTTCTTCGAATTTATTATTAGTTATTTATTTATTCATTTTAATTTCGAAGATTCAGAATAATTCGAGCGAACGTATTCACGGATGTATATAACTTATGCGAATAATTTAATAACGACGGAGTAAAGATTGAACCATGTTATATGATGAGGAGTATATTCAGGAATGAAAGATTAGCATAATTTGTCTACCCTGTTGAATAGCGAAAAATGAAAAACAAATGAAGAAAAAAAGAAACAAATTGAAGCATAAAAAAAAAAAGTACGGACGAAAAATCAACGTGGATTGAGCTGCTGACTCGGCAATTAATTATACTCGATCCTAAAAACCCTTCAGGATATTCTCATCCTCCTTCTCCATCTATCTCACCGCACGACTATAATTGAAGCAATCTACATGTATATCGTATCTACCAGCGAGGAGAAACAATTATTCGCACTCCTCATTTGCCATAATTAGTTGCCGTGTAAAGGAAACGAGTAAGACCGGAATAAAAATCCTTAAATTCTCCGCACTGTGGGCTATATTCGAATATTTTCAAAAAATTTTGTCACCTTTCTCCACCTCTCTCCACTAGGCCATATCCGGTGCGGAAGTTCGTTGGCAGGTAATTATGTAAACGATTGCCACATTAATCCTTTCGCTCCGTGTAGCGGTGGACGCCTGATGCGTAATTGATTGATTATGATTGATTGACAATCATAGTCGAAATGTTCGGATAATATGCATATTTTCGCCGTATATAAATAAATGTAACTCTAATTTTTATCGCCCGTACGAATTTCCCGTCGGTGGCAAAAATAAAAATGAAAAATACTTGAAGAAACAAAAATTCATTTTTAATTGGAGATTGATGTTTTTTTTTTTTTTTTCTTTTTCTGCTCCTTGGGAACAAAAAATCAACGACCGTGTAGGGTAGTTGCGCGTTAATTTGCGGTTTTCGCTCATAACGTGCATGAAAATAGATTCCTATTTCCCGGCGCGCTATACTGCTCCGAGAAAAATACGTAACGGTGGGTAAAATATTTTTGTTCAGTTTTTATTATTATCTTTACACACGTCGCGCTCTGGTACGTAAAAGAGAGATCAGACAATATAAAGTTCGTGCAGGTTGGTGAAATGCTGGATACGTGATAATGTAGGTGCTGTCATATGACACGTACATAGAAGGGAAAAAATGCGCAAGGTTCTGAATTAAAACGTGAGTTGAATCGAGCCTTCCCCCGAACCTGCCCTCTCATCCCTTCGCCTATACTTTCTGTTTTTAGTCTATTCCTTCTTCTCTCACCTCATTTTTTCGGTCCCGTCTGCGGTCCTCTACATGTCTTCGATATATATTTTTTTTCATCTACAGAATATAGGAGTATCGAATTCAACATATTCCGAAGAATCGTGATTGTCTTCTGATTCAGAGAAGAGAAATGCGGAATTAACTTTTGAACATCGTACGCTTGATGAAAAAATAAAAACGAATAATTGAAAGAAAAAAAAAAAAAAAACCAATCAAGCGTGCTTTCGATGTTCAACGTACCGTGAAAAAGAGAAAGAAATTATTTCATCGCAATCTGAGACCTCGGGGTCAGACCCTCGGGAGTATCATCAATGCGATGTGGAATGCCCCACGTATACGTCGCATTTGATATAATTAATTTAGGTGTATATAAGGATAGGAATTTATTCGGGTGAAATGGAACCCCTTTTCTCTCGATCCCTTTTCATCGTTTTGCCGTGCGAATTCGCGCGGTTTTGCACCCAAATTTCTCCCCCCCCCCCCGACATTTCAAAGACCGCGGTACCCGCATCAGAATTTCAGAGTCTCGTATATCGCTCGTTTGAGACCACCATATTACGATCAGCGTTAAGCGGGCCAAAATTTTTCAGGGTTGGCATTCTTTTTTGACTTTGACAAGAATTTTACGATATATCGTTTGAGAGGTCAAGTAAAACGGTACGGAGCTTTCAAATTTCGATAAGCCTGTGCTTTGTTTTGAAAATTGAGAATTTCGGGATCCATTTTTTTTTCAATAATCCAACCGTCCCTCTACAGAACGAGGGAACCAAAATTGCTGGATCGAATTCTGATCTGAAATTTTTATAGCACCTGTTTTATTCCCTCACTCCGAATGCGGTTTGAGGTTGAAATGTCCTTTTTATTTCCAGATCATTTGTTACAAGAAAATTTGTTCTTGTCTCTGTAAATGATTAGGTAAATAGTATCGCATTTCCCTACGTGGGAAAAAGAGAGAGCGGAAGAAAGGAAAGAAGGGAGTTCGCTGTGAAATGAGGCAGAGTATTCACGTGTATCGTCCGTTTTTTTCTTACTGTTTATGAAAAATATCATCGATCATCGGTCGCATAATAATTGGATACAACATCGTGTGTAACTACATGTATATAATGTATAAGGGTAGTTCAATTACCCAGAACAGCGGCTACACTCTTCGCCAACGGTGTTATAGTCTGGATTATACGAGCTTTCTGTCTTCCGGGACAGATGAAGATTAATCATCCGGTTATAGAGGTCATAATCGGAAATCCCCTCGTATCGTATTAATATTGGTATACATACATATATACGTATGTCAATATATATCAGTCAGTAAGTCAGAGTACATACTCGAGTCAATCAATAAAACTATATATTCAATTCAAATCATGCGATAATTGATGATAAATATTTATTCTTACCCTCTCAATACATGTCGCCCATTGATAAATTAAGCTACCCCCTTCGAAGCTTGTACGAACTTGATAAATTTCTCCGATGTTGGATGTGCGAACTTTCAATTTCTTCTCTATAATTTCTCTTCTTCAACTATATTTCTTATTATTGATACATATTTTATATCATTAATTTTTTTTTTTTTTTTTTTCCAATAGACGTCACAACACCAGATCACTTTTTCGCACAGAATTAAAATTTTGCGAAACTAATTGAATTCGATACATACTTAATTGATAAATTGAAAATAAATTAATAAAAAATTCCCATGACAAAAGTGATTAGCATGAATTTGCTATGTTAATTAATCTACCAAATAAATAATTACACATCGATGTAACGTGCGGTAATTGGAGAGGAATTTTTTTTTTTCGTCTTTTTCTTTCTTTTGTAAAATCTACGCGATTCGTTCATATTATAATAAAATAATTCACTACGTGTACATTATCATCGTTAATCATGGTCACTGATTTCAAATTTTTTTCAACGCTCCCGCGCACTCGCAACGTGAATAATTTGAAAATGGAAAACATTTCGTTATTTTGTTACATTGCTTTTACCCGTCGATTGTTGCGATGCAAATCATAGTACGTGAACAAAATAACAGTGTTAATAAAACGCGAAAAGAAACGAATAATAAAAACCACGAAGTGTTCGACGACAGTTAAAACGATGATATGCGGATGGACATTTGTAATTTATCTTATTGACCTAAAAAGACGAAGGATCCACAATTCAAATTGACTTATACGAACACCGTGTATAACATTAAGTCGCGTGTCAACCTCCCGCAATGTCCGCAGAGATACTACAGCCATCGCTGAACTACCCCCGTTTTCAACCCTCTGCTCGCCCGGGTGTTTGTCCCTCTCTCTCTCTAAAATTCTCGTTTTCTCTCTCTTTCTCTCGTCCTCTTTTCCTATCCCTTCCATTCCTCCTCCCGCCTCGTTCACCCATTTCTACCTCGGCTCAAGCAGCCTCTGAGTTACAACGAGGCACCGGTGCAGGTTCACCGTGTAATAGAAAGCTCCCAAATGTTATCATTTCGAAAAGAAACATCGGGAGCAGAAGTGTGGAACGTATATACGCGAGCGGAGCATACCCGAGCAAAATCACCTAGTCCATCGCCCGGAAGTTTGTAGATAAGCAATTACCCATAATATTCCACGCTCCCCGAATCGTCCGACAATTTTTTTTTCCACCATCCCTGTCGTTTGAACGAATCGTAAGGGATGAGATTTTTGACGTTTGATCCCGAGAAATTTCGCGAATTTTACCGTACCAGGTGCCGTTTTTCATGTAGATACGTATACGCGTATACTTGTGCGATGATTATAATATTTTACGTGTCCCGGACATGAATTTATTCATTCATTTTTTTCCGCTGCAACGGTTCTTCCTCCTAACTCTGCATTTAGTTTCAATTTTTTTTTTTCCTTTTTTTTTTTTTTCATTTCTTCATCTCCTCTGCTTATTTTTATTTACCCTGGCCGCGAGTTGAGAAAATAAAGAGAGAGACAGACGGAGAGATAGAGTTTTATATAGCTGTGTATGTATAGATATACATGTATACGTAAGCCGGTGGTAGTAAATGAGAGTCGACCTCATAAAAACATTTAGTTGGTTCATTTTTCATTCCCCTGCAGTATATATACTATACATAGGTATACTCCAACCCTTTTAACTAGCAGTACAAATTAGCCTACGGCTATTAGATATAATAACTAATTAAGTGTAACACGAACTATAATTATACGTTCTAACTTTATGCACACATAGACGTATATTATTAATGAAAAATCTTCAATCCGGAATTCAGCGACTCGGAGAAAGTGGAATAAAAAAAAATAATTAAACGTAGTTTTAGCGTTGATGAAAGGTGCTCACAATTGGAGTGCACTTAATTCAAATTCAGTTTTGAGAGTAAGCGTGCAGAAAAACTGTCAAAAGTAAGAAAACAGAAAATAAACGTCCGAAAAGATCTCATCCGTGTATATATAATCGTTGAGACCGTCTCGAAGCTTCCTGCTGCTCTCTTAACCCTCCCCACCCCTCTCCCCTTTTCAGAGTGAAATTAAGTCTGGATCAAAATCAAATCTCTCTCCATATAATGTACAATTTTGTTCGTCTGGAAAACTCATCCCTCCTCTTCAGCGTCAACTCTTACGTAACGTAGAATGTGAAATGAGGATCTGAAATGGAATGAAAAAAAAAAAATTGTATTCCGCAATTCAGGATTAAAAGGTTATTCATTACTTCCTGATTGAAATATGGGCGATACAGGCGTCGCCGAGGATCGGAATGGTGGATGAGTACCTACATTATTTTTACCACTCGCAATTTTTTGGCTTTCTATTTACGGCGGATGACGAGAATCGCGAAGAATCAAACGGTTGTTGGGCTGTCCTTCAGATTTTTTAAATTTACATCGCTAAATCGTGATTGTTTTTTCGGAATTTAAAAGATACGAATCTGGTGCTATATACCTGACACGTGGATAGCGTACGGTGGAAAAAAAAAAAAAAAAATTTTAAAGTACATCAGCAGCAACAGTAGCAGCTGTTATACTTAACGGTGTTATCCTTCCTGACAGACATTTGCTCGGAAATCAATTGGATTCATTGAAACCATCAGTTAGCGTCGGAATCGATGCAATCAATCTTCGTTAATCTACTTTCCGGTTAGCAGAGCTCACTCCACGAGGGTATATACATACGTACATGTTTGTGTATGTATATGTGCACGTATATACACATTATACATACCTAGTTACCGCCCACTACATACCGTTGATAACATACCTATACGTATGTGTTTAATACACCCGCATTGCCGTATGTATACAGACTTCGATAATCTCCGTCAAGCCATTCGCACGTACCTTGAAAAGCCGTGTGAAAACCCTCGACCCCCTCCCCCTCCCCCGCCCCCGCCCCCGACCCCCTTCCACCGCAATTCGATTAAAAAATGTTGATAATTCAAAAATGTGAGAAAAAGAAGGATGAGTTTTCGCGATGTCTATAATCTTTCGATCGTGGTTATTATGCGTATATATATATAGGCGGTATTTCCAGGGATGGAAAAAGTTCACTATCTTAACCCCTTTTCTTTGAGATAAAAAAAAAAAGGGGGGTAAAAATAAGTGAGCATTCTTTCGAACGGAAGCATGGAATCACTTTCCGCTACATTCTTTATGCGAAAGGTTCACAGTTTATCACTTTCCTCTGTCTCACTTTCTTACTTTGGTGAACTTTTTTCCCCAATGTTTTTCACTTCTACTTCTTTTATTTTTCTAACCCGCGTATTTTCCGCTCCGTAAATCTATCTCTTATTTCCGCAACAGAAAAAAAAATAAATGAAAAATCGAGAAAATTAAAAAAATTTATGGAACAAAAAAAAAAAAAACTTCAACGCAATGAGGTTATTGCAATGCAATTTTTTTTTTTTTTTTTCACTCAGTTTATGCGGTATGTTGTTGACAATGTTACGTGTAGGCTATTGAAGCGTGGCTGCAATTTCCTTTCTCATAATCGAAACGAAACGATCCGTTTATAAAGTGTAGCGTATATAGGAAGTCGAAGTAAATGGTTCGATCAGACACATGGATATACCTATAATATATTGAATTCAGGACGAAGCACGTGGTCTCTATGACATTCATTATTCGTAGGATAAAAGTGAAAGAATGCAATAGAAATTTGCATAAATAATTGATTGATCATGTTGCATTTTTGATACGCCTTGTATGATGATAATTTTGTTGAAAATTGCATCTAGACCGCCATGCGTGAATATCGCTAAGCTATAGAAAGCGCGGAAGATAAATTTGATGAAAAAAAAAAATGTTCTAAATGAAAAAAGAAATATATGTTGAAACTGAGTTACGTGCCCCCGAGAGAACTTGTACCATTCGGAACCCCCTCAAGACTTTGAATCATTGATACCGAAATCAGTCATCCGGTGCGATGTCAGTCCTGTAAAATTTGAATCACGCGGTATTCTATGTTCCTATGCGTAGGGTGAGCGTGTACATGAATATGCTAAAAGAAGATTTAGTTAGGTGAGCTCAGGTTTCTCCCACTCAATCTTTCAACGATACCTTTAAAACGAGATGTCATTTGTAACGATCGAGCAAACTAAGTAAACGCCCTGAAATTTCAAGATATCTAATGTTGAACACCCTCATCTTGGTACCCTTTCGAATATTACGGAATCATCTTTTTTCAAGACTTCTTTCACTCTTCAATAATCATGGAACTGGATACGCTCTGTCAAATGTATTTTCACTCATTGTAGTTTATAATTCTATGAAAACAAAAAGAACAAAAAAAAAAAAACGGAGAAAGATTCCGGGGACTCAGAATGTCGCCGTGTGTTCACCTGATTTCGATAGAACACGTATCATCAAGTGATTCGATTTATTGTCGTAATTGTATATTATTAGTTTCTTCCGTAGCTTCGCGCTCACATTACATTTCCCCAGCAGGTGTCACGTCCGCGATTGTTCAGCGAATGATCCACCCGAAATTCGAGTCTCCGAGCTCCTCTTGAATCATTTCAATTTATAATCAATTGCCAACTTCAGCGAATCGGCCTCGTATGCGTACATGGATATAACCGTGCAGTCGATTCGGGCGATGAGAATAATTTCCGAAATTTTTGTATCCAATTACACGGATACTGCAGGTATCGAGTAACACAATGTACGGGGTGGCGTTTGAAACCCGAAACATCTTGGCAACGAACGAATTCCAAAAAACGTGCCGATACCTCCCACACACTCGCACTCGCACTCGCATGATGGCAGGATTTTGAACTAGAAAAAACTGAACGATGACAAAAAGTAAGTTCAAAGCGTCAGCAAACTTGGCAGACGCAAGAAACGATCTCCATAATCGCCCCTAAACTAGGTCGTTTTTGAGAGTAAATACCCCGTGCGTTTTGCGCGTTCCCATGGGAGACTTGAAAGCTTGATATATGCTTTTAGCAGGATATTGCCGAGGGGTTGGCAGTGCAAATAATTTGGCAAATCTCTCATATAATATGTGTACACCGTGTACTATACATCGCCGAAAAAGTATTCGAGTGATGGATTAGCGGAGATTGATTTCGATCTTTATTTTTTTTCTTCTTTGTTTCTCCACATTTTTCGACGAGCGAAAAACGAGGGTATACCGAAAGGGAACGTCGAAGAAAAGGCTTGACGTACACGAAATATGACGCCTAACGCTCCTTAAATGGGAATTAGGTAAAGAATAACGTAGTGACGAAAGCTGAAAATCTGAATCAATAATTAACTCGAACTCCGAAGAGGATAATTAAGGCATTTTATCATGGATTTTAAATTTCGCCTTTACTTTGAGGTATCCTGTGCATATTTGTATACCTATGTATGTAGAAGAGCGGAAGCTCATCAAAGTCTTATTAATAATCGTGCCGATAATATTCTGCAAAAGTGCAAAAGAGACCCTCCGGCAGAAATTAAGCACCGTAAGCTTATATAATACATGGATATAATACACGACGTACAGTACCTGTACACATGTAAGACCTACGACAATACAATAATCGATATTTCATCTCCCATATAGACAATAATCGAAAACAGCAATATCTTCGTAATACGATCAGTTCACAATTTTCGTTCTTGTTTTTCGGTTTCCTTTTCTCTTACTTTCTTCATTCACGTTATACTTTTTTCTTTTATTCATCTCCGAAAATCGTTCCATGACGGACGATAAAAAAAAAAAAAAAGAAATGGAAGAGTGAAATGTCTGAATTCACCTCGCAATTTACAGACAAAAGAAACGACGATATCTGAAATACGAATAAGTATAAAAACTAAAAAAACAAGGAGAAGGAACATTCTTGATCCCTGAATCTTATCGATCGCTTTGGAAAAAAGTTCGACCGACGTATGATACACGTAGATAGTAGTCGAGGTAAATTCTCTCGCAAGATAGATTATCCGGTAAAATATAGATTCGTTGGAGTGGCAATAGTTACGCAGACAATCCGTACGTTGAATTCGCAACGTATCAGACTCGCGGTAGAATATCCCTTACGGGCTTACATAATTGTCAGTATCCAAGTCTCGATATCATACACGTGCCTATAATTATAAATAATTATATCAGACGACCGTCCATATTATCCTGAATTCATATCGGTATTAGAAATCAATTGATTGTTGTCCGTACTGAGAACAGAACGGTGAAAAACGAATAATATCTTGCACGAAGTGAAGTAGCGTCTGAGGGATCAAAAATAACGTAGAAAGTTTTCAGCGTATATATCGTCGAAGATCCACCCTATAATTAAATGTAATCCGCATCTTGATCTTTCGTATAAAATCATCACTCACCGTTGTCCTTTTCCATTTCTTCGTCCTCTTCTTTTGTTTTATTTTAAGTTCTTCGATCGCTCCTCCCCCCAGTTCTTAAAGAAGGTATAAAACCTTGAGTCAAGGTTCTTATCTGAAAATTGTTTGGGTCACTTCTGGAAAAGGAGCAAAAACGGAAGGTGGAAAAAAAAGGGAACGAAGGAGAGAAAAAAAAAAGGTAAAAAAGCTCCAAGCAGGTGCACACACAAATAGTCACGTACCAGCTTTGTCAGATCTCCTTTTCTCGCTCCTCCCTTACTCACTTCCCTTCTCTCTCTCGACTATCGCTGCTTGCAATCTGACCTCCAAACACCGACCACGACCAACCTAGTGTATTATGCACGCCACTAACTTCGCCACTCGCTCTTCCCACTCTTTCACCCTTTACACTTTCATGTACACGTGTATATGTATACGTACGTACTTACCGCTGCACTTGTAACCACGTGTCCTTGTGGTTTATGCATTTTTTAGGTAGCGGACTCTTCCGCCGTTACAAGGGATCATCCCCTAAAATGAACAGGCTTAAGAAACGGTTCGAGTCAAATGTGCTTCGAAAATTCGACTTCGCGTGGATTGTTTTCACATTTTAGAGGGGATAAGGATACGTCCTCGGGAAATCATTTGCTTGTAGAAACGATAAGTACCGTATATGAGAATGTACTTTGAAAAAGCAATTTCGATCGGTTGAACGTTGAAATACAGATGAAAAGAAGAAGGAGAAGAAGAAGAAGAAGAAGAAAAGCCGATGAAAAAGAAGCAAATTTCAGATTTAAATTTCGAACATAAAAATAAGAGGGGTTAAATCTATTTCTGAAAATTGACTCTGAGCCCAGAGGCTGTATCATGGGAACCTTGGGACAACTTCGAAGATCCTGTATCCATAATACTTACCACATCCCGTATAGTAGGTATGCTGCAGGTATACGTATACATGGGCACATATCGAGTATACTTCAGGAGTTTCGGGAAATTCGAGGTATACACGCTAAGCTCTAGTCAAACGGGATAAGATTTAACACGGATGTTGCAGCAGCAGGCGCGTCGTTTACTCGCGAAATACATCTTCGAACCCCCACGGCATTCTACGCGACGTATACCTATGTATCCACTCCCACACGTATTCATTCCTTACAGTACACACCTGAAAATGGGTGGGTGTGAAATAAGATTGATAATTTCCGCGTTCGAATTCCCGGCCGATTTTCGTTGTTTTTTATTTTTCGCTAATTAATTTTCCTTCATACGAAGTCAAAATTGACCAATTTCTTTCCTTGTATATATCAGTTCCCATTTCGACGGACGATACGGACCGGGTGAAAAATTTTAATTCGAATTACGACGTGAATAAGACGATGTTTTTCTCTTCGCGAATTAATGTGATGAAATTATTCCTTCAACCGTATCGTGAAATATCTGGTATGCGAAGGTAATCCGTGTGAAAAAAAATTTCAACCTCCGGTAACTTCGGTGGATATTTCGTTATTTTATTTTTTTTTTTCTTTTCTTTTATTATATTTTCGCAATTATACTTGTATCAATTTAACTAGCGAGTATCGGAATTCGGCGGAATGCTATAATTAAAGCTCGCCCAACTTTGGACGTCAAAGAATCCGTGTGTATTTAGTCAAATCCAGAGGGTATACTTGATTTCGGTATTTAAAGGTCGACACTCGTGAACGGAGATTTGAAGGAAAAATCGATAAGGACCGAGTAAGAAGGTATGCTTGAAACGAGAATCGGAGTTGAGTAAGCGATCGAATTCCCCGAACAAATATATCGACGGGCTGAAAACCAGATGATTGTGATCCAAATTTTCTCAGTTATGAGCAGCCGCGTTGATGCCACAATATATAGTATTTGCAAAAAGTGAGCAGAGCAGAGAAAATTCACTCACTGTTTTTTTTGTTCCACGGTTGTCCGTAAATTACACTGTCCGGTAGACGACTTCGTGCGGTAGCATTGCCACCTTTTCGTGGGTTACGACCTCGTTGTCAGAGCTCAATATGCACACTGCAGAAAATAATAATTTGACGTCGTGACGGAGGATGCATGAATGGGATACCTCGTCACATCAGCAATTGTCTCCCGGTGGAAAATTAGCGAGTGCGGACCGGGAGAGAGATACGCCGCACCGATAGTCGTGGCTCCCTATGCCCCTATGCCCTGTGAACCGCGGTGGGCGCTCGTACGTACACTCGTATACATATAGATATATCGAACTAGGATCGCTCCACACATCCTCGTCCTGTTTTCGGTCTGAGCTACACCGCGAGCGACGACGCGCGACGCCAAGCGTTCTCATCCTCCTCTGATTTCCTCCCCTAATCAGCAAAGTGCCTGGCATATAGGAACCCCCAGGCGTGTCAAAGGATGTGGAACGACTTAATTTGGCAACGTTGGATAACATCAACGCAGCGGCGAATATATCGTGAGTGATAAGGGTTGAGGGGCGGTGCAGCCGATGCGATAAGAACGGGAAGATTATTAGGGGTGGCGGAGGAGCGAGGGGAGAGGTAATATTCTATGATTTTCCACGTACATGCCTGGGCACGTGTAAATGTTCCATTCGCAACCGTGTATATCTCTGTAGATTACCATTTGGTTGACGCTTATGTACCAAACTTGTATAGTTTAGAAGGAACTTGCGCAAGTACGCAAATCTGATTATGGTATACATGTACGTACGTAAAACATTCCCGTAAGATGAGATCGTAGACAGGACCGTTCTCTCTGATGTCTTACGGGTGTGCGATAGTCCGCCTATTCCCCCCCCCCCCCCCCTCACTTGGTGGTATTTGCTAATAAAATTTACTCGGTAATAGATTAAATTCAAAATCCAGCTGTTGAAATACGTATATATATATATATATAATCACGGTGAATTGTGCGCAATCCAACAAGTGAAGAGTCAGTGAGCTCGTCTCACGGTCGGCATGTTATTGTACTATATCGGTTTTATCATCCACATTCAATAACTCTTGGCAATAAATTTTTCATATAATTTCAAATACCTCGCATCGGCGAGTTTATCTTCACAAGAATATGAAAGTCTGAGAATCCTTCGTGATTAACCGTTCCAAAGAATCCGGTATACTATGTAGATGGATACTAGAAGTTGCGCAAAAAGATAATAATAAAATAGTAAGAAAAAAGAACACCCTTGAAGAATTAATGAAACGAAATTCACTTTCATATCTGGAGGTATGAGAATTTTCCACGATCCCGACTTCTGAACCTTTGAACTGGCAGAATTTGCAGCTGCTCACGTAGAATCTTGTTTGAAGAGGACGGCAAAAATATCGTTTCAAATATATCAATGCTCAAGTGAGCGATGTTTTTTTTTCAGACTCTTGGGTTTCATGAGAAAAATGGACTTCCATCGTGATGAACTAGTTGGAGAAAATATGAAAATAAGAAAATCAGAGAACATCAATTAAGAGCACCTGTTGGCGGGATATCCAGGCTGCAGCCGCTATCCGGGTTCCTGGTCTCCGGTATCTTTTTTATCCTTTATACACCGTGATACTGGATACCTGTGGGTTTCACTACCGGATTTTGATTATTGCAGGGTTCATAATCTTTTAGATTGAACTAACGTAACCAGTCACAGATCTTGCTTATTGTCAGTCGACTCTAAGACCATCTTAGTAAGATATACCATCATCAGTTGGTAAAGCAGTTGCGTCATCTTGGCAGAAAGCTCTTACCGTTGACTGATATTCTGCCAATTCTCTTCAAGCTCTTACCCATGAGTCGGTGCGGTGAAGTTTAGTGTGGCATCTTCTCACCGTTCCACCGAATCGCATCATTTTTCTGGAGCAAGTGAATTCGCCGCTAGAATTCCAATTTCAAAACCTGGAGAATAACTGAGACGTTGGTTTTTTCATGTCATGATTCGTAAGGCACAGAAGCGACCCAACAGAACGACCCCGTTCTGAACAGTTCGGAAACCAATCGTGTTAATTTAATTTTCACAGTAACAATATGAAACACTTATTTCGTATGCGTGTATTGAGTCATTACCTGAGTCTCAAGGAAAAAGAGAGAAAGCGGCAAAAAAGAAAAAAATCGCATTCGGTCTCGCGTGTTCCGATCGATCGTTTCCCTTGAATATGCCCTCGATTTTCCTCCCGGTTTTATGGAAATCGAAATTTGCGTGTACTCGCGTAATCTACACACAATTGATTCAAAATACCTTCCTTCTCCGGACTACTTGGTAGAGGTATCTCTCACCAAAATTTCCATTCGAATTTTCCGGCAGTGTTTCGCCCACATATCATTCTTTGCTTTCTCTATTTTCTCATCCCTCTCGCGCCCCCCGGTTCTTCGGTACTTCCGTAGAACGTGGGATCCCCATTTCGCATTATCTCTCTGCGTTGCAGCCGAGCCGGGGCAATAGCTTCTGGAGTTGAGAACTCTGCCATGTGTCGCGCTTCGGGGTGGTAATATGAGACCGAGATCACAAATATTAGCGGTATAGTTTCGTATGGTAGGGGGCGAAGGAATAGGGAGTAAGTATGGGGTGCGAAGTATTAGATCGTGCAGACGAAAGGTGCGACATCGCGCTTTTTATTCTTTTGCCTTTTTCTCTCTATCTTCCTTTTTTCCTCTCTTTTTTCGGTGATATCTTTTCCCTCTGCTACGAGCGAACCACACCGCGTGCGTCGAACGACTTCTGAAACTTGCCAACCATATTATTACAGTTCAGTCATGTCGCGGTGACTCCCACTTTTTCCAACGATAAAAGAAAAAAAATTGGTATTAATAAGAATAATATCACGTACACGTTCGGCTCGCACGAGTCTGCACGCCTTCAACCTCACCGTTTTCCATAATAATTCCCCAAAATTTCTGATAATTTTTCAAATTACTATGCTATAAAAAAAATTTTTTCATACCACAAACTAGAAGAATGGGAGCTCTTATTTCATTTTTGGAATTCCATGAGATCTTCATTCGATGCAGACCTAAAACATTTGAAAATAGTTCCTAAAAAGTCGCCGCCAGGACAACAGACGTCACGAAAGGATATTCAAAAGAATTAACATCAAAACGACGTGGTTACAATGATGATGAGATTATTGATTGCAGTGATCGATTTTGCAGATTCCTACCGCTTTCAATAATGAGGATCGGTATACGTATGCCTGCACTTAATTTCGCATAGCGATCACCGGAGGTGAGGAAGATTATACCTGATTTACAAGTCGTTACACTGATTTTTTTCCTCCAAAGCTTTTACTTCAATTGCTTATTGGTAGAATCAAAAAGTAATTCGACGTACTTTTTTGATTAGAATTAACATCCAGTATGTCTATGGAGTACGATGTTGCAGACGACGATGACGATGATGATGATGATGATGATGATGATGTGATATGATAATACGAGAGTAATGATAATGACAAAGATAAAGCAGTTGTATATAGTTATGAAGTTGTAGCGTATACATATCAGCTTAGACGTCACGAAACGCGAGACGAGCTTCATTTTATCTCATTAACCAGATCCGGAGATCCGAGATTACCACGTACGTTCGCCTCTATTAACGTTTACACTCGTATACAGTATGCATACGTGCGTATATATCTTCGTTTATATACGTATTCGTATTTTTATACATGTTCATATAGATATACAACTGCCTTCCAGACGTAATTAACCATAACAACTATCGTAATTAGCCCATCGCGCCCATATAACGATTAGAAGATGATATATATTTATAATGAATTCTGAGATATATTTGTGTCCCGCAGGGGACGAAACATCATCCATAGTATTTAATAATAATTATAATAACAAGCTACAGGTGTGTATGGAGGCACATATATTTTCATGATTGACGTACTGCGTCCGTCGTATAAAATAACACTCATTAAGACCGTATTATAAGTACACACGTAAATATATGTATATGCATACAGCGGCATCAACGTATATGTATACGGTATACCTCGTATGTATACCTTCGATACTAATTATTTGTATATAGGACGCCATATTATTATGCGGTAGTAAAATAAATTGCACATCAATTGCATTAGATTCCCTCACGGATATATTTCGCGGTTATAATTTCAGTAGTTTGGATGAATATCCGTTTAAAATTTGCGGTTTGATCGTTTATAGGGGGGCGCCGCGGGTTTATACGGTAGACGGAATTGAAATAGTACCGGGGATGAATTTGAGGTGCGCATTTTTTGTATCCGCATCAACTGATCGCTGCACCGCGCGTGGTTCGATTTCATTTGGGTTGTCGAATCTCCGCGAAGCCAAGCACTCTATTATATCATTGGCGGCCATTTTGGACCACCCAAGCGGCGTTGCTCCTGTCAGGGGGCATAAAAAATATGAATTTCTTTTTGGGCCGCCTTTTTTCGACCGTACCTATACGTAGTGTATACCTATGTATATATATATATACATGTATATATGTGCACACCCGGCTCGCGGCTGCAGTTATACCGCTGCGCGGCTATACGTCGGCATGGTCGGCATCGGCATCGGCATTTATATATAAGCGGATAGAAAGAAGAAGAGACAGACGAAGAAGAAGAAGAAGAAGAAGAAGAAGAAGAAGAAGAGGAAGAGCGGGATAGGATGGATCCGAGTAGACGTACCTATGGTATAGTAACGGGGAGGGGAAAACGAAGAAATAAATAAAGGAGAGAAGATAAAAAATGAAGAAGAGGATGAAGAAGGAAAGAAGGAAGGAAGGTAGGCAGGTAGGCATAAAAGAAAGATGTAGTTATGTAGTTAAGTCGAGTTAGTATAGCCCCAGCCGCCATCGCCTAGACGGAGTTTTTATTCCCTCAACGGTTGGTCCCTAACTCCCTACTTATACTCCCTCGTTCCTTCCTTCGATATTTCGTTTTTTCGATACCGACGCTCTTGTTCCGCATCTTTCCACTCCCATGCGAGGCCTGACTTCGGGGTTCAGCGCGGTATCGTCATATTCACGTCACCGACAACGATCCGATCGCACTGTCTCGCTACTTATCATCATCGCCCCCCACACGCGATTATAATCGGTCAACGGTAGAGAAAAAAAAAAATCACCACCAACGGAACAATCGATCGATTGACATCGTGCGTTCTCAGAGGTGAGAATGAAACAAAAAAATTACACATACCTATGTACGGGATTACATACGGATAAAATGCAATTTCTCCTGCACGGTGAGTTAAATCTGCGGGGGTGGAAGAGGGAGGGAACGTGGCGAGTAAAAGTACGCGCGGTGATCAAGTCATTCCATTACGTGGATTGAGTGGTGCTGTTGCCGCTGCCGCCGCTGCTCCTGCTCCTGCTCCTCGCGCTCTCGCCCACCTTGTCCTTTTTTCTTATACCTTTTTCGACTCGCTTCACATCCTCCTCGATCCGCGCTCGGCATTCAACCATTCAACGTAATATACTGTATAGGTATGCTTTGATCCTGCAACACCAGTTCATCTCTTAACTCTTTGATCAACCACCTCGTTCCGCAAATCTTCACCACGTACGTACACCACGTACCACGTACTTATACGTATATGGATATACCGCGCTTGTCCTTATATCCCTCGCATTCTACCGACACGCCCAGTTCTAATCTCATGTTGGTACTTTCGATACACGGATTAATTCAATGCAAAATCACCTGCGTGTACTACACATCTCGTATACTGCGACGATATGGATATGCTGCCCCAGCTACAGTCTTTCGAATGACTTCTGAAAAAAAAAAATTAGGAATTTACGAACTGGAGTCAACAAGCATTTCTTGGATTCAAAAAAGTGCATATTTGCACAGTTGTTAACTATCCGACGTTTGTTCTAATAAATATTTATTAAGCTCTGATTATTTTTCCCTGTATCTCTGTATCACAATTTTACTGCGATATAATACGAGAAAATTATTATTTTCGATGATATAATTAAGTTCCCGTAGCGAGTTTCAAAAACCGCATCCCATATATACATACATAATCACGAATCATCGTAAGAGTGAAATAATAATCGGGAGCGTAATTATGGCTTCCGCCCGGTTTTCGTGTCTGGGTCAGTATAATTTAGTACATTGGAATTTATTATACCGCGCGCCAAAGCTGTTTGAATTACAGGGAAATAACTCTATACGTGTAGGTATACCTACGTAATATACACGTTTACGAATACGGCGTACAATTTAAACACCATACAAGGAATGATATTCGTAAGATTTTAAAGAGTCGAAACCTTCAGGATTTCTTTAAAAAAAAAAAACAAATAAAATGAAAGGGAAAAATTGCGCCGATTTAGCTGGATTTTTACTTATTATCATAAAATTTTTGGACGCCACGGAAAAACTGCAGTTACATAAATGCATGTATATTCAAAAATGCCTACGTAACGAATTTCGAACAAAATTATGACGGTGTATCTCCGATAAGATGACGTTAATTTTATTGAGTCATAATTTCCCCTCAATCCTATCGTGATCGTTTCACACTAATTAATTGTATCATTTCCATATCTTTCATTATTCTTATATTCATCGAAGATATTAATCTCCTTCCTCAGTTGTGTTCAACGTATTTGATACGAGTCTCCTGATTTTGAACTCGAGAACGGGAAATATATACCAGAAAGCTGTCTTACACATTTTTCGTGTTTCCTTTTTGAAAATCTACGAGAGAGAATAAGGCAGCTGAATGGAAGGAACTCGGTAAAATGGCTCCTCGTCTCCATTTCTGTTAATTAATCGGATACATCCAAGATGGCGGAGGTCGGGCGCAGCAACGATGCACATAGGAGGACCGATCACTATTTAAAATCGAATTCCTTCGACTTCGATTGCCACGGTTGGTTTGGTCGGAGAAAAAACAAATGAAACAGAGAGAGAGAGAGAGAGAGAGAGGAGAGGAGAAAATAAAAACGAAATGTCGTTAAACAGATAAGTTGCCACCTACTTAAGTCCTATGGTCAAGCTGCTGCTGTTGCTGCTGCTGCTGCATCACAAGACGCTACGTGCGGCTGCTGCAGCTGCCTTAATATGGCGACCTTCGAGAGACAAAAAGATTAATTTACAAAGGCGGAGAACTTTAAGGGTCTAAGTATTCCTGCGGTAGACATTTCATTCGAAGCCGTCGCTGCACCGTTGTAATTAGCGATCAACTCGCAAATTATTTTGTCGTTACAAGGGTAGGTATATATTTCTACGTGCGCGTATACCTATATCCTGATTACGCAGCTGCCGGTTTTTATATACGATTGTACCTTTGTACGGTCGACGTATTTTTCTCTTACAGCTAGGGATAATAATTTTATTATTTAATGTGCACTGCGGGCAAACAATAAACCGATATCGTGCGATTGATCGCGATCGCCGAAGAACGGATACGTTGCGGGTAACGCAGCTCGCGTCGCGTCCAGGACTTTGACCCTTACGATTCCGTGGGATGAGTATTCGATTTTTGATAGCCGCGTCGACGCAAACGGACTATATCGCGGCGATATAGGTATTCGAGTAGTATTCGTGGCCGTAAAATTCTTCGATACTCCTGCAGCTGTATAACGTATATATATTCTTATCCTGTTCAAAAACTCCCACCATTACGTTACAGCGAAGTTAGTGCTGATGATCCCGCCGGCGTAGTTCGAACCGCGCGAAGGACCAAAGGACATAATTTATTCCGGGAAACGATCGCCGCCCCAAAGAGCGGGGCGCGGGGTAGCGACAACATTAGTGGATAAGTGGGCCCTACGTTACAACGAGACAAGGGCGAGGCAAGGGCGAGATAATATATCTCTGTGTTGGTACCTGCATGGGACCCGCGCAACGATACCAATCGCCACCATAAGAGGAAGATGGAAAAAACAGAAGAAGAGGAGGCGGAGGCGGGGAAGATTCGAGGCTCAATAACAACGGAGAATATACCTACTTCATCTGCATCGGATGAGCCCTTCACGAGAAAAGGGAACTGGAGAGCGTTGAGGATAACCATCTCTTACCGCATACGTCGCTTACTTAGCCCGTAGTTTGACTCTTTATATACCTTTGATAACTATACTGCTGCGGAGTCGCGTGAATAATGAAATACGCTTTGTGGTGTAGTAGCTGCAGGATGGATCGTGTCACTCGGATCGCCTTGTTTCGTTTGATGTGCTTTCAATTCGCTGACTTCGGTTTGCGGTTTACAACATCGTGTGTATAATATCCTCTACACCTCTGATATACGCATATAATTTTCCTTTTCTCGCAAGATCTGAAAAATGACCATCGCAATGGGTTCGGACGTTCGCCTGCTGCTGCAGGTGAAAACAAGCGAAACCTCGGCGAGTATTATATATGAATGACCCTAAACAGCTGTACCATTACACCGTTGCGTGGTCAGTTACACGTAAACGCGCGCACAAAGGACCGAGTGTACATATATATGACATAAATATTGTGACACGTGCAGTGCATCAGAAAAAGAAGTGGAAAAAGCGGTGACTTTTTAACGCCGCGCAACAGTCATGACGGGGCTGACTCTCGCATTGTGAAAGAGTAAAAATGAGATGAAAAAAAAACTGGTGAGTAGGAAAAAGAAAATTTGTGTATTTTGAATACGGCTCACTGTGGCTTCGGCTTTTATACCGACGGCGTTTCAACAAATCCAGGGTTCTCTTTGTGTCTCGAAATGTCGTTTCTAGATGGGACATCGTAGCGGGGCTAGAGGACCGAGACTATTCGGACTACCCGTGAGGCGGTATTGTGACGGGCGTTGCGTTCGCCCCGGATAACATCGGTCCCAACAACAGCAGAAGTCGTGTTTCTCTTCAACGGTCCTTTTGATCCTCTCGCACCGGCCACCGCAGCATCCCAACTCCTATACGACCTATACTTTACGCCATTCCGTCCGGCGCGCTTACAGACATTACACCCCGAATAAAGGATCTGGGGGCTAGTCGTCCGGCGTCATGTACGTACGTACGTACGTAAACGGTTAAATCGCGCAGTTGAAAAAGTTGCGGTATAAAGCCAACACGCGCAACACCCACCCACCCGTTCACTTTTGTCCGTGGAACTATCCGTGCAAACCCCGGAGAGTTTCTTTTCTTCGCTATTTTTTTGTCTCTCTTTTTTTTTTTGTCACGGATTCTTCGCCCCGGTGGTCGAAGCGTGCCCAATTTGTTGTTTGCAAATAGATTTCTGTTACCTCCGGAGAACCAGATGGGCGTCCGTTCGATTTTTTCGGTTTCGGCGGGACCGTTGTGTTCCCGTGAAAGCGTATGTATACCTTCGTAAATGAGAATGATCTGTATGAATGATGTATAAAATTTTCGCAACGAGGTCGGAACCGCGGTTCCTGTGTCCTCCGTTTTCGTCGCTCTCCGAAGGATACGCGACATTTTTTTTGGAACTCATGCCCTTACGACAGTCGGCTCTTGACGCGGTACAATGTTGCTGCAGCTGCATGGCGTGCGAAGGATGAACCGGGCAATGTTTTCTACATATATTCTTACGGTGTAACGCGACGTCTGGAAGAGTGGCAGCGGGCGTGTACTTTAATGTAGATCACCGATCGCGATAAGAGTATATAAGTTGCGTATGATCGATGATCGATCAATAGAACGTCTGCGCTGGATCTGCAGCACAGCGGGTACTCGACGTGGATTATTAGCAGTATTCACACCTGCATCTTCAGGGTTGCAGCGCTTGGTCGTGTCGTATCTATGATCCAGTTCAACCGCAATCATATGATCATCTAATTAGTGTTTTAATTATCGATGAATTTATTAGACAGCCGCATCATCATCATTATCGGCGTCGTTATTATATTGATTACGAGCCTATATTGCAGGTGGAATTTTATAATAGTAAATGAAAACTTGCTCCGCTAGATTTTAATTACCGCCTTAGTCCGACCGATGATCATGTCCTTCTGGAAATTTAATTGTGATACCTTTACCCGCTACCATAAACGACGACATCGACGATCATTATATTTGCGGTTAAATTACAAGAACCCGAGCGACCATATAATGAATAATTCATCCCTCTGGACGTACACATATATAGGTAGGTATGTATATTTGTACCTATATTCGCCGCGCGCTGTACATAGCGGAGATTTTTATTTATTTCCCTCAGGCGGTATACGATATCGTGGCTAGTCGGACATAGACTATGGAATATGGGAACCCGAAGGGATCGGCAACCAGAATTGGTAACACAGTTCTCGGGGGTGGAGCTTCGAATTTTAGGGTGTGGTTCCATCTAACCCTCCGGAGTCGAGGGTTGTCGGTTTCTCTGTGTAGCGGCCAGGAGAAAGCTGCTGCTGCTGCTGCTGCTGCTGCAGGAAAGAGGGAGAGGGAGAGGGAGAGGGAAAGTGAAGGGCAAAAGGGAAGGGGAGGATGTGATTTAGGTGGTCCTTTTGGTAGTTCGGCCTGCTGCAGAGTTCTCCAATATGCACCACCTGGCGTTGTCCCACGAGGATAATCGCGGTGAATCGTGGGATACTGATATAGCCCACTCCGCATCCTTCGTCTCCTTTTTTCATTTTATTCCATCTTTTTTTATTTCATTTTATTTTTTTTTTTTTTCCATTTTATTTCAGTCCTCCCCCTAATATCAACGCCATCTTTTACCACGGTATCCTCTTCTCGATATAGGTTTTTCACAGATGTTCTCGATGCTAATGATACCGCCCATGCAAAAAGCACGCACACGTATATTCACGCATACAGACCGTATACCTATACTCACACCGGAACTAACGCGCGGCCATCGCTCCCGTTTCCGTTTTATATCCAAAAAAAAAAAAACACGGCGACGGAATCGAACGAACGAACGAACGAACTCGATGTGTCGTAGAACGATCGAGCAATGTTCGCACACAGCTCACCTCGTCATCTCGGTACCGATGGCAACACGCCGTATACATATGAACTGATCAATTGTTATCGGTGTGATGCACGCGTGCTGGATGCTGATCCCGAGATGATGAATCAAACCGCAGGGGTAGGCAGTTGATATTACACGATGCAATTGATCACGTGATATAACCGGCAACACGAAAACAACGTACCTACACGTCTCACGCATGCACGCTATTTACAACCTAATGCACATTTATGGTGTGTGTATACAGAAACTGGTTTGACCGGACTAATTATAAGCTGTAACGATCGGTCTATCAAAATTGATGACCTGGCTCGGTAGGAGCCTGATATTCAGTCCCGCAGGCCAGCCCCCTTCGAGAAGACCGCGCTCGACTCCGCTCTGGTTTAATACCTTATGTATATTTACCTCACCCTGAATCTCACCTATTCGATCTCGCCGATAATTAAGCTCTTATTAAATTCCTTCTCAAGGATTCTTGTTCGATGACATGGAAAGCGATCAGCTAGGCAAAGATCCGCGTCCCTTCCTAATGTGGATTCTCATTACGAATATACTTCAACCCCCGGACTCCATTTTGTCGACCGTCGATTCGCTTCTTTTCGATCCGGTAGTGTATGTGAAGCTCCAGAAATTGACAATAATCGATCGTAATTCCATCCTGTATTTTTCAGTTTCCGCTTCGCCCAGGCCCATATAAGTATCACCATTTTCGGGGAGGGGAATATTCGTCCGCCTCTTTTCACCCCTGAATTTTTTTTTCTTCCATTCCCCCTCTTTTATTTCACTTTACCACACCGCAGCATCTGCTATGCTGCGTCGAATGCGACAACCTTACACCGGTTTTTAGTTGCCTTAAACGGTGTAAATGGACATCGTTTTGGGGTCCCGTAATATTACAACGGGGCGACAATAAGATGACGAATGGCTGTTTTCCATGTGCGTTCGCATTATATTGTCACAAATGCGATGTAAATGGCACAGTTCCGTGCGGTTCACCGCGTTTGGTATTGGTGTATACCGAGGATATTCGTATATCCATCCGAAAAGATTATGTATGTGCGATTTCAAACGCTGTAAATTGCGCGAGCTTACGACCTACGAGGGTACGCACATGACAATGAAGGTTGCATAACAAACATGGCCGTTCCACACCCATCGGGGGACTAGGAAAAATATAGGCTACCCTACAAATTTGATTTTCTTGTTCCCATACAATACTCAATTAACCAAAGACTCGTCCATCTGCGGTACTTTGACGTGGGTAGTTACAGATATTATTGTAATTCTTGTTAATCTTTACGAAAAAAAAACCATCAAATTCAGAGGCAGCTCAAGGCCATAATTTGTGAAAAAATATTGTTTTCTCCAATTCGCTGATATAGAATTTGAAGTTTTCCTACTCCTCCCAAAAATCATGGATCAAAATTTTGTTTTCTCAAAGAAATTAGTTCAACGAAAATATAGAACAATCTAAAAACCAAAATTTCTGAAAATCTTTTTTTGTACTTTTTCAGATCTGTTGTTGTTAACTGCTGATTCAGGAGTTTAAAGAAAAACAGACAAAGTAGAATACAGAAGATATCGCTACTCACTCGTAAGCCCTGCCGTTTTGTTTCTTTCCGATGGACGCGTCGTACCCTAATTGCTCCGGGTTGTGGAAATCGTACGAATAATGACTGGTGAAAATAGCCCGAGGCCGGATGACGTTGCGTAGTAGTTTTCGTTTTGTATACCTGCCGGTAAAATCATCTAGGATCCCTGTAGGAAAGGCTAGTCTTCGCAGGACTTCGAGACCAAGTACGGTGATGCATCGCGGGGCGTGACGAGGCGAGAGGATTTTGAGAGAGCCCGATTGTGTTTTGACGTGTTTTGACAAACGGGCGCCATTATACCCGGAGCCGACTGAGAGCCTCGAGGTATTAGTTCGTACCTACGAAACCCTCACAATCAAACCGCCTCCTAGGTGGCCCGGTAAATGCTTTTCTAAAACAGTTATCCCATGCCACAGACGTCGCCGCGCGACGCTTCGTAGAGCGCGTCCCGCAAACTCGGTTCACGGGGTGCCCGATCAGAAGAAGAGAATTACACGAATACCTTCCTTTCCCAAATCTTACATACTCGTAAGATATACTTTTCATTGTATTTCTAACATCCACCCAAGTTACAACCAGGTGAAATTGTCACAGGCTGAAGTGCAACGTAACGTTTCCAAGCGAGGTTTCCTAAAGATTCTTCCTGTGCCGCGCATCGCGCGCGGGATTATTTTTCATCTTTTTATTTCGTCGCCCGCTCGGTTGTTCGTTTTTATTTTCACCTTGTAAATTCTTCTTCTCCTTGTTTTTTTTCTGTGCTTTTTTTTTTTTTTTTTGTTTTTTTTTTTTTTGCGAGGGCGACGTCAGGCGTCAGGCGTCAGACGCGGGGCGTAGAGCTTATTATGCCCGGGGGTAGGATGTATACGGGGACGTAGGTACGTACGTATAACGTTGGGAGTCGGTGATCTATGGTCTCAAGGGCCAAGAAGACGGACCCCGGTTGCACGGCGAACGGGCAGCTGGCGTTTCCCACCACCTCGTTTGTAGCTGTATAAATATTACCTATATACCTATAGGTATACAGCCTCCCTGCAAAGCCAAATGAAATAACCTTTAGCCGTGTAAAAACAAACAACAAATATAGCGCTGATGTACCGCGGAGGTTACAAAAGAAATCGTTATTACCGGTACGGGCAATTTTCAGAAATATCGAGGGAACGAAGTCCGTCGTAACGATCGCGAGGAATGATTGCGGTATGCGCGCCGTTGACATATTGTCAATTCCGATGGTTAATATTTATAACAACTCTTTTCCAGGATTAGCAGAAACATAGATGGAATATCGATACGAACGACGACGAAGCCCGGCTACCGGCAATTATCGAAATTGACGACATATCTTCGGTGTACATGCCGCAATCATTCCTGGCAATTATTGCGATTTACTTTTTGCGCACCACCTCTGACAAACTCGTACCTGTCGCAAACGAACCGATAGCTCGATTTCGATGAAATTTCTTCGCGTTGCAACGCGTCGGCTTTCCAGAAACCGCAAGACTTACAGTTTCAAAATGGCGGATGATTTGATCTCTTTCTCAAAGAATTCGACTCCGTCGCACAGTGCGTCGGAAAAAATAAACCGGGTATATTTCCGTATGTTCGAATGCACCATCGAACATATAGTTTTGCGAAATAATTTTCAGACGCTGCAACTTCATCCTCACGTTCTCGCCAACTTATATAATAGGTGCAACTTCATCCTCTTCAATCTCAGGTACAAACATACGGGTAAAGTTGCAAGGGCGTAACCAAACCGCAGCTCATCGTCGAAGACCGCCCCCCTTGTGTCTAACGTAATGAATACCTGTGCGCTGGTTGTTCGGATATACTTATAGGGTATACGTACTGTATCGTAGCGAGCCGTTGAACTAGGTAATACGCACGATGTTTGTTCGTTGGTTGGTTTGCGTGAGAAATATATAAAACAATATGCGTAAATACTGTGCGTGTGCGACGATGTGTATTTTGCCGTATCGCCCCCGTTCACGGCGGGGTTCGGCTTTTTAATTATCGGAATCCATCTATTGGCTTTGTATAGTTTGCTTTTCACCGCGTGGTACCACGCCTGAAATTTTCAACTCGGAAATGAACCTGGGTATACACAACAGAAATTTGATTGATCACCTCTCTCGCCTAACCAGCCACATGTATCGCTCTCTCGGCGAAAGAAGATGACCGTCATCCGTACCTCCCGCGCTCGCTCTCTCGCTTCGGTAAATAAATGACAGACGACGACTCTACCTCGCCGGACACGTATACGACGTATTTAACGCCCCCCGATAATTTGAATACTTATATCTGTGTCAAATAACGTTAGTTCGTCATCGAAATACGAACTAATTATCACGTCAAATATTCTCCTTCTCATTCCTGAATCCGTTTGCACCTGCGAAGGTGACCGAATGCGAAATATGCTCCGAAGAATCGCGTGAACTTCTCCCAATTCGAAAGGAACAGAAAATGCTCCTATCGACATTTTGAAACAACCGAAACGAAAAACGGAAAAAAAAATCGGTAAAGTCCACCTACGCGACGTACGATTCTTGAAAAAAAAACACCGCACATGGCGAGTTAGCTAGCCGAGACCACGTACACGCGCTTCGGCGAGATGAAGATATTAATAAACGTTTAGGCAAAGTATGCGATCAATCTGATGCTCTGATGCTACCAGCTATGGAATGAGGCAGGTCCAAAGAGCGGATCGAGGCGGGGTCAGTCGGACCCGAGAGAAAGAGTATGACGGCGAGACGGAAAATTACAGAGAGAAAAAGAGGAAGGGAGAGAGAGAGAGTAGGAGATCGAGAGGGAGAGGAGACGTTATAGATACCGTGAATAAGAGGGGATGGAATCGGGCCGAAATCTCCATGGCAGAGGAAACTGTTGCGGCGTAAGAGCGGTGACATCAATAACACCCCATGGCGGTTACCAGATTGGCCCGTATACCGCAGGTAAAAGCTACGGCAGCTCTTTTCTCGTTTCATTTCATTTAACTATTTTATTTTGTTCTTCATTTTCAAGAGTCTTATACACGTTCCCGGTTCCCTATCTTTCTGGGAGATGGACCTGGTGCGGTGTAATGGGAAGAAAGGGGCAGGGGGAACGTGGGTCAAAATGGAAGGTTTTTTCAGCCTCCGCACGCAGTCTCGAGGTTTTCCTCCAGATATACTTTAAGTCGTCGCGTCGTAGTCGTCGTCGTAGTCGTCCTCCTCCTCCTCCTCGTAGTCTCGACGTTTATACGTTTGCGGTAAACTGAAAGACAGAGGGTGATCTATGTCCCCGGAGATCTTGAAGGGGATGAAAAGCACCGCGCCACAAGGAAAAGGAAACCTGCCTTTAGGGTGGCCCGTGAAACGGACAGGACACTATTTTATAGACATATATATACACACGTACACGTATACCTTCTCGGTTTGTCTCTCTGTTTTTTTTTTTTTTATCTACTTTCAAAACTGTCCCCTTTCGGCGCGGTGGATGAAACGACGAAGTAACATATACATATATATTCCAAAGATAGGGATAGAATGAAAAAGGAAAAAAATAAATTTCCGATAGGAAGAGTTGTCCTCGCCCCTGCGTGGTTTTACGTATACCTATATACCTTGCTCGGTAGTTAACCCGTAGGAATAAATATGTATAACAGTTGGTCCGGGTATATACGGTATATTGAGATGCTAAACAGCAGCGGTATAATAACACTAGATAGTATAAGTTCATCGTACAGTTGACATATACACTGTATAATACAAGAAACAACAAAAAAAAAAAGAAAACTCTGAAAGAAAAAACCGTTCAATCGCGGGCCACCCGTACAGCGCGCCGTTGCAGCTCTGAAGTTTGCTTACGAATTTTGAAAAAAACGCGCGTACAATAAAATATGATATATTATATGATACGCACCTGTAATGTGGCGTATCGTGTGTGGTCTCCTAATTATATGCAGGCTCATGAGCTAGTCGGTGGTATTCAAAAATCCAAGAGCGATTAGATCGACGGGGGTCTCGCCGCGCGGCACCCCTTACCAGAAAAATGAAAAAAATGAAGGGCAAAAAGGGAAAACCGCAAGTGGGGAGAAAAAAAAAAAAAAAAAGGAAGAAGCAGAAGAAGAAAGAATGAAGTTTTGCAATAACAGTAAGAATATCCTCTAGACGCCCGCTGCGGGGGTGACTTAAACTTTCAGCTCCGCAGAGATTTTTCGCTTTGAACTTTTAGGCGGCTTGACTTGCGGGATCAGGTAGAAGGAGATAGATAACGGAGAGAGAAGAGAAAAAGAAAAAAAACAAACAGGTGAAGGGAGAAAGAAAAATTTCAGCGCGTCAAAGTCGGTACTGTTGGGAGTCCAGCCGCCACCCCCCCGGGTGTCACAAAGGTAACAATTACTTTATTTTGACTTTTACTTTACCCCAAACATAAAGCGACCGATGGTTGGGAAAAAGGATGCGGGGACGCGACGCGACGCGAAGACTCTTCTACGGTTTTTCTATAGCTACCTGCCGCACACGTATACAGGTATACATTTACCCGAGTGTAAGTACGCACGTATTCCCTAAACGGATAGGTAAAGATGTGTTGTACGTTCTTCACGGAGGTGTATCTGCGGCGTTCACTAACCGTACAACCACAAAATGCACAATATATATAACGAAAACGTTTTCAACTTTGTCACACACACCGAATTCTATGGGTTTATTGTGGGCGGCTACACCAGCACCCCATTGATCAACAAGTTTTACACTCTATAACGTATGCAACCAAGGCGGCTTTTACCGATCCTGAGACGCTGTGCCAGCTACGAAGATGAATAATACAATGCTCTCGAGATCAACAGAAATTTACGATCTTAACAGATTCTCTTTCAAATTTTCCTCTGACGCGAGTTGCGCCGAAAAAATCGTGCAACTCGTAGGTGCGTACAACTAATTCTTGTCGAAACGAAAATTCGAGCAAATTATTCCTGTTCGCCGAAGAGAAGAAAACCAAATTTCGGGATCGGAATATTATTTGCATCGTGAATGCAGCTATACGACAAAATTTCACAATGCAGCATTCCGCGCTACGTGTGACGTGTTAAAGGGGGTGCGGGACATCATCTTTTGTTACGCGACGTTGTAAGATCGTAATAATAACAATGATTACAACAATAATAATAATTCTGGGGCACGGAATTGATGCGGACGATCCTATTTTGCACCTCAATGAGGACATCACGATACGGGGTCTGATTTTTACCGCGGACAATGAACGATACACAACAGGGCTTTTATAGTTCTTCTGGCTTTTTAAATTCCTCAGCTTTGTAAATCTTAGGATTTCACGCACCTGTGATTCACACCGATTTACATTGCCGAGAGACACCCCAGAAATTACAATACGAATATCACGCGATGTGGTAACCTAGTTAACACACCGATGAAAAACTTCCTTCTTCACAATTTGTATTTTATCCATTTTTCGCGACAATTCAAGAAACGACTCCTCTATTGCGAGAGGACAATGCTCGACTCAACGGTGATTTATCTACATGGTTTTCTACGGGAAGAAAAAAATTGAACGTAGCGCATGATCGACTTTATAGAAAATTATGCCGAGTGACGTTGACAGCGAAAATGCGGGGAAAAAATGACCACAATGAAAAATTTTTGACGCAAGAAGGGAATGACCGAGGAGCGCGATGGAAAATTTTCCATTCATGGATCGGATTCCTTCGTGCAAATATTCGAGGCTGAAATCTTGTGAGCATGAATGAAACGTTCGCATAATTATCAGTCGTCGTACGCTAACCACGATTTGTTTGTTATCGGCTTGAAGTCGGTCGAAGTAAAAATGGGTGGAGGACTCAGCGGGTCTCGAAAAATCGCGATCTCGAAACGCAAAGTCAAGTGCGGGGGAAAATCTACAGCCTGTTGTTCCCGAAATGTTCAACACCCTCAACCTCAAGTTACAGAGAAATACGGGCAAGTCTGTCTCGCAAATAAAAATCGAAATCATGATCGATCGGGGATAAAAAATTGTTGCCGACCTCCGGAACCTAAAATCCAAACGTTCGTTAAGGTGGGAAAAGAACCTTATGCCGCGATACAGTTGCCTTTCTTGTTTTTTGTACTGTTTTTTTTTTTTTTTTTTTGCCATAGAACGTTACGCCAGTCTCCTGCCAAACGTCCATCGGAAGCGTCACGGGTGGCTCGGGAGTGAACGCCCACAGCCATTACGAAATTGTAATAAATTGCGGAAATAATTTGGAAAAAGGAGTGGATTTTTTTGAAAGAAATGCATGCAGAGTCGACCACGAAGGAAGACGAGATACCGTGGAAATTGACCGGAAAAATGTCCAACCGCACCTCCACGGTTACTTGAACGGCGTGCCGATGATTATGGAATTGTATCAGCACAACGATTCGCAAGAAAATCCAGATGACGTGACCAAGAAAAATTTGGCGCCAAATTCCCACCTCGAATCAAGCGTGACCAAGGCAACGCCGTGCGACAAGGGGCAAAAAAGATTCCGTTCGTCGGTTGGGAGACAAAAATCGTCGGATCGAAAGCCCGTGGATCTAGAAAATGGGAATCGTAAGAATCAGGGGACGAGTCCCATGCGGAAAATTAAATCAGCGAATACCTCGCCTTGCTCCTATTCAAAAGAGTGCCTGAGCGAGGGCTACGAATTTTCTAGGTATAATGACACGAGCAATCTATGCAAATTTGATCGACGTTGACGTTATTCAGTTTTTGGCACTCTCGTTTACAGTTCGAAATGCAGTAGCGTGAAGCATCAGTGCACGAAAAAATGCGCGGAAAAAGAAAAAGCGGAATTATTAGCCGTTAAAAATTCTGATTCCGATCGTAAGAAAAATGAAAGGAAGAAACCGGATAAGAAAAACGCGAAATCGAGTAAAACTACAACCAAAAAGAAGGAGAGGAAACCCTGGATCTCTCCGCCAATACCAGCCCTAAAATCCGAACCCCGTACGGATCAATGTTTCAAAGAATTTCGGATTCTGGTTCTCTTCGAAATATAATGGAATATTTTTCCAGTCTCAGATCCGTCTGCTGTTCCCAGGCATATCTGGTACGGAGATAAAGCCTACGCTTACGTGGATGAGGAACCTAAACCCAAAAATACTTTCAACAGTGAAAATACCGGGGGTAAAAGTCGGGGAAAAAAAGAATCGAAAAAACGCGTGAGTCTTTAACAAAATTGGAATCAATCACTCGCAGATCGTTTGGTGGGTACGCTTACATCAATGATTTTGTCGCGTTCTTAATATCCAGGAAAGGCGAAGGGTTGAAAATGAAAAGAGAAATCCTAAGAAAGAAAACGAAAGGGTGGAAACGGTAGAAACTGCCGAAACAAAAAACGCGGCTCACCCGATGGAATTTTCACAATATCATCTGCAAAATCCAGAAATCGGTTTCCCATCTCCGAGTGGATTTAGTTCGAAAAAAAATCCCGATCTCGACGTATTCACTGAGTACGCACTTCTATAAGTAACTATAAGTCTACCTCTAGGATAATATTCGAAAAAAAAAATCAGTGTTCGTCAGTCCAAATAGCGGAGACTGCGGTAATATGACGAAACTGCAGTATCGGAGAGATTATATCGTGGCGCCGGTCCATATCCCAAATTTATGGAAAGTCTGGTACAAGAAATGGAAAATTCACCGTAACAAAAAAAATCCGTCGGTGAGTACGGGGCGATTATTCGAATTTTATTCTACCATTTCTCTGTGATTTCGATCGATAAAAATACGTTCCTGAATCATCAGGACGACTTCCGGACCGAGCAAATTCTCATAATATCTCGGACGCCTGCGCCGATGTCGAGTGGAAATATTTTGGCGGGAGGAAAAACGGTGATAACGATTCGCGGTAACGCCATCTTAAGACGGTACTTTTACGACTGTGGAGCCGACGACATAACGCCGCAAAATTCTGAAGGCAATAATAACAAAAAAATAATTATCATCCAGCTGCACGAGTGCAATCATTTAAAACGACAACTTTACCGATTCCTCCCCAGAAATAAATTGTAGCTCAGAGGATCTGCACGCCATGTCGAAAACGCGGAGAAAAAGAAAGAGCGGAGACGACGAGCCTTAATTAACGGGAAGAAAAGTATTCGTAAGCGGAGAACGCTGCCTGAAAAGAAGAATAAACGAAGCTCGATATGGGTTCTTCGATGAGCGGAGGTCGGTGCGATGGTGATTATAAGATCGTAATAAAGCCATAAAATATGCGCCGCGGATTACTCGACATGTTCCCTTGATTGTCGATTAGTTAAACTTCAATTCTTTCAAGTTTGAAAATCTCTTTTTTTCTTCAAACACGTTTCAGTAGCTGATAAATTCGCAGGTTTACGATCGCTGTTCCGCTGTCATGATTAATAAATCGATGACAAGATGAGGTTAAATTTGAAAGTGGAAAAAAAATTTAAAAGAAAAAAATGAACGGTTCTACAACGAACAACTGCAGCCATCGAAGATTATCGAGGCAAAAGGAAGACCCGCATGTGTCTGAATCTTTTTATAACAACGAAGAAGCCACAGAAGAAAAATCACCCATCGGTAATAGCCGCGCTAAAAAATCAACATTTCCCTTTTACGTGAAGAAAAAATTGGCCAAATCAACGAAACGATCTCTGAAGCCTTCATCTGACGAGAGGTCGGATCGCAGATTGCCTCTGTTCGTTATAAAAAATAAGGATTCCGTTTCTTCAAAGACGAAAAGTCCTTCAAAGGCGTCGAGAAAAATTACTCAGCTATTTCGAAGTTCCGGAGAATCGAGGCCACCGATTTTTGAATTCAAGTTTCGGGGTGGGTTACGGAAAAAAAGAGAAAGAAAATCGGGGACAGAGTTTTTCATTGATCAAGATCAGGGTCTTCATCCCTCTCGAGAATCTTGGGGATGTTCCGCGAAATCCTCGCTTCACGTCGATTACCCTTCGGAAAAATCGGTCCACGATATCAACTCCGATGATTCCTTCGGAAAGAGATTCTCTGTTGCTTCCGAAAAATCGTTGAGATCATATTGCGACGGAAGCGTATCAACCAGATCGAAGTCCAACTCATCGAGAAAATGGCGGTACACCAAAAGTTTGAAAAAACTCTCGAAATTCGAAATCACACTCTTTTAATTTTTCACAGATTTTCGAAAATTAAACGATCGGCAACACCGGAGGCAAACGAGCCGAAGAGATCTCGCCGGTCTTCGAAAAAATCCTACAAGGTGATATATTCCTGAATTTTTGATTTCTCAGATCGTGCGGTACGAAACAGATATTGAAACTTGATTCATCTTCAGGATCGCGTACGCTCATTTTTTTCTACGCGAAAAAAATTTGCCAGGATAAAAAGACTCTACAAAAACATGAGCGTCTCGAGCTGGAGGAATTCAAATAAAAAAGAAATGGCTGGGTGTTCTCGGGTGTACCAGGTAGACAAAATAACGTCTACTAATTCAGGATCTATGAGCGGTTCGATCTGCAAAATCGGACCTATCGCGAGGACTATAAATTTATCGACCTCTTGCGGGTCGCTAATAAACTGTGAAAATTTTCCCACCGATGATTCAAAAACTGCAGTGTCGTCGGAATCGGGAGAAGGATTGGCTAAAGAAGAGGACCTTTTACCATCTAACAGGGAGCCGAAAAGTGTCGGCTCCGGCACAACCGTCCGTATTAAACCAGTGCGCGAAAAACCGGCCGAGGCGAAAAAAAATGAAGCTTTGCAAAATTGTAAATTGTATAATCAGCCCAATTGCGAGTGTCCGGAAAATCTTAATTTTGTCCCGAAAACAGCGAATGATTTCGACACAAACTCCGCGAAGCATTGCCATTGCGCCGACGGAGTCTGCGATGGAACCTCGCTGAAAAAACGTACGTATTTTTAGCGAATTCGATCCACGTGCAAATAATGGAGAAAAAGATTTTCGTCACTTTTACTTACTTCCCGTTATCTCTGCTGCGCAGATAAGGTGAACTTGGCCAGCTGTTGCGGTATAATGGCAGATAAGAGGAAAAAAAAAAAAAAAATGAATGAAGACAGGGCACAGGAGTAAGTGTGGTAATTTATTCGCGGATATCGTGGACATCAACACCGTGGTTCGCAGGGGGCATAGTTGACTGGCTTTTTCATGTAATCAGGCTAATTGTTCCAAGTTGATTCGAATCTCGCGCGTGCACCGCGCGTGATATTTCGAATATCCGAGTTTTGAGAGTGAACAAGGCGTGCGTACCTATATATATTATGTAACGAGAATTTAACGTCGACAGGAGGACGTACCCCAGGATTGTTTTATTAATACGTATTAACAAAGAATCCACTCACTTAAATGGCATTCCGCACTATTGACTGCGTTGTAAAGGGTTATACCGCAGGCCGTTACAACTGCCTCTGTTATTATAAGAGTTGTCACAGCTTTACACACCCTTATCAATCCCCGAGACTGTCAACCCCTGAATACCCTTTATTTGGCGTCAACACGCACCCCGAAACGAAAGACCACCGCTAATACGAAATGCAAATGAAAGCGTCGCGATGTATGAATTTTTCAATCCTCTCGCTTGATTATTTATAGACAGAAATAAAATTCAGACCCTCGACCTTCTTTTACGTTTTTTCGGTTCTTTCGAAGTTGCGTCTTTTCTCACAGAACCTAATCGTGCAGAAGAACGGAATTCTCGAAAACGTCCGAGACCGATGCAGTTTAAATTACGGAAAGCTGTCTGGATCGATTTTTTTTTTTTGTTCCCCCGACCCCTCGACGCCGACTCGTTCGAGGTAAGAAAGAGTTTTGAAAAATCTTTCAACGGGTGTATCGAACATTTTGAAAAACGTGTGAATTGTAACATAATTTGGAAAATTGATCGATCGCTTCATCGCCGTCGGGCTTACGAATCAATTTCTCTCTCGCTTTTTTCACCTCCCTCGCGTCTATCTTCGGTACGGTTTCTTGTCCGACGAAGAACGACGCCATCATCGTAAGAATATCGCCACCTGTCCAGCGGGTCTTCTGAGGTATGTAAGGTATAACTACTTATACATATATACAAGGCCCCTCCGTCTCAACGCCCACGCCTATATAATTCCATCCCACGCATAAACGAATATTATATATATATATAACAAGCTGATTGTTCGTCATCGTCGTATACAACGTCGGACGATTCACGAAAATATATGATGTACGTAGACGGGCGCGCACGCACACGTACATGTACTATTCCTTCTTCGAAACCGGACCCGATACGCATCTGACGGCGCACGTATATTTGACTATAAATTATACATACCTACGCAATAAGAAATTCGAACGCGAACGTAAGTCGCTTAATTTTCGCCCACGAAAAGATCACGCTTCCGTCATCGAAGCGATGATCCTTCCCTCCTAAATTCTCACCTCTTATTTTATGCTCGCTGCAGCATACGAGCGTATTATATTTGTGTACAGTGTACACACATCCCGCGGATGCATTCATATTCTTTTCATTCTTTAGCTCCGTGCAGTTCCGAAACGGGTTGACAGCCCAGCCGACAACCTTATTTTCGTCGGATGTACCTATATATTATGTGTATATATATATATATATATATATATATATATTATATTATATATACCTGCGTATAAAACAGTTCTTAAAAAATTCCTCTCTTTGCATGAGACATCATTATACATAAAGTAAATTCTTATGACTTGCGAATGCGTGGTATGATATGAGGGCAATAAAAAAAACCCAAAGAATAAAAATCAAGCTGGTTGCGTGTTCGTAAATCGTCGCCATTTTGCGAGAGGGACGCGTTTTCTTCGATAGAATTTCACGTGGGAATAAAATCGGTGATCCACATACCGCGAGCTAGACAATATTTATAACTCTAACCGGTTAAATAATTTGCAGAGAAAATTATTACGCAACGTAATAGAAAAAGAGAAAAAAAAAAAAAAAATGAATACATACATGTATGAATAGGATATGAACGTATATATTTCAATCCCGATGATTAAGAACCGAGTATCGAGAGAGGTACGGGAAAAAAAAGTGAAAACTAATAAATATTATTACAGTGAGAAAAAATCAATGAAAATAAAACTATATATATATATATAAACTGCAGTCGGTGTATATATTATGTATACAGTTTTTTGATGGACGATTTCTGATCTCTTACCGATACCGACCTTTGTAAAACGGGTCAGATCGTAACAACCCTCATTGAGTTCGGTAAATTATTGCACGGGCGCATGAACAACGTCGGGTAATTTCATATTTTCAACGCAATAATCATATCCCCGTATACCTATATGTGCAATTACCGCGGGCGGCGAACGATCGTTCGCGAGTTCTTCGACTGAACGTCCGCCGATGCGAGACTATCCCCGAGTATCCTTGTATTTTTGAACCCCTTTTTCTTTCCTCCATTTTATTTCATTTTATCAAATCGCGAAAGGACGAAAGCCGAAACGGTTCGATGGAAATTTGAAAACTTCACCCAATCGCGCGCGGTTAGTATATTGGATTCAATTTATTTTCCATTTTTCAAATCCCCGCGCCCCGCACTCGGCATGCACCAATATTCACCCTGTTCACGAAAGTCTTAATCGCGGCGGTTTCATCCCCCGTAATTTTCTATCTGATCGCGATGGCGCCCTCCCCGCGAGCTTTATATCTAAAGCGAACGCAGTTCAGTATATTAATTCCGGGCGAGTTGTAACGTATTAAATGGTTTTCCTCCCCCTGGTTACGCGAGCGTGTGTATCGCGTATAAAACGTACATACGCGGTGCACACCCTCGTTACCCTCGTTACCCTCCAGAATTCGCATCGTACTTGCGGATATCCACCACGTGTATATCGGTACGTTGCACACTTACACGCGTACACACGTATGTATAGTGTGAGCCGTCAATTCCCGCGTGGCTTACGGCCAACGGCGTAAAGCGGATAATTCGCCGTTCGCGGCCAATTTATTCGCGCACGTGGCTATCGTGGCTCCGACTATACCTATGTACACATCGCTCGAGTATGCATCGATCCACACACGGGTCCGACGCACTCGTACCCGTGCACACGCACGACGCGAATACATACATATAAGCAGAACGGAATCAGCTCGAGCATGTAGGCGGTGCTTAACCGCTTACATATATGTATGTATAAGTACATCTACATACCCTCGTATGTACGCCAGCGAAACACCTCCGCGTGTGTACGCGATTTATGTACAGGCGTGTACGTAGCTCGAGGGGGATTATTTGGCGATAATAATCCCCCGTGTAATCATTTCCAGAGGGACGATCGCTCCGTTTTACACCAAGAGTTATTACGATATCCAATTGGTAATTTTTTGGAAAAGCATGCGAACCGATATACGTATATACGCGTACATACGTATACGTACATAATATAGGTATAACACGTACGCGGAGAGAAACATTTTGTAACAGCTGCGTTGCGTCTGGGGTGGAGTACATATATATATATATGTATTACGTACATACCTATATGGAAGATGAGGTGGAAATAGGCGGCGGCATCGGGACTGGCTACAAAAGCGATTATCTCCGGGTCTAGGCCCGGCCCGAAAATGTATGGGTACCTGTATAATGGAGGACCCAAATGGGCTCATCACGAGGATACGTGATTGGCTGCCGACCATCGACCAAAACCTGATGGTGCGTAGCGCCGCGTTTCTCAAACCTTGTTCCTGCAACGTGAGTTTCGATTTTATACAGATTTTTCCGTACGTTAGAGATATTTGAAAATTTTTACCATCGTCGTACGTCAGTTTCTCATTTTTATGTTTTCCCTTCGCACGGTCGCGTATCCTCTTATCCCCGACAAAAAATTACCACCGTACGAACGAAGGAGAGAAAATATATATTTATTTCGGGAAAGGAAAGCGAAGAGAAAAAAGTTGATAAATAAGGGTGCGCTATACCTGTTTCTCAGCGTGATCCTATACGAATACATACATATATATATATATATGTATATAAATTGTACACGAACATACGTACGGTGCATCTATATCAAAGTTGAGACGTGCAGTATGCAAGGAGAGGTTGCGCTGGGCTAAATAAAATCGAGACGCACGCGATGATCATTTGTATCGTACACGATGGTCTTACCGTGCGGCTCGAGGGGAAGGGCGACGTGTAGACAACCATTTTGCTTTTCCCAATTTAAGAGACCGCAGGATGCACCCATCCGACGAACCGAACCCTCCACATGGCGCCCTGTGCAACGGCGGGTACAACCGCGGCAGCGGTGCTTCCACTCTCCCCCTCGTATTGTATGTTTCTCCTCGATTCCCTTCTCCGTGTTCCGTACGGCGCGGTGCCCTTCTCCCTCCATATTCTCCGCACACGGAGACCCCGTACGCTTACACTGTATACGTACGTCTATATTCCATCAACGGAGGGAGGCGAGCAATGCGCACGACAATGGACGAAGGGGAAACAATTATCACACCGCAGCATCCCCGTCTGTCTGTTTTTCATAATCTCGATTGCGCGAGCGATGAGTAATTCGATCTTGTTCTTCAATTTTCTCTCCGATTGTGTAATTACACCTGTTAAGATTTTATCGAATCGAAGAACGAAATAGGTGGGGTAGAATTTTCCGTTTCCATGGGTATAGGTACGCGTGGTGTGCACGGTATTTCACTAACTACGAATACGGAACGTGAAATACATATTTACTCACATACCCTGGCCGGTCCATGGAGCCGATCAGAAAAATCTCCTCAACGTGTGGGTGCGCGTTACATATATACAACACATATTACGAGTACACATGTATATTGTATATATATATACCTCCTATACATACGAACGTGTGTGCCTACAGCGTGCAGCAGGGGTCCCACGAAGGTATAAAGAAATGGGCGGTCCTTTGGATCTACTCGGACCTGCAGCATGCGAGATGAGAGAGGATCAACAGCCACGTAGCGAGTAGTAGAAGCGGAGGATGTAGAGGAAGGCCGCCTACAGGAGGTCCAGAATCCAGATCCTCTCTGTGAGAGCCGCGGCGAGACTCGCAACGATATTCTCGGCCTCATAACCCAAGGATCCCGCGCAGCATCCATTCCTCCGAATACATGACCGCGCGAATGTAACGATCCTCGTACATTATTCGCATGTGTAAAATTTGCACCGGTACGTTTCACGTACTTGGGAATAATTGCAGCGGGGGAAAAAGCGTGGGAGAGTGAGAAATTGGAAATTAGACAATTATTCACTCACCTATGTAGCTATCTTGTTTTTTTCTTTTTCCTCCACGTAGCGGTACGTTTTTGATGATGATAATTGTAACGAGGATGACGGTGTATAATACAATATATATGGGGAGTTCGGTGTACGCGGACGGGTATATCTAGTTAACTGATCGCGAGCTGCTCGCTCATTTCTGTAGATCGTTCTACTCCGATCGCAACGATGTATCTTCATCAATTGAAAATAAATATAACCGAGGGGAATTACCGTGTAGCACGAGGTTATCGAAAGTATCAATAAACCGGCTGTTTGTATACAAACACGCATACGTACGCATAGGTGTACCGTTCCACACATAACTCACACGTGTAACGTAAGCACATTCGCGTATAACTTTTTTTTTCTCAATTGTATACAGAAACGAGAACCAGAAAGACGTAATCCACAAAAAGTAGGAATTCCGCTGTACGGGAGTCGGTGTTCCAAATGTGATGAGAATCGTAAAATAACGTTGAAATCATCTAAGTTCTTTCAAAGTTTGGTCAAAAGAATCGTCGCAAAAAGATCTACGTGCGTACAAAAAGTAAAATGAAATTCCGGCTCTCAAATTTTAGTGAGTAGATTTTTGAACATGCGGTTTTCAAACCGAGTACGCGCGATCGTTATTTCAATTTGAAGAGGATATAGGTATATGTTTATGGATAATAGCTTTCGCTTGATTTGGTTCGAAGTAAGATACACTTATAAGTATACGTCCAACTTACCAAACTGTAGCACTTTGACTCGCGAGAGTTGGGTCGCTGTCAGAACTCCGGTGTAATAAACATGTACGGGAAAACTAGGCTCACGCTGGTACCTATACGTATCTAGAAGTAAGGCGCAAGTGCAAAAGAAGTGAAATAAATCCAGAGGAAATACAATAATTACGAAGAATCTTTCCGAGAATACAAACGAGTGAATCTAAAAATTCGACCCGAAGAATACAGCATACAGATACAAATATATATACACCTATGCCTTGGATGTATACAGGTACATATATATATATACACGATATTATGGCCTGTTTTGTTGGAACTGCGGGCGGCTTAAGAGATCGAGTCTCCGCGACTTACCTGAAGCCGGGCACGCGGAGTATACGGATAAAAAGAGACCACTGTGAGAGAAGTTGCAGCAGCCGCAGCAGCATCGGCGGTATCAGGAAGAAGGAAGGGGGTGGGAGATGAGGTGGCAAGCGCGGCGCACGGGGATCGTTGGCGTTCACGACAACAGCCGGCGCTGGACCTGGACCACCCAAGATGAAATTGAGTATATTCCATGCACCGCGACGTGCTCCGCGCGCTCGCCTCTCTCGCAGCCTCCGTGAATCCCTTGCCTCTGTATGGGTGCGCGAACGTATACGCGTGAATGTTTGTAGGTAGTACAAGCGAAACCGCGGAGGGAGGAACGCCGCGGATTTCTCCCGCTCCTCATCCCCCGTAGCGGACTCCGTTCGGCGGCGAGTCTTCGCCATCGCCATCGCCGCTCGTACTCCGACGGAGGAAGGTTCGCCGATGCCGATGCCGATGTCGATGTCGATGCAACGCTGAGCGGACGTGGTATAATATCCTCATTACCTCCACGGAATCCAACGATCGTCGGATTTGCTGTAAAATTAATTTCGATTCTATTCGTTAGTCGATAGGCTGCAGGGGGCGATCGGATTTAAATGTTTTATCGAAACAAGCGCACCGACTTGGTCTCGAAAAACAAAAATGAGATCGAGACCGATAAAGTCGTTACATCACATCTCAAAATCTGTTCAATGTTTTCGTTGATCCAACGTACGATTACGCGTTTATTGTTCGAGTCAGACTGGAAGAAAAATTGTTCTTTTCCAATGGAATCGAAATAAAAATAAAAAAACAAAAAAAATGCTCAGGATTCGTAAGACATTCGTACATTCGAAGAATGCGGTTACATTATTTGATCATTTGTTCCGACTCCTTCCTGCATCATTACGGCTCATTATTTCCACTTTATTTGATTTGGTTTCTTCCTTTAGTTTTTCTCGTACACTCGCAAATCGTTGAACTAAACTAGTTAAGAACAGCACGCTGTCTATGAATTCAACTCTTCGTAATAACTCCTGTTTCGACGGTTAATTGTGAGAAATTCTACGTTTTTTGCCGGTGAAATTTTTTCGCCCGCATAAAATATCTTTGCCGCGGCGGCGGCGGCAGCAGCAGCGGCGGCGAAAGATATCGGGTGCTCTATAAAGCAGGAGAACGCAGGATGGTTTTCTATCCCTTAGGTCGGAGTATTTCTTTTCTTTTTAACTTTTTGTCCCTTTTTCTCTTTTATATTCTTTTCTCACAAACGGGCAACACGTAATGAAATTATACCTGGAGGGTTTTATATCCCACCTAGATATGCGAGTACAGTCAGTTCGGTATGTAACTCTAAGCGATTCAGTCCCGCAGCTATACGAGTAGGGTTGGCTTTGCTCGCCGTCCAGCGGTAGCGCGGGATATTTCAATTGGCGCTATATATAATTACATCAAACGACCGATTTCCACGTATCATTATCCACGACGCGGGGCGCAAACTACCTCACCCCCTCCATACCTACTTATATTCTTCACAATATCGCCATTCGCCACACCTCCGTATATACCTTTACTATTATATCATACATACGTATACGTATACGTGTACGTTACCTACAAAAATTGAAAAAAAATCAAGATTACATAAAAAAAAAAAAAATTGATTTCACAGCATCAGACTTGCTGTGATTTTGAAAAATAATAAACTCATTTCGTACGAAGATCTAGAGCGATAAAATTTTTACCACGTATAATGCTTGTGGTGAACTCATTTTTTTGAGATCTACATCGCGGAGTAGTGCTGAAATTTTCTCAATCCACACCGAATACCACAGTTGCGGGATCTTTTTCGTGATTCCGAAGCCCTCGAAAACCCATCCGTCGGGTGCGTGTCGGATGTTCCTCGTCGAATTTCAGTCCTCGGATGGACGAAGATGATCCCAGTTATACGGTTTATGTGCCTGCATACCTCGGTATAATAATTACCTTTAGTTTTATGTGATCGGGGTGGGATATATAATGGCTACCGAATCGCTAATCAGTCAATGCCAGCGTAGGTAGAATTAATACAGACACCATGCGCAACGCGTCATTAGCATCTAATATTCCGAAACTGTTGTGTAAAATTACTCGAAACAGCGTATGTAACACGGGGCTATAGTATACGCCACGGATGTATACCTATATAACCGAGCAGAGAATTCCTAAGCAGAATTCGTTATGACGTTAACTGATGACCATATTAATTAACCGAGATGTTCTTATCGCGTGGTCGGTGAATAAATATTACGTACAAGTGTGCGCGTAGGTGTGCAGTGTGCACAGGTAAGTGTGTATTTTACTTGTGAATTCACCTCGGTGTAACTAACTAGCTTTATTACACGTAAATGATATATTGCTTCATGTATCCGAAAGTTTTCAGGTCAACGTTTTCGCCGGAAAAGTAATTACGTAATTGTCCCTAACGCGAAGGTTCGATTTTATGTCCAACGATTCGCACCGATGGTAGAGTATAAGGTATCACCGTGAACTCTAAAACTCGAAGAAATGTTGAATTCGTGGTTTTTTTTTCTTTTTTTTTTTTGGGGGGGTTGATTGCAGAGCAAAAGTATTCAAAAAATTTTCTCTCTCTTTTCGCATTCAACATTATTAATAGATTTCGATTAAATCGGAAACTTGTGAGATCAAGATTTTCCGATCAATCGATGGGGCCGTGAGATAAAATTCAATCGATACACGTATCAAGTTGAGCCATACGAAACGATAATCTGATTTAGATATGATTCAGCTAAATATATCGTTGAATAAAAAAAACTCCAATTCAATAATCACGAATAGCTGTAACGGTAAGTGTATACATCGAAATACGAAGCGCGTTAGTGACTTTGTTAACCGTTCGAGTATAATCGTATCGAGGTTGCACTATACACGGTACGGTTAAAAATAATCGAAAAAAGGAATTATGGAAAGAAATAAAATACTAAAACTAGATTCCGATAAAAACGTCCGATTATATACCCTGCTGGCGAAATAGAGTTAGTAACCTCTAGCACGAGACAAACGAGTCACGCACTCGTGTTATAAAGTTAACCTGCTACCGCGCTTATATATTACTGTACCGGCAGATAAACTATCAATGAATTCTAATTATAATACGTACACGTTACACGACAATGGGCGGTTGGACCCGACGTGCTTAACTTTCTTCGGTTCGTAAGAAAAGCTTGTGAAAAAAAAAAACTAAAAAAGTCCACCCGACACTTTTCAACTTCCGACTATGTGGAATTTTTTACTCCAATTTTCGGTCTCACACACCACCGGCCGTTATACGCCTATTTCATTCCTCTTCTCAGTTTCATCGAATTTGATTTCCATTCCCGAAAACGTTTTTCGGCGTCGAAGAAGAATACGAATTAAACGGAAACAAAAAAATAAAACGAAGAGAAAAAGAAAAAAAAAAGCTGAGATTGAAGGATTAAAACAGGATTAACTGCAGAAGACAGCGACTTCTACGGTGAAGGGTTCCCTGTTCGTTATCTTTGCCGCTGTATTTGTTCAGCTCCTCTATTAGCCGCCTACAACCACCGGTCGTGTAGAACACCGACGAGATCCTCTTTCCCTTTCTCGTTTTTTTTTTTCCCTTCAATTTTTTCCTTTTTTCGTTCTTCAATTTTATTCCGTTTCCATCTCCTCTCACGCTCCTTCCGAAACACACGAAACAGCATTATTGTATGAAATACTGTAAGAAGTGTACCGTACACGGTACACCGTCCGAATACTCATTACCGCGCAATTATCTCCTCAACGATTATGAATTACAGGAATGATTATAACGATGCAATATCATAATCACAATCGTTTTTGCGGGTTCGACGCCTTCTTGTTGTACAGCTGTACATATACGCATGTAAATACATACCTATTTATATACGCGTTTGATGATAACTGTTTAATTTCGTATTCAATCGCGTTGTTAGATCTAATGGTATGTATGTTATACAGCTCGATTATTATTACAGGCTTAGTTGTTTTCTACACGTGTTTATATGGGCATATACGTACGTGTATCATATATTTATGTGTCTGTATATTACATGTACACGTTTGTACGTACGTACATAGCTGTGTGGTTACGCAACACGTGAACCTTATGATTAGGGGTTCAGACGCGGCAATGCCGAAATATACACGGCCAGGTATAGGTACGCGTATTAGGAGAAGTGGTACGTTGCGTGTTAGAAAAATGAAAGGAACGAGATGAACGAACAAAAAACTTGTAACGAAATAAAAAAAAAAGGAAAGAACGGAATAAGAGAAAAGAAATCGTCGAGAAACGGCAATTGAGAGACGTGTGTATGTGCGACGTACGCACGAACGTTACATCTAACGCGGCGTTCAATTGTACAAAGACGATTCTGTTTTTTTTTTTTTCTTTTTTCAATTTTAGAAGGTAAAAACAAACTGAAAAAGGATAACAGTTTAAGAAGGATGTAGTTAGACGCTGGCCGAGAGGGATAAACTATACGGTCACGAAATTACGACGATTGTGAAAGGAGAATTGTAATAATCGATAGGGAACCGAATTTTATTCTTTACCTTAGCTGCGCTCAACTATGTACATATACCAGCCTTCGTTATATCGTATCTTTTTATCTACGGGTAAGAAAAAAAAATTAACTTACGGCTTTATTTTGGTACATAAAAATCGGATGTTAATATACCTCGTTCAATTTTACATATTTTTTATTTTCTCCTCATTTATTTTTATCCATGTCAGTTTCTCATCGATTAGAATAAGATATGACGCATAAAAGACCATTGTTCAGCCTTTTGAATTCGTGTGGCGCAGCAGGGACGCTGAAAATTATTTCATTATAAAATTAGATGACGGTAATAACGAGTTTTTCTTACTGGCATAACAGACGTATATGTATATAAACCACGTCTTTTCAAAAATTTAGAATACGAAAAATAATATACAGATTTACGTACAATTACAAAGAGTAATTAATATCTAGCTCGGAGTATTCGCGAGTTCGTTGATAAACGACGAGTTTTTCGGGGTAGGTACATAATAACGCGGATACAGATTTCTCACCGCAACACGGTGGTCTCAGTTTTTCCGCTCATCTTTCAACCCCATAAAGTAAGGATTATAGGAGTCGGTGTACGTGACCTAACATCCCTTGCACCGCCTATAACCGCGGCCATGTAATATACATAAGCATACATAGCTGTACGTATAGGTATACATATACCCACGAAACGTACTTTACCCGCACGGGATACATGTGAACCGCGGCGTTATACCGAGGAGGGTAAAGAGTCGAGAGATGAGGAGGAGGAGGAGGAGGGAGACGAGGAGAAGAGGGTATATTATAGGAGGAACCTTCCATCCGCACCCCCACCGTTCTTTCCCTCCCTCCCTCCCCGATCCCTTTCTTTCCTCGGGTACTAATCTGCATAATATTGTTATTGTTATAAGTTTGACTCTATTAAACCGCGGGCAAGCACGCCACGAGATTCTCGACCCCCCGCTTACGGGTCCGGGAGATTCTGGTTCGGGATTTGGATATATAAGGGATCCCGACTCGACCCTCCCCCTTTACCGTACTACGCTATAACGAAGTCAACGAATCCTCCTCTCATTGGTCACGGCTTATATCCACTAATAACTAACAACGCACATCGCCTCACCACGCTACCCGATTACCTCTCGAGGCGAACTCTCCCGTGGCTCTCGTACTCCCAAAATCACATGCCCCCGTAGCTACAACTCTATATAATATCTAGTCCCCGCGTATATATGTCTGTAATTAGAAATACGAGAAAAAGCAAAAAAAAAATGAAAAAGAGAGAGGGAAGGAGCGGCACGTTCTCGCCTTCAAGGGTTAAATCGATACCCTAGGTATGCTCTACCTCTGTATCGTAATATACACGTATACCTATGAGCCCCCTTCTCCCCCTCGCGGCCCGTCATCCGTCTCTTTTATATCGCATATACTCGTACGCGTACATACATAGAGACGCGCTTGACGAGTCAACCAAAGTTTATTCCCTACGTCACGCGACTGCGTTATACGCGCCATGCCAGAGGTCATCCGATGTCCGTTCGCTCATCCAGTCAACGCCTTCACCTGTTACAGATACCGTTATAATGCAATATATGTATACCTACGATATAATAGATCCAATCGGTTCTGGCTAGTCCGCTTCTTCTGCCGTCCTTCGATTTTCTTTTTCTTTTCATTTTTTATCTCTCGTCTGACGTGGAAACGTATATCGTGGGAGTCTCGCGGCGAATATATATATATATCCTCTTCGGAACTCGAGGGAAAGAAACACCGGAGCCAATTTATCGGTCGTTGTACTCGCGAAAAATCAATGACTCCTTTGAAAATTCGCCATAACCGAGTGCAAATTTTCATTATCAAATTTTCACCATTATACTCCTCTTTCAACGCCGCGTTGAAATTCTTTTTACTCCGAGTGTAACACTCTCCGCGACGTTTTTCCTGTCAACAAAAAGTCGGATAGACGTGATAATTCATATACATAAACGAACGTCGATTGTATCGAGGTGCGTATCGAGACGCGTACCGGAGAGGAAAAAGGAGGAAAGTTTCTTCGGATTCCGGGTGGGTGGGGGGGGGGGGGGGGGTTCCCGCGGGTACTTACAATGTACGATATACTATCATACGTTCGGTAGAACAGTTTTTACAATAAGCCCTCGAGTAGCTTCAGAGCTCTTGTAACAAGGACTGAAACAAGCCCGAGGAATGTGACGTACGTCTCCATGGAACTTGGTTCGCCTCCCCTCGCCTTTCGTCCTTCATCACCCTTCGAGGAGGAAGAAATAAGAGAGGAAGAGGCGAACGAATCCTCATTCTCTTTCGCTTCGCCGTTCGTCCGTTCTCGAAATTTTCTCCTCCTTTTCTCTCGCCTTTGTATCGCGTCCGCGAGCTGCGTATCTCTCTCCGTCTTACGAACATTCGTCTCTTACTTGGCCTTGTCGTATACATCGCTGAATTCTACATCCCATCTCGTATAAAACAGTCTACGCAGAAGCCGGTGTAGAAGGAGCAGCGTAGTCGGCAGCGGATATAAACGCAGCGCACGGTCGGAAGGCGAAGTCTTTCGCGAGCGAAGGGCGAATTGCCCGGGCTTCCGATCTGACATTGACGGACGCTGCCGCCTTTTGCTTCTCTATCACCGCGCGACCGACGCATGTAAGGATTAACGTACAGCGCCCGATTGGTCGATCCTCCGCTATCCTCGATCCTTCCGTACAACCTACCCACTTAATGCCGACGGTGATGCCGCGCGGTCGACCAACGGAGCAAAAGGTACAAAATGTTGAGGAGAGAGCGAATAAGGCTTCTCGTTCTCGCAGCTCCGAGCTCGATCGCCGTACGTTCGACAAACCCGGTGAGACAAAAGGACTCGCCACCGACCACCGCCGCTATCCGAAGAGAGTTCGCAACCGACTCCTCTCTTCTTCCATTGCGCATCGCGAGCAACACGCAACAAAACCAGATCGCAACGCGCCAAAGGTACATGTCAGTTGTACTAACTGCTTCAGCTGCACTCGTCCCGCACACCGCGTTTGATGTTTTATTTAAACCGTTCCCGCATTCCCGTCGCTTCGAGTTGCGAAGAACGAAACAAAAAAAAAAAAAACAAAAAAAAAAAACAACAACAACAATTTTGAATTATATATTTTTCGAAAGGAAACGAACTTCGTTCTTGCTCCGGAAAATCAACTCCGTCTCACTGGTCGGCGTGCACGTCGTGCATGCGGAAAAGAGAAACGAAACGAAATGGAAAATGGGGTGAATTTCGCGGGAGCAACCACCGATGACGCGATCGCTTTTGTTGCGAGAAGGTGTAACGAGATGTAACGAATTCTGGTACGGTTATACAAAAATAGTTCGGTGGAATATTACCAAACTATATAATACGTCGTATAAATTTACAGGAATATAGATGGGATCCCGTAACAGTTGTCGGACATCGAAACGAGCGCACAACACAACCTTCACCTGTTAACGATTAACGAATAAATGTCTTTTTGAATTGATAATGGGGGCTGCATCGAGTTTGGAATGAAACTCCCGTGGTATACGAATAATACGGTATACGCGGCGTGTATATATAACATGTATTCGAAAGCTTGAAAAGCCAGATTCATATATTCGGAACGCCATTAGCTGGCTGTAAAAACATCACCGGTCAAAATGACCTGCCTATTAAACCGAACAGATTTATAGCCATTATTTCAACGATCGCTAATGGCGTCCCTCGACACCGATGAGATACGTGGATTAAAACGAACAAACCAACTACTACAACAACAACAACAACAACAACCAACAACGAAAACAACAAAATATAAGAGGCACGATTTTTATCCCTCCGATTTCGAAAGTAGATTTATATCCGGGCACCTCGGCGAGTAATTGAAGGACGGAAAATGTCGAAAATTAAATCCTATCGCTCCTTTTTGTTTCCAACTTTTCAAAGTCCTGCCGAGGTAATTATGATTCTCCTCGGTGATCGACAGGTCGCGACGAACGAAGCTGATGTCCTGTTATTCGACTACTCGTTGCGCACCTCGCGCCCGATCCTTTATTTCTTTCACTTCTCGATGCCTCGCACTCGCTATCGTCGTCAAGGATCTCAGCCGCAGAAGATCCAGCTGAAAAAAGTTCGTTCGCGTGACGCGCGCTTCTCGTCCCCGCAACCCCGTATATTAATATATATCCATCTTACGAGGGAAAATTCTTCCACCGAATTAAACGAAAAAACGAAGGGAACGGATCGTGTACAAGTATACGGGAATATCATATACCCGACACATTTTTCAATAGGCGAACGACGCGCGTCGATATGGATAATTTATAGCCATAATGGATTTAGGTAAGCGTTGATGGAGACACCTCGAGCTTTCCGCGCGCCGCTCTTGTTACGCGCTCGACTATAATATTACACGTAGCTGACGGCGGTATTATACGTGTACGTATACGTATACGTGCAACCGAAGTCCTCTTTGATAGAAAATAGAGGTCGTGTTTCTATATGTGGTAAGATAATACGCGGACCGTTTATATAGGTATACATATGGACAGACAGCGCGATAGTCGGGTAATTGGCTCGTTTTTACATCGATTCTTTTCTAGCCATGTCCTCGATTTAGAACGAATCGATAGAATTATAGGCGGGGCCGAGATGGTACGTGTGGGGTTTGGATCGGTACAAAGAAAGGAAGAAAAAAATTTGAGTGACGCGATGGCGTGAAACGAAACGAGATGCAGACGAAAAGTTTATGTGTATACCTTTGTAACGAGCGCTATTCACGGCCCTTGAAAATTACCTCAATTTATACATATATATAAATACCGCGATATCCTTTAGGAAGGATATCGTTTCTCAAAATTTTCTTTTACCCTCATCTGCAGTTTTTCGATCGACTCTCCGTCGCGTACACGGTGATATTATTTATATACGATGCGCCGTTGGTCGAACGAAATCAATTCACTACCTACGTAGAATAAAAGATAAGGCAAGAGAGAGAGAAAAAAAAAAAAGAAAAAAAAAAGGGCCTGGCCCTGCAGCCCTGCCCTCTTCTGCTCTGCGGTATATACGTAGCTGATCGTCGAGCTAATGTATCAATCATTCTGTTTACGTAACCTCTGACACGCATTCACGGGCTCACCGACAGACAGAACGCGATGGAACGACCGACGAACACCCACCACCCGCCAACCCCTCTTCCTCCTCCCCAATCCCCTCTTCCCCGATTCCCCCCCTCCGCGACGCCTTAAAAAAAAAACTCCGAGAATCAATATTAAGCTCTCCTCATCGCGGGGAACGACTCGCACGAGCGGAAAACTTCTCACCGGCTGCTCTCTCGCCGCACCACTGTACTTTTTTGTTTAATGTCGTATCATTCGTTTCTTCGTCGTCCTGATTTTTCGCGAATCGACAAAGAAAGAGTTTCGTACCCGCGGTCGTTGAAATGATTATTGATTTTTTTATTTTCGCAATCCACTCAGCTTTTGAATTCATGGTAAAATCGTTCGAGAATCGAAACTGTAGAATCTGAAATCGTTACGATTAATACAAGGATTTTGGGAATCAGAGAGAAAAAAAAAAAAAATGGAGAATCAATTAAGTTCGCGAAAAAGTTGTCACGCGGCGATGCGATGTAATGGAGTAGAGTAGCCGAGAATGAAAAGAGGGAATGAGAAATAGCTGTAGGAAGAGGAGCTGGGAAGAGGAAGAAAAAGGAAGATAGGAAAGCAGCTTCGTCAGCAGGATATCACCATGGTAACCGATATCGATTACGGGTTACGTCCTTCGGGAAGTATATATAGTGGAAATCACGTTTCGCGGATGCAAATTTTTCGTCATAGCGTCGGAAAGGGCCGATATCGTACGAAAATCCATTCGAAATTATATGTAAAATAATTTATCACCCGCGGAACGGACACGTTATTACCGCTTGTTAATGAAAGTTTTTCCTCTCAATTACATTTTCATCGTACACCGGTGGTACGAACTTTTTTTCTACAAGCGAGAATTACCTTAGAAAAAAAAAAAAAAAAAACAGCGTCGCACGGTGTCTCAGGTGTAATTAATAACGCACGGGATATTTTAAGTCGGCCGGTTAATTTATTAGTTATAAATAACCGTGATCGAGTCCGAAGTAACGCAGTTACGGCAGTAACCGACGCTCTCGTAGGGTTATTAGAGAGTGGGAATTATGTATTCGTCTTATAAAGGTATTCGAAACGTTTTCAGTATTTCCAAGGCTTGTGCTGTGAGAATAACCGATATCAAAGAATGCAATTAGTTTTCACGCCTAATAAACAATCCTATACGATTTTCAAATTATATACTCGTTATGCGTTGTGTATTATATAGCTTGAGCTTTTCTCGTATCTGTGTAATAATCTTTTTCTTCGACTATTACTCCCGAGGACATGTAATCTGTAAGCTTTTACATTTTTCTCCAGGGTTCAAACAAGATTGACCAACGTGTGAGATGACCGATACAATAAACGTGTGTAACAGAGTCCGTCGCTTCACCGTAGATTTTCACCCGTGAATTAATTTTCTTCGTAACAGAGGTAAAGTTTCTCGATTAGTTTCCCGTATACCTGGTCGACGAGTCGTGAAGTGGCGCCATCTACTTTGGTCCAGATCTCCAGACTCCGCAGCTTTATTAGTCGCGTGAAATTCGAGATTAAAAATCGGAGGGAAAATAATCGTACGCGGCGATGCGATCTAATTCTGAACGAAATAATTATTCGTTCAATGAACGATATTTGAAAAAAAGAAAAACGTACAACACATACCCAGGTGTAAGATCGCGTGGTATGTGAGGGCGAAAGCTCGCGATGAATATACGACAAAAAAGTAGTTGGTACATGACGATTATACGCGGAATGAATTAGAGGAGAAATAATAAGGGAGTAGAAAACTGGGAGGAAAGGCGAATGAAAGAAATAAGAAAAGGTGGAAGTTGCTTTTACGGGCCGCGGTGCGCGGTAGGTATATATAACTAACAATGAGAGGTACCCACTAAGCGCGCATTCAATTCACAATGGCAATTACGCGAATGCGAGTAAAATTACATACAAGCATAGATATATACGTATAGCAGGAGGCTAGGGAGTTCGCCGCCGTTCCCCGCTCTGATGAAGTTTATACACCAACGCGTACATGTGCGATGCAGGTATACAGAGACGCACGTAACGCGGTCTTTTAAACGGGACGATGTTACGTCGGTTTAAAACACTCGCTACTCGATTCCTATCCCATTATGTATATCACACCGCGCGATTGTGAATCAGCTCGTATGTATACACATAGGTATACGCGTCTCTATGTATTCTGTAAATACACTAGCGTACACCCATGCACGTATACGCTTGGTAAATACGAGGGGCTATTATGATTGCAGCTCATTAGCGTCTCTTAATTACTGGCATTATTTACTGCAATCAGAGCAATTGCAGTCCGTGATGCCCGGCCTATAGCTGCTCTTATACAGCGGTTTATCAGAAGCGTATAAACGTCGGTTACAAGCTCCTAAGTAAATAGCCATTTCGTGTATCTATCATCGTGATGTAATGATTTAATATCCAACTCTTTTACAGCGATATAAAGTGAACGCCTAGTGGAAAAAAGCCTCTTCGAATTCGTACGATTACGAAATTAGATTGATCTTTTGGAAGAAAGCACACCATTTACATACTTCTTGCGGAATTCAAGATCATGTAATTTATCGTATTCAAAAAACTTTCATCCCCTTTTTTCTACAATAGATAATCATGAGTCGGATGTTAACGTACATACATGTGATAAACTTGCAAATTCAATGGATATCTGGATTCATTTCCATCGAGAAAAAAATAAGTTCGACAAAGATTCAGGGGACATTCGGAAACTAGAAGATTGAATCACCGGAATATGAAAACGTGAATTTTTCGAGTCACTTGCGATCGATTTTCCTTCCATACGGTCCATCGTATTGAAAATCGCATATAATTAACGCGAGCAACAAAATCCAAGTTTCTACCATCGCAGCGTTTCGAAGTTGTATGCGACGTGGGCACATACCAGATACATACATTACGGTGAACGAATCCCACCGAATATCATGTCCCTTTCTCACCACACGGCTCACCCCTACGAAAATAGGGTGTCAAGCTTTTGAGAGCGTGTTAAGCGCGTTAGAAGGGACGTGTGCACGGTACACACTGTGGCTTTCGGAGCTGGTATATACGTATACAGAAGTGTCGGGGGTTTGTCGACGAAGAGGGCGTGCAGTGCCGAAGTATTCCAGACACGCGTAGTGATTTGTTTCCTCCCTCCTCCTCCTCCTCCTCCTCCTCCTCCTTTTTCTTTCCCCTCCGATGTATACGTATACGCGTTGTCGTACATAGTCGAAAAGCTCTTATATATACATATACACGAGTGTACATGACGTACCTACATCCGCACGCGTCACACGCGCGCGGATTTCGACTCTCGCAAATCCCTGCGCGTTAAATGTGGAAACGTCGGCGAAAAGACAAACCAAATAGAAAAGTTGTATGCGATAATTATCGATCCGTCGATTACAATATACCGTACGCAGTAACACGATCCGATCGGCATCTTTCGTCGCAGAAATTCACGCTATATTTCATTGTTTTTTGGACAAGAAAGTCGTCCATTTCAGACGTGTCGATGGTGCGCGCGTATACGTGCGTAAGTGCAGAGGTGAATTATTGCGATGCAGAAGTAAAAGAGGGGGGGGGAAAAAAAAAAAAAAAAAACGGAAGCTATACACGAGCAGTGAATTTGCTGCGAAGTACTTGGCGCGACACGTGTAGCTTTGCTAGATGGTCGTAAATTAGCATTTTATATTTATAAGCCTGAATATCGCGGCTTAAACGAAGTTGATTTATTTCGCGAAGTTTGTGAAATTGCAGCGCACCAGAGAGTATGGGATACTACTTTGACTTCGGATAATATAAATTACCGATCCTCGTTGTTCCGCGCGGCGTAAAGTACCGAGGGGGGGAAAAAAAAAATATATCAAACTTTATTTTTCTTACATCGTTTTTTGCAATTAGGGGTGCTTCCGTCGCAGACGTATGGGTGCGGACCGTACGAGTATACGGGTGTATGTACGCTCTATGTAAAATATACAAGTTCGTTCCGAGGAGTGCAGCATGTAATAGCTGGTGTAGCTTTTGAACGCATTCGGGATCGGAGATGGATTCTCCGAGTTTTCGAATCTATGCTAATTTCCCCAATTATTTGTTCAACTCGTAAAAAATGTGGCTCGTTAGAAGGAGCGCGTGACATGATTACGGGTTGCCTGCGCCTTCGACGCTAACAAAGGCCGGCCTGGGCCAGTTGCAACGTACAAAAGCATTTCAGCTCTCATCTCGCCTTGAATTCTTTGTATTGGTACGTATGCCTCTAGTCGGTATACACGGCATACATCTATACGGAAACTAAATATATATGTATATGTATCTTATGTATCAAGAATCCAAATCTATATACCTACGAAGAATCGAGAAAAAAAAAAAAAAAAAGGAAAAGAACAAACAAGTAACACGTACGAATTACTCGAATTAATTAACATCTCAAATTTCGTGCGTGCATAATTACGCCTTCCGAAGCGAATTTTATTTCACTCGATACACTAATTTATTCCATAATGATCTCACGATTTTTGCATTAAAAAATCAAAAACAATGGATTGAAAAATCGAAAATAAACGAACGAGTAAAAAACATATTTGGCACAGCGTGAGCTTCGAAGGGTCGGTTTTCTGACGTGGGAATATAATTTTTCACACAGTAACGAGACGCGGCATAAAGATCAGAAAGCGGGTTCAAGCGGTGCAGAATTTTGTGTGCTTTATGAAAAAGAAAACGGTGGAAAGAAAAAAGTAGATAGAAAACTGAGAATTTTGAAAACCTACAGAACCCGGGATAAAAATGAGCGAAAAATTATTATCGCCGACGCGACAGAAGCAGGAGTTAATTTTTCCCACCCCTAAAATTAGCCCTCGTATGCCCGGTTCGGTTGCGATCGGCGCGATATTTATCCGGACTTCGCTTCGTCCCCCGTATCCACGAATTGAAAACCACTGTTCAACGTGTGTGGTCCACTGCGACGGCGAGGTGCCGACACTCAAATTCCCCCTACTTCCTCACCGTCTTCGCTTATTCTTCTTCTTGTTTCTTCCTTCGAATAAAACGCTCTCACTTCTCCCCCCACGGTTAAACGGGGTAAGTCCATCTCCCTTTTTCTCGCACGTCATTATACTCCGGCGCTCGGCACGAATCTACTTTAAGACCCCGTTGATCCTTGTCTTCCACACTCCGACGCTAAGGACGCCCTCTCCCTCCGGCACACGGTCGCCCTTATTAACCGGCTCTCTTCTTATTCTCCTCTCTTGTTCCCCTCCTCGTTTCTCTCGTTCGATGGCTCGTTTCGCTCGCTCGCTTCGGCTCGCACGCTTGTCGTTCGTTCGTTCGCTCTTCATAAGGATGTGGAGGAATATCTTTTCCTTAATGCGTGTGCGGTGTTTCGGTGCCTCCTTTTCCCTTCGTTCTTCATCTCCCCCCCTTCCCCCCCCTCCTCCTCCGCCTGACCCCCGCTAGTTTTTTCTTTTACTTTTTGTGCGGTTGAGGTATTCCACCACTCGATTTTTGCGGTTTTCAAATAGACCATGCCGACTTCTTGTAAGTTTGCCACCGATCCTCCGGTTCTTTCTCTTCTTCACCGCAGAGAGGAGCTTGTATCGGGTTCTTCTTTTTTTCCAAAATTTCCGTATCACCGGTAATAACCGAAATGAAATGCTGTACGCTTGAAAGGGACGTTGTACGATGAGGAGAAAAAAAAAAAAAACAACAAAAAAAAATTAAATTATCAAATGTAGACAATTTTTAATCGTTTCGAAATGGACGCACGTAACTTGCGTATCGTGCAGATAACTTTGGCGAGGGTGTTACTTCGGTCGGCGAAGTTTCTGGTTGGTTCGAAGTTGTGTATGCGTTGAAATGGTCGAGTGGCGGTTTGCGCGGCTATCTTGTTTTTTCGATCTTAAAGGTTCACTTTATTTATACCACCTAGCCCTAACCAGTTTGTCGCTTCGCGTCGTCTACTCCATACCTACGATATACCCCACACGTATATATATACGTATTATATATATATATATCGGACTTTTGCCGCTCCTGCATCATGCTGCAGTCGAGTAGCTTAACATCTTTTAGTTCCTTCAACGGCAGCATATCGGTGAACACAACACCATCCGCCTATATGCGATCATCACATCTCGCATCAAAGGAAAGCGCGCGCGCGTGCGCCAGCTCTTTCTGCAGCAATATCAAACCCTTATCATACGTATAATGCGTTATACCCGTACCACGACCCATCGCTAGATCCGAGTTTATATCCGTCGATATACAGAATCGGACATTAGGATAAGAATATCTCCACTACTTTATCCCATATTCACCGTGCGCGCGAGATTTTTTTTGCGCACGTCTGCGTATCGATAAACGCATCACCTTTGTACACCCTATACAGGTAGATTTACACGGGGTTTATACATATTATGGAGACACCTCGGCGTTTTTTTCCCAAAGCTATTGAACGCCGAGAAGTTTTATATGCAGACGTGAAACGCCTGGCAATGTACCCGTCGGTGGACGCGATTCGTTAGGGAGGATAGTAAGAAAGAAACGAAGAAAAAGAAGAACTGAAATAAGAAGGGGGAGACTAAGACAAAAACTCCTGTTTATTTTTTTTTTATTTTTTATTTTATTTTTTTTCCACCGTTGTTTACTTTGTCATTCCCTTTTTACTTCCGAACGATCGCTCCCATGGGGTGAATTATATAACGCCGCTTATTGCCCTCGTTCGATTTTATTTTATTTATTTACTCAATTTTTTTTTTTTTTCGTTACATATCCTCTGGTCTGTACACGTATATGTATATGCATATACATGTGTACACGCGTGCATTAAATAATGACATTTTGAGAAGAAAAAGAAACTCTCGGAGAGCAATCTTCTTTGAATAATGAACCCGAGAAAAAAGATGAAAGAGACGAAACAAAAAAAACAAAATAAAAATAAAAAAAAACAACACAATTATGAACGTTGAGTTGAAACGCGAGGCTAACGCGTGAAGTGTTTTCTGCATATATATATATATAGCGTATAGGTATATACGTACGCGCGGGTTGCACTACGAAGCGTGAAATGAAAAACGTGTTCGGGAGTTCGCGCGTTATATAATTATTTGATTGTGTGCGCGAGAGGGATGGATACGAGGAGGGGGATGAAAGACGGAGTTAAAAAGTAAAATCATAAATACCGGCGCATTTAACCTTCGGGATGAAACGCGGCGCACTTATACACGCGACGGCTTCTATGGTATACATGTACGCGTATACACTTACGGCGTAGGGAGCTTCTCTTCTCTGCGTGGTTCCCGTCGTGTTTTGACGTGAGGTGTCACCGGGGCAACGAGGCGGGGCGGCTTAGAGTGGCGTAGGGTAAACACGTAACAAAACTGACGCTGGAGTCGGTTGATATGTGTGTGTGTGTGTGTGTGTGTGTGTGTGTGTGTACAAGTTCCGAGTTAAAAGCGCCAAGGAAAGCTGAAGGAGGCTGGCTGGCTTGAGTCGTAAGTCTGTTTCACCTTAATATTCTTCCCGCTCGTTTCAGCTGTACGGTAATATCCACCGTCGCTATGTAAGTACTACGCGCTGCAGTTGTAAGAGATTCGGGCGGACGAGCGTTCGCTGGATATCCCCTAACAGGATTTACCCCGATTAGTTTCGCTGCGTATTGGGGGGGGAGGGGGACGCAGTACCTGCTCTCGCAAGAGTCAAAAGACGCTCGACTCCCCGCACACCGATCGGAATTCCATCGTATTGTGTGTATAAACACCTTTCGAAGTTCGGAAATATTTTCGCCGACTTTAAAATCCTTGCGGAGTGGGTCAGGGTCGGCGGTGCGATTTTCGCCTCCTTTGTTTCCGGGATGAAGCAAAGCTGCTTCTGTTATACGCTCTCCATCGGGAAATGTAGGTGCAGGTTGTTTATATACCGCAGGATATAGAAGCGGAATCCTTACGGCTAGCCGTCTACTGCTCCCCCCGCCCCCCCCCCCCCCCCCCCCACTGTGAATTTCGACAGGAGTCAATTTTTATGGACCTTTTGCGCGCGGACGCCAAAATGGGTATCCTCCGCTGTAGCTGGTGGTGCCTTTTTCACTTGTCTCTCGAATCGGCTATGGTCCGGTATAAAGGTGTGTTGTTGTACGTACGTATAACTTCTGATTCGTTATGGCGAGAAAAGCCGCGGAAATATTTGGACGTCTAGGATTTAGTACCTGCGGAGTGCAGACATCCTCGCCACACCTGAATTATTACAGGTATATAGGTATACGTGTACGCTAAGGATGTATATGTATACGTATACCCGTGTAAAACAGGCTTGGCTGAATTTCGAACGCTCGCTGGTGCGAAAATAAAATAAAAAATATAAAGGAGGGTAATTCGATATACATATAGGTACGTGTGTATAATGCACGTACATGGCGTCGATATTTCTGCACAGCGATGGGTGAAATTTTATCGCAACGATTTAACGCCGAAACTTTAGGGCTACTCGGACTGGCCTGCGGAACCGTGTCTTCCGCGGCTACCGAGCTACGCTAAAACGGTTATTTAATAAGAGGAAGACGGAGAAGCTGCTAAAAAACATTTATAATACCCATCGCGATATCGGGCCAAGTTTTTTTGGTAATTTAATCCCGAGAACCCGCCGTACTTGGACTCGAAAAATAAATTATCGCAAAAGATCGTTGGCGTGGAACAAAAAACTAGGACACGTACCATATATGTGTAATTATAATGGATTCGAAAATTTTGGCTCACCGAGCAGAAAAGAAAATTTGAAAATGCAGACCTTCGGTGAATTTGAAATTGGAAATTATCTTTGATATATTTCTTCTCCCGGACCATCATCGCATATGATGAGGTGCGCGTTAATTTTTGGCGTGAGATTGAAAATTATGAAATAAACGAGCGTAACATATTACCGTCCTAATCCCCATATTAGTCGTTAATCTAGATGGAGTATGACGAGGATGGCGGTAGCAGCGAAGATCGTCGATACAGCTCATAGTTGACGGACGCATCTGTAGGATCAGGTGGAGATCACGATGTAGAAGCTGGTTTCATCTCGGAGCGAGGGACTGCACACGGTGCGGCTGTCAATCACTATCGCATTGACCGCGTCTCGTTTGAGGAGTGGAACTTTGAAGCTTCGAGACGATCCGAAGTTGAAAGTGACAACTTAGTCACGCCGCGTACACCGGATTATCCCAACGGAGTTTAAAGTCCGTTTCGGTCTCACGGCACCCGATGACCCCCCGTCAATATTTTTTTTTCACCTCATCCTTACACGTCATATTCCCGAAAACGTTGCTGCGGATGTACACCTCCCGCAGCTCCGATTCTCTCGAAGGATAACCCGTGAAAATTTCATGCCTCCGGATCTCTGTGTCTCTCATCTCATTTTTATTTTTTTTTTTTTCAAAACATAGTCCCCGGTAAGTCTACACGTCGTAAAATTGGTTTGCTTTCGACCCGGACCCCCAGAGAGTCGAGAAATTGCAGGTTGCAGTTAAAGATGGCGTAGTTTTTTCATATTTGCTTCTTTTTTTTTCTTAGTTTTTCGCCCGACCTTAAACGTACGGACGGTATGATTGAATGTGTATGCAGGACTGATAGATGAAAATAGGAAGTTGAGATCAGGGATGCGCAGAGAAAGGAACGAACCGTACGATATACGTCTGCAGTTTAAAAAACCGCCCGCCGAGGAAGCCGCAAGTTTTACTACACCGGCTACAGTATTCCGCCAGACAATGCTGAGCCTCCATTGTTTGCCAGTCAAAACATATTATTCTTTCGCCGAATGTTATACATAATACATAGCAGGGAAAAATCGGATACACGGATTTCGGGGTAAAAATGTATCAACGGAGAGGAGAGAGGATAGTGATTTTTTTTTTTTTTCACTGCGTCTCACGTGTAACGGTATTCCAAAATTTGGTTCACTAAAATTGGCAAAGACAGAAATGAAGGAGACAGAGGAAGAAAGGATGATATCCGAGGATCCTCGTTCGAAATCCGTCTCTTAAACGTCGAGTAAATCTTCGGAATTTCAGGGTCTGTCATTCGGAGGGCGTCGAGAGCCGTCGCCAACATCCGGCGTCGGTGTGACCAAAGCGCAACTACAAGGATCGAAAGGACTATACGCTCTGTATAGGAGTTGACTCGCAGGTAAAATTCGATATATATATGTGCGTAAAGTTGACCGTTCGCGTTTGAAAATGAAACCGTGACCGTATCCTTTTTCTATACGATAACAATTTGGCCGTAACAAATTTTGTTTCCCAAACAAAAATAATTTTTCACCATTATTTTCAGTTTTTTATTCTTCTCCCTTCATTTTCCAGTTTTCTTTCTTTGTTTTTTTTGTTTTCACATTTTCACTTTTCTACGCAGGGTGTACACGCACCTACCTACATAAATAACATCGGTGTTCAGGTGTTTCATGCGGCGGTTGCGATATCGAGGTATAGAATTTTGATAGCGATCGATATGGGGGTTTTATTGTTCGGCGAGGTGTTGTATATAGAAATATTTGCAGCATGACCAGTGCAGCTTACGGGGGGATGCGACGGAGAACGGGAATTATTATCGTCTGAAGTTGGTGCTTCTGGTGTTCCTGCCGCTGCTGCTGTTGAGCTTGTTAAAAAGAAAATATGACTTCCGCCTCTATTAGAATAGGAGAGTCGAGTCCTGCAGGTTCGCGTGCTACAGTGTATGTAACTCCATATCTGGAAGGAGGTGGAACACGGTGAACACGGTCTGATTCTGCCAACACCGACGGATTTATATCTCATGTATAACGTATACCTAATGTATATCGCCCTCGCCGCCTCCGCTTCTGCACCACCGTACGAGTTACGGACACCGTCGCCCTGGGTATCATCCGCGCTACGCACGTTACTACTTTTACACCCGGATATCCCCGTGCGTACAGGATCGATAAAATATCGACTGACAATGAGTCGAGACCTGATTCGATTTTTTATCCCACCCCGAATCGATCAAAAAATTTCCGACGAGATATTTTGAGTCGCAGGTTCGAAATTTCCGAAATTCGGAATTTTGGAAATAGAAAAGAAGTGTGTGGGTACTTTAAATAAATATGAAGAGTTTTACGATTTTAGTTTCAATCCTCAAACGATCTCTGCGCGAATGCAAGGAAAGAAGGAAAGTAAATGTCGGAGGTGTTATACGAATCATTTTTTGCAGAACAGCTCGACAACAATACCGCGCGTATTCGAAGATTAACGAACTTCGAGATGTTCGTACGATTGTAATACTGCATCAGCGCGAGTAGGTAACGCGTAGTTTTATACAGTTTATTACGAAGTTGACTGGGTGTGGTTTATATCAACTTGTAAATTACCATTATCGGGTGGTAGCAGAACCCCTGCACACGAGGCGACGTTCGATATATACACGTATATATACGTGTTCTATACAAAATACACTCTACAGCTGCAACGTTACGTGTGTATACGTGCGTACCGCATAAAACTGCTATACTCGGAGAGATACGCGATTCTCGACGTCAACCCCTGTAACAAGGGTTGTTCGGTTGGTTGCTTTGTTTGTTACGTAGATGGGGGCGTTTACTCCCCCCCCCCCCCCGACGTAAATATACACATTCATAGGGATAGTCCCGAAAGCTCGCACATCAACCGATATAATATTGTAATATATATAAGCTTCATTTATAACCACCGCAGCATGCAACGCGCAACTTGCATCGCTCAGTTACACACACACATATAGTTCGAAGCCAACTTGGTGTTAGGTACATTAATTATCACGTTCAATCTTTTTTTTTTCACACCGTAGCTTTCGTTGAATCTTTCTCTTTCCATTTTGCAGTAATATGCATACATATCCCGTCCACGTACGAACACACATTTGTCAAGCGTATTTTTTTTACGCAGATGTACGTACGGTCCGCATTGTCCGGTGGATAAACATTTTTCCAAAGCTTTCATGATTATAAATTTTTCCCCAAAGCTGCGGCACGCGATTTTTAGTTTACCCCATTGTCTACGCGCTGTAGAGAGAGAGAGAGAGAGAGAGAGAGAGCTGAATATCTCAGACCACATGGAAATTTATTTCTCACCTCTAGGTTGTAAATTCATTTCGTTTTCATTTTTACCCCCTTTGTTTATACCACAGCTATAGAGATCCGGCGACACGCTATCCGCAATTTAAGCAAACAAAAATTAAGGAGAGATACCCGTTATGTATACGTGCACGTATGTGTATCGATACACATCCGTGCGCACACGAATACATATATTAATATCATCATTTCCTATGACGTGTATACACCGTTGATTGAGTGATTAAAATGATTACAACGTGGTCAACGCTACGGCCCTCGATCATAATGCTGCGTATCCGCTGCAATATCCCGAGTCTTGTACGATCGATTTTTCTTAAAATTGCGAAACTTTGTAACAGAAAACTGCAGAAATCGTCGACATCCATGAGACGACGATCATTCACGTCTCCTTGTCGGCGTGCGTTAGAAATTTGTTTGTTTGAATACATGTAAGTACCTGCGTGTATTTGAAGTAACCGTTCGTCAGCAGCTTAGCGCATCTCGTACGAGTACATCTCGTGGGATACAATTATCATCTTTCGGATTATATAGCTGAGCAGCGGCACTTTCAAGAGTTAATTCCCGCTAAGGGAAACGGGAGAGAGAAAGACGAGAATAAAGAAGAAAATGAAGAAGAGGAAGAAGAAGAAGAAGGAGAAGAAGAAGAAGAGGAATAATAATAACCTTGTGCCGTATAGTTAGCGCGGTGGTGCAGAGAGAGAGAGAGCGAGGAGCTGTATAAGAGTCCCGGGATCTTTGAGAGGTAGATGAAACTCCTCCCGGCATACTCCGCCCATTCCTCTTAACTCGGATCGTAGCGTGGGGATGGAAAGTTTCTAATTGGTCAAACGACGATATCCTCTGCCTGGGAGGAACTCGACTGTTTTGAAAAGTTTTTTTTTATTCATTTATTTATTTTATTTATTTGTTTATTTTTTTTTTCAATATATAGTTGTATTACACCGGACTGAGCTCGCGAGCGCAGCATCGCCAACGGCCGCACAACTGAAAACGTTAAAGGTACTTTATTGTTGAGTTTATTATAGTTGGTTCCGCAAATAGAATATACAGAACCCCTAGCGCTGTACACGCGGGGCTCCAGTTCCGAAACAATAGAAAATAAGAAACAAGTTCCTCGCTCCTTTCTCGTTTTTTTACCTCAATTTATGTTATCGTACAGTCGCATACCTGCACATTCGTATATACATATGTACTTATAATTCGAGATCGTTATCAAATTTTCAAGAACTGCATATGCGAGTATAAATATATGGATAATATTATATTCCTATAGAGTGGGGTGCGGGTCTCGTTCTCCTTATTTAATTATTATTATCATAATTATTGTTAATATTATTATATTACTTTTTTCATTTAATGTCCGAACGTTATGCACGGGAATAATATATCCCTTTTCTCTTCCTCGACCTGGAAGGCGGCGTAATTTCTGTGGCGGTAAAAAAAGTATTAAATGAAGATCCAGTAATTAGTCCATGTTCGCGTATTTATCTAATTACATATCTTCAGAAAACCGCCGTGTGGTTACATGTTGCGAATGAAAAGTCGGTAGCTCTATAGCACCGGACAACTGGTACCTATAGTTCGATTTCGATCTAGAATAGTAATCAACTCGTGAGATATAACGTTTCAAAGTCGCCATCCATATAGGTGTATACTATACTGTTCTTTTTTTTTTTTTTTTTTTAAATAAAATATAGGTAGGTATATAACGAGTTTCCATACGCGCATCTTATGTATGTACATACATAGTCACGTGCGTGTGATACATGGAATTACTAATTATATTGTTCTTTTTTCAATTATGTACATTAAACTGCTTGGCTATGTAACAAGTTATACCAGTGGTTATACACTATGCTCGAGTGCGCGTCGCTATTGTTTCGCAAAAAACTCAATTAGATACTTATTCAGCGTAACCTAAACAACATCGCCGTACGTACGTGCTCCTTATTATCTCAATTTCAATGTAACGCAAGTACATATCTACGAGTGAAAAAAACCAACTTATTTACAGATTATTCAATAAACTTCCAAGTGCGTATTGTAACATCGCGATAATCGCGCGTATTCTTCATCCTCGTCCTATATTCCTTCGTGACATAAATTTTCAATTGAATTATACAAATCTCTAATACATTAATGTATTTAGACACGGGCATGTATATGTATACATTTTGTATACAGTGACTTCTCCGCGTCTAAATCTATATCAACTGACTGCAAAGTTCGAAATCTATGCACCGCCGCGAGGGCGCAAACTCGAAAATATCGGAGCACACATTTTCTCCCCCCTTGTGTATTGTATAGAGCAGAGATCATGTGTAAGCATTATATACCAAATATATACGTGTGGATATCCCTAGGCCACACCCTCCGCCCTTTTCCCTTCCTCCGTTCGACGCGTTTCTCCGCCCCTCTTTTCCGTTACCTTCCCCCTTCTTCGTCTCCTCCCCTTTTTATCCCTCTCGGTATCGAACACGTGTGTGTGTGCGTGTGCGTGCGTGTGCGCGCGTACGGTGGTAATATACTTGTATTATATACACACACCCCGAAGCTGGGGTACATTACAGGTATACATAAACTTGGCAATAATTACCCCGTAGTGGTACGACCGTGCGCTCTATGGTCTCGAAAAGCAGTGCGCGCGGTGATAATCAGATAAAATAATTAGCATGTTAATTGAAAGAGGGTGCACTGTACTGCAGTATATGCTGCAGCTATATACTTATATATATATATACATATACATACACGTATATATCCCGCATCCTTGTGCAGTAGGGTACTTGTAATAAATATGAAGCGTCGCGACGCCTGCGTGCTGCGAAACCGTCTCGCCCGATTATACAAAACGAATCTCCTGCTGCACGATCTTCCGTTGCATGGTGTAGGTATACGTATAATTTCGTGTACGTATACGTGACGTACACACGCGGAAGAAACCGGCGAACGGTATAGCGTGCAAAAATTTTCAAACAGACGTCATACGTATCTACAAATATTTGTGTAATTGCATTTCAACCCCCTCCCTGCAGGATTAACCTTTGAGACGTGAGACGTAGGTTTCAATTCTTTTGGTTTTTCTCATGCATTCTCATCGAGATCATTCGCTTCGAACGTTGAACGTGAAGTTATCTCAGGTTGTATATACAACGTGGATGTAATGGATGTAAGTTGTAAATGTCAGGGTATATGAATCCGATGATTGGTGTCTAAATTTTCACATCGTGGTAGATGTACGTATATACATACGACGATTATCCGTTTGCCCGCGCGATCCTTTCTTTTTTCACTTTTTTCACACCCGTCGTTCATCTCGTATATATACATAATACGTATATTATAGGAAAAGACAGAGGGTCGCGCTGCAGCGCTCTTTCCATGTATTCATTTATCTCTGCGAAGAGAGAGATATAGCTATGGGAATGTGTCGACTGGATGATATTTATTTGTTGCGTCGCTATATAATACCGATATACTCACACCCACATGGGAAGAAGAACTGCAGAGAGACGTTTACTTTTACACCTATATAAGACTGTAGACATGTGCTGGTGCACTCACACATCCACGAGTAGTGGTGGGGATGAACAAAGAATGGAGTAAAAAAGTACCTCTGCCGCGGACTGCACGGAACAAAATCTTATTCGGGGTGGGGGTTGAATGAGGCGTGGATAATTCCGAAAGAGGAGGAGGACTTTGTGCGGAAGGGGCAGTCGTCCGGAGGGAATGGAGGGAAAACGCGACCAAGGAGGGACTATCGTCGGGCTGCAGCTGCCAGAATCCAAATATCCAACGGCGTAGTCGAAACTTATCCTCGAAAATTGTCCACTCGACGAATTTGAGAAAAACAAAAAAAAAAAAAAATCATCGCACAAGCGGTGTTCGAAAATCATCAACGAATTTCGCGTCGCGAGCTGAAAGTGAATTGCCTCAAATTTTCGTGATGAAAATTGAAAAAGCGAATGAAAGAATTGTAAAGTACCAATTTTTTTCATCGCAACCGTTGAGGAATGATTGAAGTTCAGTGTTCTAGCCCGAATGAAAAGAAAAGCAATATTTTTGGTACTTGGAATTTTCGGTGGTCGAACGGGGATGATTTTTAATTGTGAACCTGAGGACGAGTAATTTCGACCGGTCGGTCGAATGGGGGACAATTTCGAGCAGCTACGCCATTGGGAGTAGGGATAGAAGGAGTTTCGTGATTGGAGGACGATCGTGGGGACATTATATCGGGTGGAGTGAGTCGAGCGAGAGTGTTGGGAAGTTGTTTCCTATACGGGGGAGGGCGGGACTTGCCCGTGGAGGAGCAGGGAGGCATCGCGTTAATAGAGATACAATCGAGGGTGTCTAGTGCACCGGCACTGGAACTGGGACCGGGTCTGGGACCGAGAGTGCACTCTCTCTTTTGGTCCGGCGTACAGCGGCCGAAGGAATTGTGGGGAAGGTGGAAGAGTCCGAGTCGTCGGTGTGTAGGAGGAGTGAAAAAGTGAAGGGTAGTCAACTCGAGGGGGAGGGATAGCTGCACTGCCTCTGCCGCTGGACGTAGTTTAGACATCAGCGACGGCAGGATAGACAGGCAGTCAGACCCGTCACGGCACTCGGTCAAGTACCCAGAAAACACGACCCAACACACAATTCCTCAAACTGCGCTACGGTGCATGGCTATCGAAGCTAAATGCACCTGATGCTACGCAGTACCAAGACGCGATCAACCCTCCTTCTTCGATCGGCGAGACAGATTCGAATCGAACGATAGTTTGTCGCCCACGTGATGCACGAACAAGTGTGATTGATTCATCGTCCAGTGCGCGTTTCGAGCTTTTTGTCATTCTTCGTAATTTTTTTGTTCTTTTTTTCTCTTTTCGTTTCATCGTTTCGCGTTGCAACATTGCCGGATCCCGAGGGATACGGATTAGAATTGAAAACGAAAAAAAAAAAAAAGAAATTCCCCAAATGAGCGTCGCGATGGCTGTGGCGATGGACTCTACATACGGAGTTCGTTTAGGGGTCGGTTCGTCGGTTCATCGTCGAAGAGTTTGTTCCCCGTCCCATCAGCAGCACCAACTGCAGCAGCAACATATTCTCCACGGTGGGGATAACGAGGGTGAAGAAGAGGAAGAAGACCGTCGTTCGCTGACGGAGAATCCGTTGAGATTCAGCGTACTGAATATACTGAGACCAGATTTCGGAAGGAAGGCGATACTGAGTAAAAAGACGAGGGCGTCGGGGAGACCGCAAGTTCCGATAACCGCGACCGTGTTACCTCGACACAGTCCGCTTCCGGTACCGAGGGATCTCAGCGTTACCGGAAGTAGCTCGAACAGACTGTCACCGTCCCCCGTTGTCTACGGGAATCAAGGGAATTCGCTGCACATCAATTCCCTGAGAGATTGTATCAGAGATAGAGAAAGAGAGAGAGACGTCCTTTCGACGCACGGCAGTTTGTCATCGCCTCTGAATTCCAACTCGTCATCCGCGCACTCTCTCATTCACGGAAGACTCAGCAGAAGCGGAAGTCTCGAGAGTTTGTCGAGCAACAGAAGTTCGATAACCGGGAGTAGTTCGGTCGTCGGAGGAAGTTGCAGTACCCCTTCCATATCCTCGGCCGTTTCTTCGATCGGTACCGATTCCTGCCCCAGTGAAAGCAGCGCTTCCGCCACGGGGACCGGAAGTGGCCAACAAAATTCGAACAACGGACAGAGTCTTTGGCCGGCGTGGGTCTACTGCACCAGATACTCGGACAGACCTTCTTCCGGTTGGTATATTTATCCGTTCGTTCATTGACTTTCCTTATCCACGCCGCCATTTTTCATTTGATAAGGTATTCTCGAAACGAGACCGCGATACGCACGTCCGCGGGGAGATGCAGCTGCACAACGCCGCGCGCGTTTCTAACTGATGCTCGTATAGGTGTATAAAATTTGTAATGATCCGTTTCCGCGACCGGATATTCCTATTGTGTATTTACTAACGCGCGCGCGATGCTGGCACGCCGCTGCAGCTGTGACAAATAAATAACTAAAATCGAGGGGCGAGGGCAAAAGAGAAAGGGGGGGAAAAGAGGAATGAAATAATAAAATTACGGACTAAATTACCCGATTAGAAAGAGGAGGACTTTTCCCCGTATGTGTGTCGTCTATGTCTCTGTAGTTTGTTCTTGAGTCTATAAATTTACCGTCGTATTGAATAAATAATCACGATTTCAAAGTCTACGGTATACATTATAGTCGTCGTTATACGCTGCAGGTATAGTAGTACGTAAACTATACCGTGTACGCATGAAACCGTTCCGCATGCATAGAGAAATTTTGATAAAGACTAGAATTGAAATACGGGTACTGACATTAGTCGTTTGTTTTAATAATTAATCACGCACTTCTGAAAATTAACAACGTACCATTATCGGAATCCAAATGGAGGAATTAGGGGGGGGGGGGGGGGGGGGAAGGAGTATGTGACGTGCATACTAGATTTCAATATCATCCTTCATTATATTCCGGAGTAATTATTACTATCGTTATTCCACAATACGTCCATTACACAGTCCCTCGTTTACAATATTGTTATTCGAAATGATGAAAAAAAAGGTGGGGGGAAGGAATCATTTAGGCAAAGCTGCACACAAATGAAGAAGATAGAATGTTGGAATTCCTTGAGGAATCTCGCGTGTTCGTGGGCAGTTTTTTCCCGTATAAAATTTCCGGGGGCATTCGGTATTTAATCCTCTCATTTTCATCTCCAGCTTCTAATTCTCCCTTTGATTCCACGCTCCACACGATGCAGCTTATAGCTCGTAATATTCCCAAAGAATTACGTGAAAACGAATGAAAATTTTCATTATTATTTCCAGGGCCCAGAACGCGACGCGTAAAGAGATCGAGCGGGAGTGACAAAAATGCATCGTCGGAAGAGAAGAGACCGAGAACAGCGTTCAGCGCCGAGCAATTGGCACGTCTCAAACAGGAATTTGCGGAAAATCGTTACCTCACCGAAAGGAGAAGACAACAGCTATCCAGAGATCTCGGACTCAATGAAGCTCAGATTAAAATTTGGTTCCAAAACAAGAGAGCCAAGATTAAGAAATCTACCGGGCAGAAAAATCCACTCGCTCTTCAACTCATGGCTCAAGGACTCTACAATCATTCAACGGTTCCCGTCGACGAGGACGGCGAAGAGATACCGCCGGAAGAGAATCGATCTTGAAAACTGAACGAGATGAAAAATTTTTTTGTAATGAGATTCACGTAAAAGTCCGGTGTAATACATACATACACATATATGTATATATTTTATGTTTTATAGACTGATTTATTATATATATTTTATTTTGTTGATGTGAAAAATTTTACGCGTACCTATATCTTACATTATACAATACAGTAGGTCATATATACACTTTAGATCTTGTACATAGTATAGATAGAAAAAAAAAAATTGCGAGGTATTTATTTTATGCCGTGTACAAAATACATATTATCGTTGTTATTATTAAGATCGTAATAATTGTCATTATCGTAACGATGTGAAGATAATCGTATACGTGTTATTCTCCGGAGCGATCCATGGAAACGATCTCATCAGTATACATATGTGAAATAGATATATTCGTATAAAAAATACTAATTAAATGGATATAATTATAGTCTGCACTGTCAAACGATTTATGAAAATAATTAAAGTACGATTATGATATTGTTAAACCAGTATTGTTTATGGATGAAATGTGCGGATTCTTACAGCGGTCGCAATATTCGAAGCGAGGAGTCTGCAAATTTTCACAACCCTTGATCAGCGCCACGAGGAAAATTTCATTCTCTTTCGCTCTCCACTTGCCGCGAGACAGCATCGATTTTCCGAGAGCACGACACGGACTCACGAGATAGAGTCAAAAAAACATCGCCATAACTCGAATCGCACGTATAATATAATTTGTAGCAGAAGGGGTTGCTCGTGGGGGGAAGGGGGGGGGGGTATATTTGCACATTAATTTGTGGTGGCGGAGTAAAAGCGTTGACACCTTTGGTGGGGGGGGGGGGGGGGGGGGGTGTTGTAAGGGAATTCAGTGAGCCACTGTAGGCAACGGACGACCCCGAGGACCCCAACCCCTAACCTTAATGGGTACGCCAGGGCAGACCGCTGACCCAACCGCAGGCCATTTCGGCCCGTTTTCAACTCGTTAGAACCCATAGCAGCAATTACACATTACTGCAGTTTCCCCACTCTCCTCCGCCTCTTTCCCGCCATCCCGAGGCTGCTAAATACGATATGGGCCGACAACTTGCCCGGTTATTTATGTCCAGATACACGCGTACTACTATGTCGGCGTACAACCGCATGCTACGAGAGTACGTTATTATAATCGCAATAACGATTCGAGCGGTGTAAGTCACGTATAATTCGAAAAACTGACGAATGCTCCGATGTCTGGACAGGGAAAGGTTCGATTCAAAAGAGAAAGAAAAACGCAATTCAATGGATGCAGGGGATGATGTGAATTGATTGAATTATTTTGTTGGTTTTCGGGTAGAATTCGTCAGTCGTAGAAAAATGGTGAATTACTTTTCTCCCCTTCGAAATTCTTTCGACGGAATGGAATTTCCTGAAGGACATGTACTTTGATAAAATTATAATTACGGTGATCTATTTTTATGCTTCGTTTAAACGTGAATAGCAAATTTACCTTCCTACAATTACTCGCGGAGCTGATCCATATAATATAACGGGGCAGAAAAGTGTATTTAATTAACCAAATTATCGCGTGAATCATGAATCGCGTAATACGCGATCGGAATATACAATATGTGTACACGTCAACGCTGTCGATAAGAATCCGTAGACTTATTCATTTTTCTTTCATCCGTCAATTTCAAGCTGCGCGCAAGTGACTTCACGCGCGATATGTAGATATATTCTACCTAATTTTTGGCTAGTTTCATCAATCACTTCGCGAATTAAACAGTTCTCATCAAAATCTACCTTACATCTTAGTCGGTGAGCAAGAACCGTGACATGATATAAATTCGACAAAAAAAAAACGTTCGATTTCAACAGCACAATGATGTCAATCGGGGATGACGTTAGGGGTTGTCCAGTCTCCGTCGAATTTTGGAAATTTTTTTCGTTTCTCTTATTCCAAATAATAACTGTGCGGGTATCCAATGTTTTTTTATTTTTTTCCTTTTTACGGTTCGTTTATCGTACCGCCGCGCAGTTCGCAAAAGCGGGCGCGATACCAAATGAGTCTCGAGAGATATCGTATCGCTGTTGAATCTCTGGTGTAACGTATAATGCGAATTGTGATCAAGAAGTTCGCATAAATTTTTCCGTACTAATTGATATTCTTTGCGGTAACTCGCGCCACGATACGTTCGCTGAATATATATTTTAACACTAAATGCAGCCATACTATACGCATATACTCGCTTGTAGTTGCTACGAACGGTTTCTCCAACTAAATTCTGAAGCATCGATAATTAACGAGCCATCAATTAATTCCCCGCCTTTGAATGTCACGTTCGAATCTCCCTTTTCTTCACTTTTTTCCCATGTTAATTTGGTTTTTCTCCTCTTCTTCTTTTTTGAAATCTTCCTCCGACAAGCACGTTGCGCGGTTACATTCGTCTCAATTTGGTCTCTCGATTACATTATACAGGTATATGGAGATTTTCGGACATTATCGCCCTCGATTTGACTCAATAGTTTGTTTTTTGTCCGTTTCATGATTCTGAAATACTGTTGCCACAGACGCATTGATTGCAGATAATTTCGAGGCGACATATTTGCTCAGTGTTTTCGACCCCTTCGCGGCTAATTTTTCGAATAAAGTACACATGCGGGTATCGGGTATATACATATGTACAGTATACAGCTTTATGTTAATCACGGCAATTAGCGGTAGTCGCGTGTATGTAAGGATTGATTGGGTTTCCTGGTACACATAACCGAACGCATACGCACATATCATATTATACGCGCGTGTATTCGTACATATATATATTCTCGCGGGGGGGTTTCCTTTTGGTTTTAGTTTAATTTTCGAGCCGCTAAACGTCCTCTTTTCTCGTGGGCGTGGAAACGACGCTGACGTTTCGTTAGTATTTAGAGAAAGCGTTTGTTTGGCACTGTGTCAGAGTATAAACCGTGCGGAGTATCATGACTTTTGGTAATTGGCAGCTGCTGCGCTTCTCCGCATCTACCCTCAGAACTTGTTCTACCATTAGTGAAAGATTAGTGGCTCTACCGAGAATAAATAGAACAACTAGAAAACGTCGAATTTTTCCCTTCAAACGTCGCCTCTGTAGCTACTACACCCCCGCGCCCAGCTAGTTTCCATGGTTCTCTGCCCGCGCCATACGACCTCGCTACGAGGTGGATACGCGAGCGTCAGAATTCGTCGTCAAACGGCTGGAATTGCCAATTTTTCTTCCGCAGCGGAGAAATTTTATTTCCGAAAGAGTCGGATCGATTGGTACAAATTAATACTCCGCTGGTGATTATTGCGGGGAACGACGCGGTCACACCGCACACAGCGCGTGTAGAGTATATATGTATATATATATGGGGAAAAAAGAAAAAGGAACAAATTTCTTACATCTGGGATAAAAAATAAAAACCGAAATGAACAAATAAATGAAAGAGAGCGACGAGTTGTTACGGAAATTGTAAACCCCTTTGCAATCGTAGATGGGATCAGAAATGTTTTCCATATATACCTACAAACAGGTCCAGGTATAACGCGAGATATACATATATATATACATATAAGCGTACGGACTGCACTGCACTGCAGGTATATCGGGGAATGGGGTCCCCTTGCACAGCCTCAAACTCTAATGAATCGAACATTCTGGTACCGAGATAAACGAACACGAGACATCGCTTCTGCTCCACCATGAATATAATTCGACGGTCTTCGTACCGCAGGTATACATACGGTGTATATATATATATACACAATCTCGTCGCGGTAGCGTATATTATAGCGCGTACATGAATAAGTGTGTACATATATATATATATACGTTCATTTGTACAGGTATACGTATATCCATATAACTCGAATCCGCGCCACGGTAGCTTTTCTTATCTGTTTTTTTTTTTTTTTCCATATATTCTTCATTCTTTCCTCTTGCGCGTTATACGCAGAAATAACTTCGGTTTTGGGGACCTAATTAAACTCCCCGCAATTAAGATCCGGAAGAAACTGACTACACGCGTGCTTACCAATAATATACACATCGCAGAAATCTGGGACATATAGTATTTACGGCGCAGGAGCGGATGTTCAAAGACTCACCGCGCGCCTTAGATTTTCCGATCATTATGTTATAAATATAATAATTCGCTATAACGAATTATACATGTAGCGAACTTGCAATTTGAGGTCGTTACGGGGTAACCAGTTGATGACGTTACGCCGTATAGTCGCGTCTTTAAAGCAGCAATTATACGGAAGGGTGGAAATATAGTCCCGACTAAATCTACCGCGCGCGGAGAGTAGGTATCATTTTACCGGGTCGCAGGCGCTGGGGGCGAGGGGGAGAAGAGAGGAGTCCTTCGGTCGAAATTCTCGACTCGAAGAAGGTCCGCGTTCGCGGGCTCGCGGGAGAAGCGAGCTTTTCCTTGTTTTTTTTGTTTTTTCTATTTTTTTTTTTCTTTTGCGGGGTAATTCCTCCGTCTTCTTGTTTTCGTTTCTTCTACTTTCATTTTCATTTTCATTTCATTTCATTTCGCGTGATCTATGGGTTGACACACTACGAACGTTAAAAGCGTGGTGAATACTCGACGCATTTACAGTCCGCTAAGTGGTCTCGGTTCCCTTGCAACGCTCTCTCAATTCCTAAAACTCCGGGCAATAAATCTGGGTTTGCTTTGTACCGAGAAACTAACCCAACGAACCAACAAACCTTCGGTACGCGTCTATCTCCTCATTTAATAACCACCCGCACCTTAATTTGACTCGGTCGTAATTCGCTTGCTCGCGGCTCTCCGCCTTTATTCCTTACGCTCGAGAATTCGTCAAAAGCAAACACTGTGCACCGCGTACGTATAATACAGAAGTGTACATCTGTACTCCTCCACTACCACGTACAAAATTTCACTGTAGATATTATTCCGAATAATTGCTTTCGTTTCATCTGCAGATGATATACGTATCTGGTTGTACGTTACATATAGCACGGCTCGTCCATCGATCATTCGATTTCCTCTCTCTCTCGCTCTCTTTATGATAATTATCATTATTCCGCACCGCTCACAATTCTTTGAGACGATTACGAAGATTTTCCGGTAAAACCGAGAGTGGGATGGAGAAAATGAGAAGAAATTTTTCGCGGATCTGGGGAGATCAGAAGAACAGCGGTAACATCTGGGCGAAAGAAATACCGAGGGCGGTGCGACGCGGCTTGCGGGACACCCGGTTGCGGTGGATATTTTATATATATATATATACCTATACACGTACGCACGCACACGCGTCCAAGAGGATGGCGTATATGGCGTACGCACACGTGTGCACGTGAGTACACGTATATACATACATTATGTGTACATATAGGTATGTAGGATGCATGCGCGGTTACGTCGCGGACCACCCAACGTGATCGCGCGCTCGCTGGCTTTGGCCCCAACGAGCTGAGAAGAAGAAGAAGAAGAAGAAGAAGAAGAAGAAGAAGAAAAGGAGAGGAGAAAAAAATCGAAAAAGAGAAATAGAAGAGGAGTGGAGATCGAGATGAAGAAAGAAAGAGAGAGGAGAAGAAACGAAAGAGGAATGCCTGTCGGCTCATTAATGCCCTTGCGGTATGCACGCGCCATATAGATCTCACCGAAAGAATGACCGATCGCCGATCATCTCGGCTACTCTCGACTACGATATTCCCATCGTTGTGCATACGTAACGCGTCCGATGGAATATAATAATCCAAACTCGAGCCCCGCACACTAATCCCCCGCCCATCAACGGGAGAAAAAAAATGAACCAAAAGAACAAACGAATACGAAAAACAATTTAAAAGTAACTTCGTTTATACTGTAATCTCCGCACTTTGTCGGGGCGAAATGTCAATCTCTCACATTAGATCTCGTTGGTCTTCGATTGACTCGAAACTAACGTCACGACGATCGGAAGGGAGTAAAAATTACATCCGAAACAAGAAAATTTATCAAAGCGTTATGTGAATCTAATTGAATCTACGAGCTTCATCCCTTGCAGTTTCTTTCATTTGGAGAGGAGAATGATTTATAACTGATTGACTTCTAACGTCAAAAAGAAAAACCCTTGTAAACTTTTGTCGAAGAACGGAGTCCTTTCATTCATATCCGGTAGAAATCGAAATGGAGTCTGTTTTTTTTTTCTTTTCGAATGTCACATCACGGCGCGATCCGCATCATCGGTAAGATGATCATCCGAGGCGAATACAGATGTATAAAATTCGAGCCGCGAATTGAAATTAAAAGGAAAAAAGGGAGGGTGCGAGGAAAAAAGAGGGATGTCGTCCCGTTGATGTAGACGACTTTTGACGGGGGTGCAGCCGGAACGTAGCGTAGGGTGTTGGGTGACAGAAGGAAAATTCTTTGGACTTTTATTGGTCTGCATAGCCGATTCGCTACGCGCTCTCTACGCGTGTTAGGTATAAAGCAAGCGGTATAGATGTACACGGGGTATATATATATATATGTATATAGATGTGCGCATGTACAAGCGGTGAAAAATTCAAGTTGATTAAATTTTTGATCAAATTACTTCGACTTAAATAAACATGGCGTAAGAGTAGCCCCCGCTGCACCCTCGATACGTCATTGAAAATTCAAGCGTGTTGCAGCTATACGGGGCCACGATATAGATCGTTCGTTAATTCTTTCACGCGCACTTTTTGAATTACTTTCAATATATCCGCGAATGGTAGAGCGTGAAAATAAAAAATCGTTCACAACCGCATGTACCGGGGGTAGTTTGCAGGAATCGTTTTTTTTATCTCCTTATCTTTCCTCTCTCTTCGGAAAGGAAGAGAAAAAAATTTTATATATATATTTTACGCACCATTTACCAGAAACTCGAATAATAGACGTCCGTAGGGCCGACTTGGCAAAGGTGTCGGGATTTGATAAGGGTGGGCAGCGACAGGGGTTAGGTTGATTCGAACGCGGACAGCGCACCCTAAAAAAGAGGGAAAATTCAAGAGGAGGTGGGTGATCCGGATGATAATTGTTTCAAACTATTTCAATTCAACCTGCAGCGGCCCGACTCGATCTCCGTGTAGCTGATGTGTACGTGTACGTATATGTATAGTATAAAATTTTGGTACAGGAGGGATTCGTGAAAGATGTTTCGGACGAGTGTTCGGTATTTTTTTAGAAAAAATTCTTCAATGTCATCGTTCATAAATAATGCATGTATATTCTAGACCATACACCTGCCCACGTTTCAAACTACCCCCTGTAATTCACCTCGTGGACCACCGCTGAGAAAGACCGTAACAAAAATTCATCATTATCGCGTCGAGAGAGAAGAAAATAATATGAAATGAGATAACATAAACTAAAATATTGAAAAAACCCGAAAGCATTTTTATCTCTATAAGATAGCGCGGGGTATATATGTATGTATCTCTAAATTATCTACTTTGACACGCTGCGAGGTGGGAAGTAGCCATTTAAGTCGGATACCTAATTCCCGAGAGAGATTCACCGACGCAGCGTTCGCTGCTTCTAGAAGGGGAGGGGGGGGGGGGGGAGGTGAAAATTCTGAAAGGGGTTAAATGCTCGCGGTGGGTGGTGTTGCGGAGCTGGACGTGGACGAGGCGAGGGCTATTCGGTGTAATTAATCCTGCAAATCCTTTAATTAATCCTAAAGCAAATGACTCTGCCGAGAATAAAGTCCTGTTCGCGAACGACCCTCGTACCGTTGGTATTGTATCCGAGGGCGGGGACGGGGGAAGGGATCCTCCGGGGGGCCGAGCCCCAGTTTTACGCTTTCTTCGTCCACCCTACCCTTCTTTGCGAAACACTCCGCCGTCGAGTCTAATATTCCTTGCCGGGAAGACTCCCGAGAACCCTGCGGCACAACCGACCAACCCTTAAAATTCTAATGAGACTAATAGACACGTACGGATCGTAAAAAGTACCCGCGCGAGTTCCAAAGTTAGGAGAAAACTCCCGCCCCTATTTCCTTAGCTGCGGAATTCCTCAAACTTGCTTACTCCCCTAAACGAAACGGTTCGGGGGATCGCGACGTGCAAAATAGTTGTTATAAAAGTTTTCGCTGTTCTCAGTTATACGCCGTTCGAAATCGGACGCAACGTTTCAAACGAAATTCACACCTCGTTTTCAATCACATCGTAGATATAAAATGACAAAGTCGATCGAAGCGCACGATTCCCCTGTGTATGGATTCGGACTATATTTGCCTGATTTTTTCGTCGAGGTCTTCGGGAAAATTCGTAAAAAACTATTTCCAACTTGCAATTACGGTTGCTGCACACGAGCAAAGAAGAGTCGAGTCATCCGCAGCGAATTTACGATCTCTCGAGGAAATGAGAGGAGAGCTAAAAATCCCGCGATCCCGTTTACCACCGAGGAAAAGTACGCGTTCACAGGGGGAGGTTTGAGGAAAATTTCGAAAGAAAAGAGGAAGCGAGTAGGAGAAAGAAATAGTTAATTAAAAAGTCTCGACGCGACGAAAGAAGGAGGCACTTGACAAGCAAAGTTTAAATTCGGAATTAAATGAAGATGAATTCGGTCGACGCTCTGCGAATATTCCAGTCGGACAGATCGCCCGGTGATAACGTTTCCGATCCGATTTTGTCGGTCCTATTGCGAAACTGGTTGTTCGTGTCAAAAAGTCAAAGATAAGGAAAAAATGGAACATCTCTTCGAAACGCCATTTTTTTCTCGCAAGATTTCGGGTCCGCAAAATCCCGAACAGGGGTACTTTTTGAAACATCGATTTCGGAATTGGTGGTCAAAATTGAATAAAAAAGCTCTAAATATTTCACCACCCTAATTTACCTTTGTATGCAATACTTTCGCCGTGATAGCATATTGTTTGAACCCCTATTTCTATTGCCGCGGTACTAAATATTTATCAGCGAGCTCCCCTAATCCGACAAACTTCTCGCCGTACGATTCGTCTGCCTGCGTGTACGTGTGTATACACTGTGAAGAAAAACATGTAGAGTGTATAACATAAGCCTAGGCACCGATAAACCGACGGAAAAGTAAGTGGCGTGTCGTTATCCAACAACAGCATATTCCCTGGGGAGAGTAGCGATGGGTTTACATGTGGGGAAGAACGACCAACTCACCCTATTTCACGCCGCAACACCCTCTTCTCCGCGGCGTTTCTCTCCTCCGTGGCACTCTGTACTCCCCAAAACGATCTCTGATGCGGAGATGTTTGATTAAATAACCACACCGACGCATTGAATCAGAAGATGAGGGGGATGACTGGTGTATTCTATTTCGGCGAGTGAACGACGTTACAGACAAATGATTCTCGCGTTTCTTCCCGTCTCTCTCAACCGCTCGAGTCGGCGTCTCAGAAACAGCCGGATACCCGAAAGATTCGTGAAACCGAAATTCTAAAATTCGGGTGCCATTGTTGAAGTCGGTATCGGGAAAGTGAACCGTTCGAACCTTTTCGTAAACCACATGCGTATTAATTTGCTGTTGCAAATTTCGTTTTCTCTCCACTCGCCGGTCGATGGCTTCTCGAAAGTTATCACGAGGCAACCGAGACATGCACCGTTTCCTCGGGGATACGGAGGTCGAGAATCAAATAACCATTTCGGTCTTTTAATTTCCATGGGAAGCACGGTTGATTAACGATCTTGAGGATCTTGAACCTGGTCGTTTTAGTTTGTGAATATTATAAACCTGACGACTGTAGAGTGAAAGATAAGTGGGAACGGGAGCTATCAGGACCATTAGGTCGTCCCGGTTAACTTTGGCGTGGGCACGTAGGGTGGCTAGTATTTGAGATCGTGTCTTGGCATAGTAGAATTTATAATGGGGGTTACACCTCATGGTGGTTATACGGGTATGCTGTTGGATTATCGCTGGCTTCCAACCACGGCGATAGATCATCGCGGTTACCCAACCTCATAAACCATAACTTACGCTTCACCGATCTACACCATCCAGCTTTATTCTACAGACGTAATATAATGTACGCCAAACATATACACCGTATTATTCATTAAATATACTAAGACAAAAAAATTGAGAATAAAAAAAAAAAAAAAAAAAAAAACTACATCAAGTTGAATCCGACGAATCCTTTCGGTTCTTTTTTCTTTTCTCTTCCACTGAAATATCTCCTCGAATTTCAATAGGAACCTCATGAAATGCTATTAAATTGAATAGAAAAACTTCATGATTATCCAGATTTGGTACATTCCATCCCGACCAGATCGGTCTGCTTGAAAATTTTGGTGATCGTAATCGACTCAAAGTTCTGTTTCTACTTTACTTTTTCACAGAATTGCTTTTCCAACGACCCGACGATTGACGGTGCGGGTGAGTATGACGTGCGCGTAGAATTATTTTAAAACACTTCGACGACAGCTTCTGTCAAAATCCTATCGTATCGCTGAGCTTTTTTGTTTTTCTACGAAAACTTCACGCGATGTCAACGAGATGTTTTTCATTCGTTCTCTTCCTGTACAACGTTCAAAAATACAACCCACTTCTGTTTTACATGTATGTACGTACATCCAAATTCTACGTGTTCGATATCTTTGCATTATTTTTTTTTTGAAGTTTCACTCATAAACCACCGCACGTGCAGTTTCGAAATTCACAATAGAACAAGCGTCGAATCAAGTCAAGTACATTATACATATACTTGTATAAATTACGTGCAGATATTCAAGTGTAAATGTCCGAAGTAATTATGGTCTACCGATTTATTATACAGCTATAGAACGGGATAATTGTAAATAATTTGTTTTCCGTTCGCGAAGAAAACTGAAATAAATCTGAAAAAAGAAAAAAAAGGAACTAAATAAATAAAATAAATATTTGCAACGTCGCTGAATCATCGTGATGAGGTTTAACGTATAACGTAAGTGCTGTTCTCGTTCCTCGAGGATAGCAGCTCACGGTTTTATTACCTGTAATGGGTACTAAAGGCATTTAGACGTGATAATGCGGTGACATGAAAGAAATACCCCGATCCGAGCATCGCCAGCTCGTGTCCGAACTGCCGAGAACGTGGTCAATGGTCAACTGACCGGTATCTTACCCGGCCAAGATTCTGCTCTCGATAAGGTTATTTTAAACCCGGTCCCCGCCGCGGTGCTAAAAAAATCCCAAGGATCCTCGCGACGAGCGTCCTTTTTCGCGTGCGTTGCGCGTATAGGAAAGATAATTTGGATTTCTCGTTTGATCGAAGAAAATAACGTAGATATTTAAAAAAAAAATAATCTACGACGATCGTGGATTAATCGAAATGGAAATTTGAACATTTGGAAAAATTTACTTCGATCTACGTACGCTTTGTAGACGTAAGATTTGATTGAATCGAAGTGGAATAAATGAATTTGTTAACTCTCGAGCGTATGAAACTCGCGGCGTCGCGTCGCCTATGTATAACTATAACGTCGAGACGCTAATACCGCGAGAGCGAGTTGTTATAGTTTTAATGAGGGTTTCTTCGTTTCAATTAGGTAATCAATTCGGTACGTCAACAATTAAATATCATACGGAACAACGTCATATTATTTAGAGTTACTCGTCAATTAAACAATTTATGTATATATCACATCTACAAAACGATCGTATCGCTCATCCCAGGATATAAACGTATAACAATAGATAATACAGTATATACTTCTTTTTTCAATCCAAGTTCGCCATTTCTAATAATTTTTCGAACCAATTTGACTCAGTCGGGTTACAATCGCGGTTCATTTAATTCGGCCATTTCGAGTAAATATATGTTTCCAATACGCTTCGTTCCTTGATTAAAAATGTTCGAATGATAAAAAAAATGAATAAAAAAAAAATAAAATAAAATTCAAACAAGACGAAAAAGCTGGACATAAGCGATGAGCGAGTCGGCAGAAACATAATACGCTTCTGATGAGGGAGATCGGTTATCTTTTTTTCATCTCTTTGTACATTTATTCTATTTTTTGTTTTCAATTTTTTTTCTTCATCGTTCTCATCGCGAGCGCACATGCGAGTTTCTGGTAGCAGCTTTTCGCGCGAACGAGTGTATACCGCCGGACTTTCGCACACCTGCAGCACTCCCGTCCGTAAGTTGAGAGTCGGTCGGCGATGGTGCAGAGGTCGTTGTGTAAATTCATGTAAGAGATGCTCATCTCCTGACTAATAGGGTCCATCGACCACTTCAGCTGACCACTGACCACCGTGTGATTCGCCTCCCGTAGTCTTCGGACCGCATCGCGCGCCGCTTACCAATCACTCACTCTCCAAACAAGAGTAGCTCTATACGCTTGCGTATGTATACATATATATGCATAAATGCGAATACCTCGTGCGTGTACACCGCCCTTTAAAATGCGCGCCATTCAAATCAGCTTTATACATATATGTATATAGATATCGGTGGAAATTTTTCTTTTCTGCTTGTTTTTTTTTTTGTTTTGAGCCTAATTGCGTACCTGCTGCGATTTCAATTAAAATCAACGTTTCTCCGCGTAACGACTCCATCGCAGTTATTGGAAGTTGTTTGTAACGACAAAATTTCGCAGACATCCTTACCTACCTCGAACGCTGTATGAATTCCTTTTTCAAAGTTACCCGGACGAACCGTCGGTTGGACCGTGAGCGGTAGCGCGTACAGTGATGAAATTCACATAATTAACCTGTTCGATCAACCAAGTATGATAAATTTTTTTGTCAACGCTCCGCGCGGTGAGAGGCGATGAGTTTTTTTTTCTTCTACTTTTTCCCGATAATGAATTGAACGGGCAGAAAAATAAAAAAGTATAGTTGTCCAGTAATCCGGAAAGAGGTAAACTCGGGAAAATGAAATCAATCATCGGTCTCCATTTCAGAGCTGTAACATTTTTCAATTTACATTCACATACTGCACTGTTTTGCCGATCACGCCCTTTCGTTTCTGATTCCTCTACGTACATCCGTGTGCGGTGAAAAAATTCGGCGAGATCGTTTAATCGGGCCGCGCGACGCGCCGCGAAGGAGCAGCGTTTGGGCTCGTTCTCGATTCTTACAAAGTAATTGACAACGGATTTGATGGTAATTGGACGATTGGAACGACAAAGGGTAAACAGCGACCTTTGTTAGGTGGCCGAAAAGGAAAAAAGGAACTGTTGAGCCGGTGCAGGACGTGGTCCAGGAGAAGAACGAGAAGGACGAGGTGGTACAGTGATAGATGCGGGCGCAACACGACGGCATGGGTGGCCCGCTGTGTCATGCTACCATGCCCAGGGCCGGCGAGAGTTGAAGGGTTCTAAACGAAAGTTTATACACTATTTTCGATATGCGGAGGGTCTTTCGCTCCGCACCTGTTCAACGATCCGAATAATCGACTCGTTAATTTACCGATGATTTTTTCGTCGCATTATTCGGTCGGGCTTCGGTGAAAATTTTTCAAAATCGTACGATTCATAGCGTGTTCAGTTTTTTAAGGCTGCTTTTTTAAATGATATTGTTTCAACCCTCTGAATCAAGATTGATTTTTGTTTTATTTGCTTTTCATTTTATTATGTGCTGAGATTTTATCCATGAGGTTGAAAGTCGTTTTAGTCTAGCCGATTGAAGAATGAATTGAATTTTTTTCACATAGTCTCGGGTTTGCGAGATTTCAAATTTTTTTTAATTGTAATACGACCCTGTATTATAATCCAGGCCCGCCTTCCTCCTCTTTTGCTTCTTTTTCTTTATCTTTTTCTTTTGCTGCCTTAAGGTCAAAGACTGGGGATAGAGGTATTTGATGTCATCGGTAATTAAACGTATTAATTACTTTGGTCGAGTACCGAAAATGGCTCACTTTTTTTTTGTACGCCCTTCTTTTCTCTGTTAACTGCGTTTTTAAGAATCAATTGATATTCCAAAATTCATTTCACACAAAATACATCCCGTCATAGTCGATGACAAAAATTATTATTCGATCATTTTGTCTTCGTTGAGGATGAAATTTTTTTCTTCTCTACGTTTGATTGTCAAGCTTCTTCGTTTCGTGCATGATACGCGCGTAAAACGCGTGAATATATATATATCTATATGTATATGTGACGCTATTTAAGGTCGACGATCTTTTTTGGGGATTCACCCGGGCGCCGTTTGGTCTGTCCTTTCAGTCTCGATTCCTAGAACCGGAGAACCCGGCGTCTGAAGTTTAAAACCTGACCGTGTGAACGGTGTTGCCGCGATGTCCCTACGGGCGTTCGAAAAACGTTTGTTAAACAAGTTATGAAAATTTTCGAATACCACTAAAATGATTCGAGCGAATCGAGTGCGTTACGAACGATTTCCGATCGCATCAATCCGACCTAATTGACTCCGATGTATCGGCCATTTCTGACGTTTAAAAATCAATCGGATAAATTTAAGACGAGTCACTTGCGGGTCATTACGATATCCTCATAGGTATATAGCTGCCCACGGTGATACGTACGACGAACGTCATTGAGTTCGACGTATACCTGCGGGGCACAATAATGATGTGACAAAATCAAGGCGTCGCGGCGTCATCGATGAGTCGCCGTTTCGATCCAGCGCGTTACGATATGGATGGGTCAGGGCGAAGAGTGGAGTGAAAAACGGGCCATCAAACGAACCTTGGAGACCCGCTGCCCTGCCCGGAGAATAAGTTGAGTCCCTCTCGCGCTGGACTGACAGCCACCTGGTCGTGGGTGGCCCTTCTACTTCCGGTACGGTAACTGGTATCGATCACGATGACATCGACGACCTATCGACGATCGGTACAGAAACATACGAAACTTACGGATCAACAAATTTCAACCAGAAGATAATAAATTACATCTCAAAAGACGACTCGGCTATGTCCGAACTTGCCAAGAATCAAACAAATTATTCACTTAATGGAATTCAAAAGAAATCGACACCCACAGCCACCTGCACCAGCTACTTACCAACCCTACATTTTTGATCTTCAATATTCTACACCAAATATGCTGAGCGAATGATTTCTCATTTTCTTTTTTTCAAATTCGTGTCATGATATAATCATGGCGCGGAATCGGCAGAGAGAAAGAAAGATGGGGTTAGCGGAATGAGAAAAAAAAACGAAGAAGATGTAGAAGAAAAAGAGAGGATTTTTCGGGTCCTTTCAGCGGGTGATACGAGATCGGATATACGCGATGGGCTGTTCAGTTGTTTCAGGATCGCGCGGCGTGGGGCGTCGGATTCTGATGCGGCACACGGTGAATAAAATTTTAGGAATGTAGAACAGGAGATCGGTCCAAAAGGCTCTTGCTTTAATTAGTTGGAACCGCCACATCGCTCGTCGAGGATCGATGGAATTAATTATGGCAGTCGATAAGGA